>NC_081324.1:71143065-71446095 GCF_026419965.1 Kogia breviceps
ATTGTGTTCTAATATCCCACAGCCTTCAAAGTCAGAAAGCTCTTCCGGGGTTTAACCTAAATCCTTCCTGCTATCCAATGTGCTACCTGTGGAGGAGAGGGGGCATACCTGTGGAATCCTTGAACATCCACGTGCTGTTGGCCTCCTCCTCCAACGGAGACCTGCTCTCCGACTCGCTGACTCGGCTGCGCCGGAGGGAGTGGGAGATGGGAGCCCGGCGGCGGCTTCTCTTGCTGAGCTGCACCCGGGTCTTTAGGGCACTTGAGTCGAGGACTGAGGTTTGCTGTGGGAGTGGCAGGGAAGAAGAGGGGAAGGAAAGCATGGGAAACATTAAATAGGGGCATCACCCAAGGGAGGTGTGCATAGCTGCGTCGATACACAATGCTGTTTAGGTGGTACATGGGCCAGCATTTCTGCATTTCAGTAGGAATCTAACACTCTAAGCCTACTTTCTCTGTGAAATATAGCATGTAGGCTGATTCCAAGAATCAAATAAACCTTGAGTGCCCCACACAGTGCCTGGAACACAGTGGGCACATAATGGAAATGGCTTTCCCCTCCTGGTGACATCATCTGAGCAGGTAAGCTAGAGCAGTACCTAACAGGAGCTCAATACATGTTTGTTTGTTTGTTGAATGAATAACTGAACACATCATCTAACTAAATCCTTACAACAACCTTATTCCACACAGGGTCCATGAGCTGAGAGGTTCTCAGAGTGGTCCTTCCTCTACCCACAATAATTCAGGGCGCAGGTGGGAGCCAGTGGAGCAACCTACTAAGTACCAGGCATTTGTTTTCAAGCATCACACTCTGAGCAGAGGCGGGCGGAGGGTCAGTGATGGTTTCCAACATCACCACCTTTTGTGCTGAAAGGGCTGGGGGCAGACCACCTGGGTAGGCCCAGCAAGAAGGTGGGGCAGCCTCTGGCTCAGTGATCTCCAAGGAGATAGTGGTGAAGAGCTCGGAGCTTGGGCTTCAATCCCGCTCAGTTCAAATGCCAGCCGTGTGACCTCAGAGCAGGGGACTTACCCTCTCTGAGCTTGGATGTCCCTATTTGTAAAAACGGAATGATAATAGTATCCCCTTGCTAGGGTGGTGGAGAGAATTCAGAGAGCCCAGGCATGGAAAGTCCTGGTTCCAGCAGCACCTGACCCAGGCTCACAGCCGAGAGCTGTTCCTACAGCGGGCTTCTCTCTTCCTGGCCAGCTCAGGTCCTGGCATGAAATGTTGGATTCTTCCTCGGTCCACTTTGGAGAAATTCTGTCACTCAGGGCCTTTTAAGTTAGCGATGATGAGCTAATTTCAGTGACTCATTTCCCAGAGTTGGTAAGTGACAGACACCCCATTGGGGGCGGGAGGAGGGGGCTGATATCTGCACAGCTGTTTCCCAAACTGGCTGCGATGCTGTCCAGTGGGGGGGGATCTGTGTGGGGCTGGTGGAAGTGGGGGAGAGATGGAAATCATAAAGGGTCCGCCGTCCTCAAGAGGAGAGCATATATCTCTGGTCGCTGCTAAATAGAGCAGGTTTCTCAGACTCAGAGAAAGTGGGAGGGAGCCACAGCAACGCAGGGGCTGCTGAAGGGGGTGTGCTTCCATTCCCCAGGGCCACCCATGCAGCCTCAGGCTGGTGCAGAAGCTGATTCCTTCCTTAGCGCCTCGCCTCCCCTTTCAGCCTCCAAACACTGCCTGTGGGAGACCTCGGTGTTAAATAATTGGCTGGACCTGTGCTCAGGGACACTGGCATTTCAATCACTCAGTGGCCACTTCTGTTCCCTAATCAGCAAAAATGAGGGAGTTCCCTGGTGGTCTAGTGGTTAGGGTGTGGCGCTTTCATTTGCCGTGGCCCAGGTTCAATCCCTGTTGGGGAACTGAGATCCTGCAAGCCACTCAGTGTGGCCAAAAAAATTTTTTTTTAATGTTAAAAAAAAAATAGTTTTCTCTCTGGTTATGTGAAAGGATAAGTTAAATAAAATAAAATAAAATTAAAATGGGGCAGGGGTTTTGCCTCTTGGGTTTAGTGTTCCAGAAGGTAAGTCAGGAGAATTATGCTACGGCACAGTGACATCATATGGGCATGTAAGCCAGAGCAATGCTTGGGACATAGCTGGAGCTCAATAAATCTTTGTTGGATGAATAACTGAATAAATCACCTAACTAAATCCTGACAATAGGCACCCTGTCCATGTTTATATAGTGGGGTGCCCCAATGGAGACTGAGTGTGTGCTTTTCCTCATTTCTGCCCTTATTTAGAGATGCCAGAGAGGGACCTTGACCATATTTAGGAAGGAGAATCCCATTTGAGGCCCTAAAGGAAGCCCCACACCCAAGGCAGTGATGGTCCTTCTCTCGGAGCATCTGTGTAGTCATCTCTAAGGGTGCGGACGTGAGGCTTCACTGAGGAGACAGGGTCCGTTTTGGATTTTGCATCATTGAGATGTTGTATCCTCAGGAGGGTGGGCAGGTAGCCCTATTGTCAGGGAAGGAGAATAATAAGACCCCTGTGTCTCAAGGATTGAAAAGGATAATCTGGGCTTCCCTGGTGGCGCAGTGGTTGGGAGTCCACCTGCCGATGCAGGGGACGCGGGTTCGTGCCCCGGTCTGGGAAGATCCCACATGCCGCAGAGCGGCTGGACCCGTGAGCCGTGGCCGCTGAGCCTGCGCGTCCGGAGCCTGTGCTCCGCAACGGGAGAGGCCACAGCAGTGAGAGGCCCGCGTACCCAAAACAAAAAAAGAAAAGGACAATGTGCCTGACCCCTGCAGGTCTAGAAGGGGCTGGGTAGAAGGCAGTTGGACCTGGGTGGCTAGCATCCTGCGGGGTGGCTCTCCATGAGCCCCGGAAGAGCTGAGTTCTGAGGGCTGCCCACGCCTGAGGAGGCTCCCCTTTACAGACAGGCTTGCATTCCCTGTCTCCAGCGACGTGGTCCCACTTGGCAAGACGTTGGTAAGAACCCCCAGCAGAATCGGTCTGAGAGAAGTCCAGGCTGCATGCCTGGATTTGCAGACCTCAGGCAGACATCTCCCACCCGCCAGGGGTGAGAGGCCAGATGGCCTGTTCGCCTAACAGGTGAGGGCTCAGCTCAGTTTTAATCTGTACACATGTGACTGCATTCACAGCTGTGGAACCCACTGTACCAGTCACAGGTGGATAAGGAAGCCGAGGTTCAGAGAGGTGAAGACAGTTGCCCCAAGACACACAGCTGGTATGTGGCAGGTACAAGCCTCATGTAGACCTCAGTCCCATCTCAGACTGTGCTCTCTGCACCCACCACAGGGGGCCCTGGCACACAGATTCTACCAGGGAAAGGGGTAATGCATCGGGAGATGCTAGAACGTCCCTTTAAGAAGCAATGGCTGTTTCCAGCATGTGCTCCCAACGACTGACTTACATGGATAAAGGAGAAGTCGTCCACCCTCTTTGCGGGGCAGGCGTCCGGTGGGGGCGGCCCCTCCATCCCGTCAGTGGATTCCAGGTCCGTGCTGGATCGGTCCACGCTGGTGCTCTGCTGGTCCTTGGGGCAGTCGTGCTGGTCCCCGGCAGAGGTCGTCTCCGTTTGGGAGGACAGGGAGGACAAGCGGCTGCCGGGCGGCTGCTTCTGAGCCGACGTGGCACTGCTGTCCGGGGATGGGGACTCGGGGGCCAAGCTATGAGAATGGAAGGAAGGGAGGGAGGCCTGGTCGGGCAGCTTGTTTCAGAGACCTGAATTTCAAGGAAGGGAAGTGGCAGAAGGTAGGGTGTGGGGTGTGCTTTATATGCCGGGAAACAAGAGACAGAACATCCCAGTTAGGAGAACCACTCCGGGCCCAGCCAGGTGCTGTCCACGGTGCCTCTAGAACACCTGAGCAGGTGCGAATGGCTGCAGGATGTCCCGTTCAAGACCCTCTAACCCTGCGCCGTCCAATACGGGAGCCACTGGTCACATGTGGGCCGTTGGGCCCTTGCGAGGGCTGAGCTGGGCCCTGAGTCCAATCAGTACACACTGATTCCCAGCACTTTGAGTGAAAAAACAAACGAATGTAAAATACCGCGTTAGTGCCTTTACAGTGATTACATGTTAAAATGATAGTATTTCGGGTCTACTGGGCTCAATAGAACATACTGTTAAAATTAATTTGGGGGCTTCCCTGGTGGCGCAATGGTTGACAGTCCGCCTGCCGGCGCAGGGGACACGGGTTCGTTCCCCGATCCGGGAAGATCCCACATGCCGCGGAGCGGCTGGGCCCGTGAGCCATGGCCTCTGCGCTTGCGCGTCCAGAGCCTGTGCTCCGCAACGGGAGAGGCCACAACAGTGAGAGGCACACGTACAGCAAAAAACAATAATAATAATTTTGCCTGTTTCTTTTTTACCGACGTGGCTACTGGAACACTAAAACCGCACGTGCGTCTCGAGTTCGCAGCTTGCGTTGTATTTCTGGTGCAGAGCGCTGATGTAGACCAAATAATCGCTGGCAGTCACCAGTGGAAGAGCAGGAGGTGGGGAATGTCCTGCATTGTTTCATTCATCCACTCATTCATTCACTCACTCACTCACTAAAGATTTACGGAGCGCTTCCTATGTGCCAGGCCCTGTGCTAAAAATTGTATCGTTCCATCCTCTTCACAATCCTACAATGATTACCCTATAATCCTGCAACGTCCGCAACCCTAGGAGGTAGGATTAACCTCAGGAAATTAAACACTAACCTCACTCAAGATGAGGAAACCGGGGCACAGAGACGTGAGGGACAGACCTGACCCCAGAATCCAGGTCCATGACCGTCTCCTCCTGGAATTTCTGCCCATAATGTATTCCAAGTACCACTTGGATAATTGCAACCACACAAGATAGAAAATATGTCAATAAATCAAGCCATTAAATTAATAGCTCCCCGCTTCGCCCTTAAAAAGACCCCAAAGCCAAGAGCACAGGAGAGCCTAACCCTAAGGAAGGGGGAACGGGCACACCAGACACCACCTCGCTGATAGGAGGGTCCGCCCTGAAATACCCATGAGCTGCACCCTTGGGCAGAACCTGCAACCCAGGTGTACCGGTGTTTCACTGTGGGAGCACAGCCATGCTTTCCGTCAGCTCCGGGAAGAATTTATTCGTTGGAATAGGCAGGATGTTTGGGTGTGGGGTGCGACTGAGGCAGATCCACAAAAAATGAGGGAAATACCACGGAGGGGGCTGCAGGTGGCGTTGCTGCTCTGCGCTGGGAGCACAGCAGCTCCTGGGCCCTTTGCCGGACGAGGAGCTGCAGTGCCTCCGGGAGACAGGAGGGGGCGACCCCAGAACACAGGGGAGATGCCAGGTCCCAGAGGGAGAAGGGGCCTCCCAGGGTCACACAGCGACCGCAGAACCAGGACACCCAGGCTTCCAGACTCGCTCACTGATTAACACACATCACAGGGTAGGAAAGAAAACAAAAGGCCTTCATGGGTACCGGAAGGAACCTGTGCTTCCCTTTTTCTTACCCACTTCCAATTCCATCAACCTCCACCCAGCTTTAGTACCAATGACAGCTATGCGACATAAACCAGCAGAGGGGTGTGGCCGCTCCTGACGGGTGGGGGCAGGGGAAGGAGATGGGCGACCTGGGTCTGAGTCCAGCTCAGCCATGGACACACCATATCCCTGGGCGTGAAACCCACAGATGAGGAAACTGAGTCA
The DNA here is from genome assembly GCF_026419965.1 of Kogia breviceps. Classification (NCBI taxonomy): domain Eukaryota; kingdom Metazoa; phylum Chordata; class Mammalia; order Artiodactyla; family Physeteridae; genus Kogia; species Kogia breviceps. The sequence continues at coordinate 71,148,718 of NC_081324.1, forward strand.
CACGGGGACACCTGGTAAGTGGCCATGCCGGGGTCGACCCAGGTCTCCCTGACTTCAAAACACCGTGCGATCCTGTGGCCCACCGGTGGAAGGGTGAGCTGAGAACACGGCAAGCCCACCCCCGGTGTCCACGAAGCCGCTGCTGTGTTCGATCCCCCCCAAGGGAGAGAAGAAAAATTGCATTTTTAAAACAATGAACAGGTGCAATGTATCAAGCTTCTACTAAGTGCTGGGAAACATGTCAACTGCTGCACAGGTTACCCTCCTGACAACCCGATGTGCCTCAGTCTTTGCCTCTGCCAGATGGGGCGATAGGATTAAATGTGATGTTTCAGTTCTTACAACAGTGCTCGGCCTGTCCGCTCAACACATCTTGGCTCTTTTTATGAGCGTCATTCCCTTTCTATGGAGAAGGAGCGTGAAATCTGGCAAATGTAACTAATTTACCCAGGACCTCACAGCCAGCTGGAGTGAAGCTGGAATTCAGACCTGCCTGCCTCATCCTGAATCCAGGCGATGCTCAGTAATCTTCAGGCTTCTGCCACAGTCATGACAATATTCGTTCCCAGCCAGGCTGACACCTGAGGGGCCCTTCAAGCCTCTAACAGCAGTGATACTAAATGCTGACATAGCTTATAAAGCATTATCTGTAATATGCTCCTATATTTGTAAACACACAATATACATACAGAAAAAAGTCTAGAAAGACAACAAAAAACATTAATGAAGGTTGTATCTGTGTGCTGGCATTAGAGGCGATTTTCATTTTCTTTGTAATTTTTTTTTTTTTTATGGTAGCGAAACACACGTAACATGAAATTTACCGGTAGTGCATTCACAATGTTGTGCAACTATCACCGCTCTCTGGTTCTAGAACATCTTCAACTCCCCAGAAGGAAATCTGGTCCCTGTTAAGCAGTCACTCCCTATCCCCCCTGCCCCCAGCCCCTGGCAACCACAAATCTACTTTCTGTCTCTATGGATTTGCCTATTCTGGATATTTCATATATCATTTTAAAATAAGTTTTCTGTACATTCTCAATTTCTGTTTTAGAAAAAGAAATGGTTTGCTTTTATAGTTACAGACAGAACAGGTTCTACTTAGTAATAGCGAAATCAGGAGGCAGGTGGACACCCCGGCTCCCGCCCAGAGGCCCCGCCCCGCACGCCCTACCTCTCCCCGCTCTGGTGCTGCTCCGGCCACGTCCCATACTGGCTGTCGGCTTCCTGCACGAGGGTGTCAGTGTCCTTGGCCTCGGGGGGCCGCCTGGAGAAGCACTGCTTCAGCTGATCCTGCAAGGACAAGCCAGAGGTTTCCATCAGGGAAAATGCTCAGAACCTGGTCCCAGCTGGTAACTCACACGGCGTCGCCCCCTGCTCGAACCCACCTCAGCTCCCTACCGCTCTCGGAAGTGGGTCCAAACGTCTGCGCTGGGCGCCAGGGTGACCTACCACCCGGGTGTGCCCAAGACGTCGCAGGATGCAGGACGGCGGGTGCCAAAGCCAGGCAAACTGAGATGAGGGGGTCACCCTCCTGCGTCCTGTGTGGGTACCACCCTACCCCTGGCCAAACTTCTCTCCATCTTCACTGCTCCCGGGACTTATAGGTCTGGTTACGGCGCTCCCCCATCCGTCCCCCCCGCCACCAGGCTCTCACGGTCGCCATGCTTCCACCACCAGCATCACCAGCACAGCCTTCGCGGAGCATCTAACTGGTCCCCGGTGCTGATCAAGCTGTCTGCACGTCACCTCACTGCGCCGCAGTCCCATGGCAATCCCAGGAGGTGGAGCTCATTACAGCCCCCATTTTACAGACGAGAACACTGAGGCTATGAGAGGTGAAGTGACATGCCCCCCATCAAACAGCCAGTAAATGATGAGGCGGGCTCAAACTCGGGCAGGGGGCTGGACTGCAAGTCCAAACTGGCAACCCCTGTGCCCCACGCAGCCCGGATCCGCGGTTCTGTCACCACCTGCTCGGTGACTGGTCTCTGCCCTCAGCCTGGGCCCTAGGGAGAGGATCCTGCTAACCACAGCACTCACTGGCCAAAGGGCCCAGCCTGGTACCTGGCACATGCTGGGAAGCCCATAGATCTCCATCCAAGTGCTGGCCTCCCTAACTTGTTCACTCGGCAAATTAAAAGCCCGTCCCCGGTGACTGACTGTTGAACTGGCCGACACTTGGGCCTCTGTGTTATTGACTGGGGAGCAGCTGAAACGTTCAAGGCAAAACCCAAACTCCAGCCCCTTGGGTGGCCATTGGCACAATAGCAATTCAAGTGGCCTTGGCTTCTGAGCTTTGAAGGATGTTCCCAGTCACCAGCTCTTGATGGCTTGGAGCCAGTGGATGAGGAATATGGAGGGAGTTGGGGGTCACGGGGCCCCCAACTAACATTAATTAAAATGTTAAAAATACGAAGAATCCAGTTCCTCAGCGGCTCTAGCTATATTTCAAGGGCTCCATAGCCACGTGTGGCTATCATATTGAACAGCACAAGATACAGGACGTTTCCACCATGGCAGAAAGTTTCTACTGAAGAGCACAGCTGTAGAACTTCCCAAATTATGTTCATTAGAATTGACCTGTTTTTTTCAGTCTTCCTTGGATGAGTACTATTTCTGGAGCCAGATGCCTGGATTTAAATCCAGGCTCCATCACATAGGTCCTGTATTCAGGCTGTGTGACCTCGGGCAAGTTACTTAACCGCTCTGTGCCTCAATGTCTGGACAACGCAGATGTTAAGTATTTGGTTGAATGCCATCTCAGTCCCTATGTTTTAACACAGAGCCCCCAAATCTGGAGTACTCCAGGGGTTAGGATCATCTAAGGGAATTGATCTTGCAAATGAGGCTTAAGAAATCAAGCTGTTTGTCAGTACTCCCTCCCACTAGTATGCTGGTAACCTTGGGTGCAGTGCAAATTATTCATGTCTCGTCACTGTAGCAGACCCCGGTGGCATTTCAGATCAACAAGGCTTGATCTTCACTTCCAGGGCTACGAGGCCTCAAGATCAACCACAGAAAGGGTCCAAAACTCTTCTGAAACTTTCTGAAAGTCAGGTTTTTAAGTTAGCTTTAAGGCAGAGTGCTCTTCCAAATCAGTTCTGCCTTACGGGCTGCTATAAAAGCCCTCACTGTCTGCGGATGAGTAGATATCTACAGGGTGGTCTGAAAATACATGATGGATAAAGAGAAGCATTGACTGAGGAGCACACGTGTCCAAATTAGTCCCGCACTTGGGTCACGGGCAGGTCTTTTATTTGATATGCACCCCCGATGGATATCAACCAGCCACAATCCAAATTTCAGCTGTCACTTGTCACACCAAGTCATCACATCTTAACATCTGTTTTGTTTAAGATATTTTTTATGAGGACCATTTTTTAAAGTCTTTATTGAATTTGTTACAATTTTGCTTCTGTGTTATGTTTTTTGGTTTTTTGGCCATGAGGCATGTGGGATCTTAGCTCCCTGACCAGGGATCGAACCTGCACCCCCACACACACTGGAAGGCGAAGTCTTAACCACTGGACCACCAGGGAAGTCGTGAATCTTAACATTTAGATCTCCAAGGACCCTTGAGTCCATTCAGCTGGCCCTTTTCAGATGATAAACTTTTTCAGATGATAAACTCAGAGGCAGAGATGGCTCACAGGAAGTGAGAGGCAGAGCTGCGGGGCCTGGAACCCAGTTTCCTGGGCTCCTTCCAGCCCCCCACCTTGTCCAGGATGCTTCAAGAGGCTCAGATGAGGAAATGCACTTTAAAATGCTCTACAAAAGCCTCGAAAACTTGGCGGGTTTACAAACCACTTGCTCAGGCTAGCTCACCAAGCCCCAAGCTGGTGGTAGGTGAAAATTCTAGGCCCTCGTCTTGTAGGCAAACACGACTGCCGCAGCCCCGGACCTATAATGGACAGTTTTCTAACACCCAGGCTGGGGAAACCAGCCTAACAGACGCCTTTGAGGGTTGTGTTTAAAGAAGTGGCAACACATGTCCTGAAATTTAAAACGTGCATACCCTCCACTCAGCAATTTTAGTTCCAGAAATTTATCTCAAGGAAATCATTAGACACGCTCACCAAGACCTATGAACACAGACGCTTCCCCGCAGGAGAGCAAAGATTGCAAAATATTGGACATAACATTGCAAAACACTGGAATTGTCCTAAATATCCAATAAGATGGGGATTGGTGAAATACAATATGATATATCCACATGATGGAATAAACACAGCCAAAGAAAATGATGATCACAAAGAATATTTACTGTCACAGAAAGATGTCTGTGTTACACTAGCAAATATTATTTTTTTTAAAAAGAGCACAGGGCTTCCCTGGTGGCACAGTGGTTGAGAGTCCGCCTGCCAATGCAGGGGACGCGGGTTCGTGCCCCGGTCCGGGAAGATCCCACATGTTGTGGAGCGGCGGGGCCCGTGAACCATGGCCGCTGAGCCTGCGTGTCCGGAGCCTGTGCTCCGCAACGGGAGAGGCCACAACAGTGAGGGGCCCGCGTACCGCAAAAATAAATAAATAAATAAATTAAAAATAAATAAATAAATAAATAAATAAATAACAGCACATGTGTTGATACCAGCTTTGTAAAAACAAATATGTAAATGCATGTGACAATAAGCAAAGGAAATCTCCAGAAGTTTCCACAGAAAACTGATACCAGTGGCACTGTATGTGGTGAGGAAATGGGCTGTCTTTCTATTATTGATGATGATTTTAGTTAGTATCCACACTTGTGATTTTTTTATCCCAATATCATCAGATAATCAAATTAAATAAAATTAATTAAATCATTCCTCCAACACTATCATGTAGTAGACATCACGAATTAAAAACAAATCAGAAGGGGGCTCTTCATTTCTTAATCTCTATCAGAGCCCAGCAAACTCTTTCTATAAAGGGACAGATAATAAATATTTTGGGCTTTGTTGGCCATGGGGTCTCTGTCCCAACTTGAGCTTTCCTTTCGTTACCATGTCAGCAGCACAATGTCTGTGTTCCAATAAAACTTTATTTACAAAACAGGTGGCTAGCTGGATTTGGCCCACAGGCAGTTGGCTGATCCCTGATCTATACCCTTTAGACTGTCAGCTGCATGAAAATGGGGATTCCTTCATCCATTGCTGCACCCCAGTGCTTAGAACCATGAAGGGCCTGGAGTACTTGCTGAATAAATATTTGCTGGAGGAATATGTTTCTGAAAATAACTTTTCTGCACTGAGTAGGTGTGAGCTCCTTACCCAGAAAAGGCCGTGTCATTAGGGAAGCAGTGAGGAAAAGAGAAAATATTATGCCTGCGTGTATTTTGGGGTGTCTGACACATGCGCCTGGGAAAGAAGCCTGAGTCAGAACGGTGTTCGGTGGCCTGCGGCTGACGGGGCAATTCAAGATGTGCGTCCCCCTCCCCCCTCTGCAACTGGACACTCTCAGCTCTGCAGGGTGCTCCGGTGTCATGGGACCCAGGCTGGGGGGACGCTGGCTCTCTCCCAGTGCCCCCGGGGCCTGGTGGCACCTCCCTGCCTTGTGCCGAGATCAGACTTGCACAACGGCTGAGCAATAATACTAACAATAATATCAAGGGCTAACATTACTGTGAGCGCTGGTGATTATCGTGACCCTTCACTTTACCATCTAATGCTCCCAGACGACGCTATGTGGTAGGAACCGTAATGGAGCCATTTTACAGGGGAGGAGACTGAGGCCCAGAGAGGGGACCTGACACACCCAAGGTGGTACAGTTAAAAAGTGGTGGAGCTGCAATTTGAACTTGGTTTGCTTGATACCCAAGCCCCAAAATACTCCCCCAAACTGCTGCATTCTCCAAGCTCTGGCTTGACATGGAGAGCTTTGTAGGGCCTTCCATGACCATCTCACTGATGGAAAATTGAGGGCCAGAGAGAGGGAAGGATGCCTGGCCACGCCTCGAATCCAGGTGTCCTGATCCCCTGGCCTGTGCCTGGTTACCACAGTGCATTGCCTAGCTGAACCCAGAGCGGGGCCTCAGGCCCAGAGAGGGGAGGAGGGGGACAGCAGCCCAAGGATGGGCCAAGTCCCCCAGTGTGTCTCCCATCCACCCTGTACCCCCCGCTCCAGGCTCTTAAGAGCGCTGTCTGTCCCACTGTGGCCCGCAGGGCCTGGATGTGCAGCGCCCACTCTCCTGACCACCTCTTCTCACCCTCCCTCCCTCCCCTGTGCTGCAGCCACAGTGACGCCCAAACACCCCCGTGCACCTTCACAGCACAGCTGTCCGCCTGGCTGAGGGCGGCCTCCTTCACATCGCAGAGTGCGTGGTGGCCTCTCCGAGCAGATTCCCGCCTGAGTCTAGGTCCTTGTCCTGTCCCTCTGAGCCCTGGACCCGGCTGGGGGTTCTCAGCACTTGGACGGTTCCTTGGATGCCTGTTCCTCCCAGTACACACAGCCTCCAAAAGGGGAGAGCTGTGTCTCCTCACCATTGGATTCTCAGAGCTTAGTCACAGCTCCTGGCAGAGTTAAGTGCTCACTGAAGAGGAAAGAAGGAGGGAGGAAGGGAGGAAAGAGGGAAGGTGGGGAGGAGGGAAAACATGAAAAGGAGAGAAGGGAGAACAAGGTAAGGCAGCCAGGCCAGAAGGAAACGGACAGGGACAGTGCGGGACAGAGTCCCCAGAACGCCCTCCCGGTGCTGTCGGCAAAAACCCGCGCGGGGTCCCCTCCCTGTGGACTTGCGTCCCAGCTAGGAGGCGTCAGAGCAGTTGATGGGCTTCTGGGAGTCCACAGTGTCACCTCAGGTGGCAGAAGCCAGGCCTTGTGCCCCTGCCCCACGGCAGGGCATGGTGCTTCCGGGGGAAGGCTGGTGGGACACCAGTTTCTTTTTTTTTTTTCTTTCTTTCTTTTTTTAAAATAAATTTATTTATTTATTTATTTGGCTGTGTTGGGTCTTCGTTTCTGTGCGAGGGCTTTCTCCAGTTGCGGCGAGCGGGGGCCACTCTTCATCGCGGTACACGGGCCTGTCACTGTCGTGGCCTCTCCTGCTGCAGAGCACAGGCTCCGGACGCGCAGGCTCAGCGGCCATGACTCACGGGCTCAGCCACTCCACGGCACGTGGGATCTTCCCGGACAGGGGCACGAACCCACGCTCCCTGCGTCTGCATGTGGACTCAACCCCTGAGCCACCAGGGAAGCCCCGGGACGCCAGTTTCTGACCCCTCTCAACGGGCTCTGGGAACAACAGTGCAGTCTGGCCAGATGTGACCAGGTGTACACGGCAGGTATAGCCAGGTGTGGCTTTGTGTGGCACACTGTGGTGGCTTGGACGGGGGCGTAGCTAAGACAGAGGGCAAGCCAAACGGAGAAAACACACCGGGACAGGGAGGCGAGTGGAGGTGGGCACAGGTAGAGAGGTGCGTAGGGCGAGAGTGACGAACGGGGGAGGAGGACACGTGCTGGCCTCAGAGACGGGGCTGGCCCGGCCCACCTGGGCGATGCTGCTGCCGCTCCCGCCACAGGAACACACCTGTTCCCGGACTGGGTCCCCTGGCCCATCGCGGTGAGCAAAGGTGCCAGGCTCAGCGCTGGCTTCCCCTCTGATGACCTCGAGCAAAGCCCCCACCTCTCTGAGCCTCGGTTTCCTCTCTTGGTGGCTTAGTGGCTAGGGATGGCAGGTCTCAGGGGCCCTCTGCCACCTGATGGCTCACCTCTGCCTGGTGGCTAATGTCCGGAGCTCACCAAGCCGGCCTGTGTGAGCTGTCAGCTGTTTCCTGGAGAAGAGGCATATTGGTTTCTTCCCCTTTAAAGGAGTGTCCGTTTGGACTGTTCACACCCTTGCTGGGTTTGCCCACCTGACTGATGATGAAAGGATGCTGTTCACGCCTTGACTACGATCAGTTTTCATAAACACTCTATGGAGAAGCTAGCAGTGCCTGGTTATCAGCAACCGAAAGCATGAACTTTTAGGTTGCAGATGGGAAATGAACCTACCCCGGGGCTCTGATGGGCTGGAGGTGGGGAAGGCTCTGAGATGGGGCAGACCAGGGCAAATCCAGCTCTGCCTTTTGGTTGCTATGAGCAAACCTCTCAAAACCTCAATTTTCCCATCTGTAAAATGGGGATAGGGAGGGTGCTTAGGGGAGTTGGGGGGATTTTGTAAGACATCTGGTGAGAGCTGCACACACCCAGCATACGCTAAGTGCCAAATAGATTCCAGTTGAGGTGATGATGATGACGATGACGTGTCCACCGCTTAGTTCCCAGAAGCACATCATTTAAACAAACACTCTAACTGTGCCGCCCGACAGCCCTGCCATCCAGCTGAGAGCAAAGAGGCTGCCTTAACCAGATCCCTCAACATCTCTCCTGACCCGGACATCAGCCAGCTGCTCCCCTCCATCACGGAGTGAGCTGACCCCAGCACACCTGCCCTCCTCCAGGGCCAAGCCGGGGACGCAGGCTGCAAAACGACAGCTCCGGCAGAGACACGCTGACTCTAGGGGGCAAGTGTGTCACCTAAAGTGACGGAAACACACGTTGGCAGCTGGTCCTCAGGAGGCAAGCCTGGTTCCAGCGGGGGGTGCCCCGCAGGGCTCCGTGGTCGGGGGGGCTTCCTGGCTCTCCCGACGGCCTCTACCTCCAAGTCTATAAACAGAAAGGACAGCTGGGCTGGGGGGCCCAGGCTCTCGTTGGCCTCGGAGGCGGGGTCTCCCAGACTCCAGAAACCCGGCAGGCACCCTGTGCTCTGGGTGTCGGAGGCGGGCAAAGGGGCAATGAAAATAGTCATAACCAGGAACGTGTAAGGAGCACCCACTGCACGCCTGGCACCAAGTCAGATTTCTTATGTGCACCGTCTAGCTTAAGTCCCAGAGCAGATGCTTTCACATGCGCATTTCACAGATGGACAGGCACAGCAAAAGGGACCTTGATGCGGCTCGTCCTGCGGCCCGAGATGAGTCCTCCCGGCAACGCTAAGAGGCAGGTACTGTGAATTATCCCCGGTTTCCGGATGAGAAGACCGAGGCACAGGGAGGTGAAGCGGCTCGCCCGGGGTCTCAGGAGTGAGTGAAGGGACCCGATGCAAACACAGGCGGCTCCAAGTCTATGGCCAGTTATGCCCCATTCCACCAACTCCTGCTGTCACTGCACCCAGGAAACGCCCCTCTGGGAGACTTCTTGGTATATAGTCCATCAGCTGCTGGCCAGTGCTGACCCAGGTCTGCCTGGAATGTGTCCCTGAAACACAGCTCTGGCATCAGCTCCTCCAAGAAGCCTCTCCTGACTGCCTCCATCGGCAGCGGGACTGGGTCTCCCCTTGGGACCCCATAAAACCCCCCTGTGCTCAGCTCATCATACAGCTTACTGTGCTGGACTGTGCTTACTGTTTGTTTGATGGTCTCCTCCAGGCCATGAGCTCCCGGAGGGCAGACACTGGGGTCTGTTCACCCTCAAACCCTGGCACCAAGTTAAGAGACAGCCACGGTGGTCAGGGGAGCAACTGACAATGGATGGATGCATGAATGAGTGAGTGAATGAATGAATGAATGAGTGAATGAATGAATCAGTGTATGAATGAATGAGTGAATGAATGATCCACAGATGATCCCCGGACCCCTCTCTCATGCCCATGAACGATATTACTGTCTACTTAAAGACTCTTGATATATCCCAGGACTGTCTGTTTTCATATATGCCCTTAAATTTTAATTTTTGTTAAATCTTAAAAAACAAATCTCTTTTCTAAAACATTATGTTCAGCATGCTGACAGAGAAAGCGGACTGGCGACTGTGATAATTTTTTAAGGTGCAAAACAGGAGAGACTGACCCAGGGAGGGAGGACAATCCCCCCCCCCAAATAACCAGGAACCAGGAACCTTCTATGCCCCACTTGATGGGGAAGGGGCATAGAACATTCTAAAAGTCCTGAGATACTTTTACACAGACAAATTCAATTTCCTTTTAAGTCTAAAGTTCTATTAATAAAAGGTCTACAGTTCTAAGGTTAAGATGAGCCAAGATAAAAGGGAACTTCGTTTTTTTAAAATGTATTTTTATATTTTAAAATTATAGAACAGGGCTTCCCTGGTGGCGCAGTGGTTGAGAGTCCGCCTGCCAATGCAGGAGACACGGGTTCGTGCCCTGGTCCGGGAAGATCCCACATGCCGCGGAGCAACTAAGCCCGTGAGCCATGGCCGCTGGGCCTGCGTGTCCGGAGCCTGTGCTCCGCAACGGGAGAGGCCACAACAGTGAGAGGCCCGCATACCGCAAAAAAAAAATTGCATTAAAATTATAGAACAATCATAGCATGGGATAATGAGGGAGATGTATGTGTCCCGATATGGAGTGACTTCCAAGATACACTGTCAAGTGAATAAGGCAAGGCTGGAAGCAACAGGTGGAGTGAGGAAAAATATATACGTAAATATTTGAAAATGCATAGAATATGTGAGAAGGACATAGGAAAACTGTCATCACACTTGCCTCTGGGAGGGGAAGCGAGTGACAGGGGGAGGAGGAGAGAGGGAGACACAGTTTTAAAATTCTACCTCTTTTTGTATTTTGTAACATTTGCTGTTGGTAGTTTTTTAAAATAAACGTTAAAATGTACGATTCTACGTAAATACATAATTCTTTCATGTTTCCTAGCATCTCTTCTTCATGGGATCTGCTCCCATCTACCCTGACTTGGCTCTCCTGGAGGGATTCTTAAAACAGTCTCCGCCAAATTTGACTCTGTGTTGTTTTTTTTTTTTTTTTGAAACATCACATGTCAGAACATCTCTCTCGTGTTTATTTCAGGCGATGGCTCAACGTGTCAGGCGACAGAACTGCAGCCTTGACGCAAGTGTGAACCCGGGGAGGAGGCGGGGAGCCGGTGTGTCTGTCCATTGCCTCAGGATCCCAAATCCACCGGCATCTCTCCCAGGCAGGACACACCCACCACCTCCTCCGCGATCTGCGGGCACATTACAATCTCACAGCACTGCTCCATTACCCCTGCTTCCGGTGATTCACCCAGACGGATGCACACGCACACGCACACACACACACACAGATGCATACACACCAATATACACATATGCAAATATATACACAAATACGTGTACACCAAAAAACACACAAAAACACATACATACACACAAGTGCAAACATACACACACATATACACAAATACATATACACAACACACAAAAGCACACATAATACACATTGCACATACAGACAACACATACATAATCAATACAGATAACATACAATACACACACGAATACACACATACATCAACTCACACACCCAAAGATGCTCCCAGCAGCAGCATTTGGTTTTTGGTTAACAGCAAACACAACCCAGTTGTCTTTCCATAAGGGCATCTGTAAACAGGTTTATCCCTGCAAGGGAATCCGTGCTGCCATCAAAAACAATGAAGTAGAATTTTAAGTGCTGATATGGAGATGTCAAAGCTGTTACAGAAAGTTTACTGGGCACAAGGGGCAGACAAGTCCACCTTAGGTCACCCCTTGGTCATCTTGGGCCCCATGATTAATGATTTCCTACCCCAGGCACCCGAAGTACTTCGGGGCCCCAGACAGAAGGGGAGGAGAGTGCATACAGGGGCTCAGGAGTGGCAAGTGACAGAGGGCATGTGACATGGCCCAGGCCTTGAAAAGTGGGTCAGATTGAACAGATGGGGGAGAATGGAGAAGGCAGTGCAGGTGACCAAAGAGCCTAGGAATAGGTGAAGCGAAACACCACCTTCACTGACAGTGGGCTATGCTGGGGACGGGACCGACCCATCCCATACACCCTGTGGAAAAGCCCTGCAGGAGAGGCTTACGGACCCACCGTGAGGATAAGGGGATGGTCTGCAGAGATGGCACGGAGCACGGATGGGGCATCTCTTCCCCTGGCGTGGGGGCAGGGCAGGGGCAGGGGCAGAGCCCGGGACCTCTCTGCTGTTGACGGGCCTGGCAGTTCCCTTGTTTATGAGCGCCCGGCTCCTCCAGTGAAGGAGGAAAACCAGTTGGGCCGACATTCCATCGCCTGGAACAGAGCCAAGGGCCCTGTTTCCTTCTGGTGCCCAGCCCAGCCTGTGGTTTTGTTCAAAGACCCTGCCCAGGGTCCAGGGCGCCGCCTGTTGTAACTCACAACTCAACCCACCTCTGCTTCCCGGTCCAGCCCTTGGGAAGCCAGAGGCCCTGGAAAATGCCCAGTGGATGGTGTCTCTTTGGCCAACTCTTAGCAGCACCCAAGTCGGGGCGGAACTGCTTGCTTCAGGGTGCCGTTTGCTCATCACGTGGCTCACTGGGTCACAAGTGGGTGAGAGCGCTCGGAAGCCTCTGTCTCGAGCTCCAGGATTCGGGGCCTGGTCCCCATGCACCGCTCCAGGCCGGCTTACCACTGGCTGCTGGCCAAGCCCAGAGGCACGTTCAAACAGACACTGCACCTTGGTCCAAGCCCACAAACAAACTAACAGACCCATCTGTAAGGAGCTGGTGCCCATGCAAGCTTTCAGGCATGCTGGAAAAGCCCTGGGCATCCTTGGGGCCAGCGCCCACTTAACGGGACTTGGAAGGCAAACCTAGTGATTTTGAAAGGCTCCTGAACGTGTATTTCTCAATGTGGAGACAGCATCCAGGCGCAGGACCCTGGACGTCTGGCGCTCGGGCACTTTGGCTCATCCTGGGTGAGCACGGACCACGGCCAGGTGCCAAGAAATGCACCTTACTGCATCAGTAAAGTGCATTTACTGATTTGGGGAGGACCCCCAAAGGGTCCTCCCACCGACCTGTGAAGTAGGTTTCAGTGTTACAGCTCCAGTGGCCCTGACCCCTAACCCAGGGGCCAGATGCATTCTAATTCAGATTTTAGAAGGGCAACAGATGAGAGCACATACTGTATATTGGGAGGAACCCCCAGTGGGGTCTTGAGGAGGGTCTGCCAACCTTAGAACTCTGGCCTGTTGCAGGGGGGCCGTCGCTGTGCGCTGGAGGAGGCCAGCAGCCTTCCTGGTCTGTACCGACCGATGCCCGAACCCACAGCTGTGACAACCCAAACTGTCTCCAGACACTGCCAAATGTCCCTGGGGGGCAAAGTCGCGCCTGGTTGAGAACTACTGGTCTAGGTCATGCATTCTCTACGGGAACGATACTGTCCCCAAGGGGGTGAAAACTGGTTCTTGGTGGGGGGAACCTTGACACAGATATGCATACAGTACACATACAGATGTACAATATTAACTATGATATTAAAATTTCATGGAACGGCAATTAAGAAAAAGTTTTTAAAAGGCCCTTTGGGGGATGATAATGAAAAAAATACCCCAAAAAGTGGATAAACACTGGTGTAGTGCAACACCCCACAGGCAATCGTATTAATATTTCTGCAGCAAAATATATGAATAGTCACACCGTGTGTAAATACTATGAATAACCTCATGTCAGTACACTGGTACAGGGTGGTTTTGCTACGAAGGAGAGCTTTGTGGATTTTGGAACGACGGGTAAGGGTTGCATACCTGCTGCTCTGTTTTGTACAGGAGAGAAAGGAGGCTCAGGGGAACTAAGCAACTTGCCTGTGTGCGCGCACGTGTGCTCACGCCGAGGTCTGGCTGACACCAGAGGGATTTAATCAGTGTGCTGCAAGAGCGCTTTGCCTCCGTCCCAGTTACCCGGCTGCTAAAAGTTATTCTGGTTATGCAGGCGCGTGAAGATGAAAGTCCAGTGATGTTTACTGAAGCATTATTTATGAGGCAGAAAGACTGGGAAAAACCTACGTGTCCAAAAATCAATCTGGGCCTGACTAAATAAAGTGGGCATAACTGGAAAAATGGAATATAGTACAGCCACTGAAAATGAGGCTGCAGGTCCATGTTCATGACATGAGAAGTTAGTCCTAGAAGAGAAAATGAAAGAGAACTAGGTACAAAAGCATTCCTGCAGTATAATTCCATTTTGCTGATCTATCTGCAAATATATGTATATATATTGCATATATATTTTTGCATGGATATATGTATACATGTATATAGCATATATATACAAACATATGCAAAAGATTATTTATCTACATACGTGCATATATTATATATCTATGTATATATATTGCACATAGGCAAAATATGAATATATCTATATATGCGTGTGTATATATCATATTCATATATATGTATACATTTTGCACATATATGCAAAAATTCTTAAAGGATATAGACATGTTATAAAGAATATTTCTAGGGGTGGTATATTAAGTAATTGTTTTCTTCTTTCTTGTCTAGGATCTCATTTCTCTACGGTGAGCATGTTCTGTGTAGTTTTTTTTAAATAGGAGAAGGATCCAGAACACACCCAGGCAGGCAAGCACTAGGGCTGTCTGGCCCAGGGGGAGGGGTAGAATGCTGCTCAGCCCCTTTTCACCTTCTCTCCATCGTGATGAGACCTGGTGCTTAGTCTCCTACAGATGCACACTTGCCCCCACCCGGGGATCTAACTGCCGCCGGCAGGGCAGGGTCCTTCCTGTTTCCCAGCCTTGGTGTTAACATGAGAGTATCTGGGGACAGAGGAGCACACAGATGAGGCCTTAGAGAAAGGGAGGGTAACAGCCTGAGAATGTCTGCTGCCCAGTCCTGCTGGGCCTGCCCTGGACTCCCACCCACCTCCTCCGCTCGGCACAGAGAAGGGGCCTGGGCTCAGTCAGACCTCGGGTCCCTGGCCGTGCCTCTAATGAGCTGTGTGACCTCAGGTGAGTCTCATGGGGCCTCAGTATTTATCCCTTGGGCATCAAGTCAGAAGTGACAGGAGAGAGGCAGGGCCTGGGATGTTAGCTACAGACCATGCAGGGATTCAGGGAAGAGGGATGCCGGGTTGACAGGTGCCTTGGGGCAGACAGACCCCGGCTCCAGTCCTGGCTCCCAGGCTCTTAGAAGCTGTGTGGCCCTGGGTAAGTTGCTTCACCTCTCTGGGCTTCAGTAACAGCAGAGAACCACTCCAGTGTCCATCGCTGATGCCAGCACTGCACGGGCACATGTTCTGTGTGCAGTGCTGGGTGAGTGGTAGGTACCTGGGAAATGACTGCAGTTGCTATGATGCTCGTAAGTTGGTATCACCTCTCTGGCTCTGAAACCAGCAGGAGACACAGGGCTGAAGAGGACGATACAGGGGCTTTTGGGAATTAAGTGTTTTCGGAATTCTTGGTACAGATCACTGCAGCGCCGTCACCCAGGTCGACGCTCCTCTAGAGGAGCTGGCGGGATTTATAGGAACTCTAAGAATTCTTGCAGCAATGACTATCCCGGGCTTCCGGGAAATAAGGCCTTGGCTGTAAACGTTATTCTCTGGAGGGGAAACCCAGAGCAATTAGGGGAGCGAGATGCAATGGAGATGAAGGACAGGACGGAGAATCCTGCGCGGGGCAGAAACCTCAGCTGAGCACCCCCCCATCATCCCCTCCCTTTACCAGGCTCCCAGCAGCAAAACCCAGGTGAGCTGGAGGCTCCTGGAGGCTCCTGGGCTGACATCTCTCCTGGCCCAGTGCCAGCTGGATAAAGTCCAAGCTCCTTGGCTGGGCACCTGCAGCCCCCAGGACACCTTCCAGGCCCCTCACTGGCCGCTCCTCCTTGCCTAGATCCTGCTTCAGGGAGACTGGACCACGTGTGGTTCTGCCACGAGCAATGCTGTGTTGCCTGGAATGCCTGTCCCTGCCTGGTCTGCCGAGGAGCTCCTACTCCACCTTTAAGACCCAGATGTCCACAGGGGAGCACAGGGGAGCAAGCAGTTCTGACTCATAACTCCCCTAGAGCACTTAGGACCCTGGGCGGCAGGGGCTCGTGTCAGCTCTGACCACCCCACCCCAAGACTCGTGCCTCGAGGGCTGGGATCAGATCCCTCTTCCCAGGGCCAGACCCGGTGCCCAGCACAATCCAGGTGCTTTGAGGAAGTCAGGAGGGACGGAGGGAGGGAAAAAGAGAGCAAGGGGAGAGAGGGAAGGAGGGAGGGAAGGACCAAGCCCCAAGGCTGTGGATGATATAAAGAAGGCACCGAGGTACCAAATTACTATGCAACCAAGTGCCAATGCCCTCATCTATACAAATGGGGACTACGGAAACCCACCTCTTCCAGGCAGTTAAAGATTACACACGACAGTAAGGGCAAAGGCCCGGGGACACAGGAAGCCCTCCCTCCCGCCTGTCATTCACCTGAGCGCCGGTCATGCGCAGACACCTTGAATGGCAGGTAAGTCCCTCCCCTGGGGGAGCAGACATCCTAGGGGGGAAAACAGACAGAATACAGAACAGAGTGCACTACAGACTGCGCTGCGAGGGGATTTGTATCGCGGAGAAAAATAAAGCCGGGCAGGGCCTGAGGAGTGCCGGGGGGTGTGGCAGGGGTGGCTGCAATGTTAAACAGGCCGTCAGGGCAAAGTGCCTGTTTTGAGACATTTGAGCAAAGACCTGAAGGAGGCGGCGGCAGTCAGGCAGATGTCCAGGAGGAGGGATGGGCCAGTACAGCGGATGAGGCAGCTGCTGTTACAAGTACTGCCGCCGCCACCGCCACCGCCACCGCAGACGGTGTTTTCTGGTACCTGGTGAGCTGACTTAGGAGCCTGGGCTCAAGCTCCTCACCCTCCTTCTCCCATTTCCCCAGTCGCATTCTAAGTCTAGCGTTCCCTGTCCGCACTCTTAAACCTCCGGCTTCCCAAATAAGAACACGAATTAAGCACACAGAGTGTTAGGTGCTTCCTTCATCCCCATGGGGCAGCAAGGCCAAGAAAATCGGAGGGCCGGGCTGGTCTGGACACTCCAGGTGGGAGGGAGGCAGCAGGCCGCCAGGGCTGAGGTCCGCCCGGTGCATCCAGCTCCTTGGTTCCCCAACAGACCCCACTGGACTTTGTTCTCTTTTAGTTTATTTTGAAACTTGATTGGGCACCGACTGTCTACACGGAGACCCACGCTGGGGGCATTCGTAAATGTCATCTCCAGATGTGAAAAACAAATTGCAGGGCTTCCGATATTCTGCTCCCACTGGGAGAGGGGAGCACACTACCCAGGGTCAGGATCTCACTTTCCAGATGTGGGAAACAGGTTCGAAGCGAAGTGACCTGCCCAGAGACCCATGGGAGTCAAACCCAGGCAGCCCGGCATCGACCCATCAACTCAGCCTCCTGGGTTACACCTTCCTCGCCTCCACTTTAATTCGAAACAGCGTTTTAACAGCCAACAGTGCAAGCTTGGCCCTGGGAACTGCTATTGTTCCCAGATGTTTTCATGATAACTAACATTTCAGTGATCTGTTGGTGAGGCCTGGGGGAAGTCTGGGAAAGGCAGAGTGATTTTTTTGCCCCCTCCTCCTGCCACAAAGGAAGTGCAGGCAAGGGATCTATCTGAGCAGCTCATCTTGGAAAAGCCACGTGATGTGGGAGTCCAAGCGTCACGGTGGATCTGAGGTCAGACAGACCTGGGTTCTGGTCCTGGCTGTGCCTCCTACCAGCTGTGTGACCTTGGGGTAACTCGATTCACCTCTCTGAGCCCATGCCTGGTTGTGACTACTAGAACTTTTTATACATTATTGTCTATACTGTACTAGTATTGGATTCTACCAAACACCGCTGAGATGGTCCTACCTGCAAAGGACCTTCCAACCAGTGTGAAATTCACTTTCTGCACAGGTAGCCTTCCCAGTGCATCACCAGGGGTGTTTTTAAATACACAATTTATAACCAGAGTTGCATATGCACCCGTGCACACTCTCACGCACACCACTGGCAAAAGATGACTCTGCTTGCCTGCCTGAGTTTTCCACTGAGTGCACTAGAGCTGTCTGGGACCTCACCTAGGGTCCAGGAATCCGAGGTCCAGAGAGGGGAAGTGGCCTGGGCAGGTGACACCACGGATGGAGGTGGTGTTCAAACGAGAGGCTGGAGGCTGTTTCTGCTGCTTCCCTCCTGGAGGAAGGTCAGGGCATCGCCAGGACCAGTCCCTCCCAATCCCCCTGGAACATGTCAGCAGGGTCATGGTCAGGCTGGGCTACACTGTGGCCTTGGGGAAATCACAGTCATTGTCACTGCCCAAGGGGCAGGTCACTGGAGGACTCTCAGCTTCAGAATCCAATTCTGCAGCCTGCGCTGCCAACGAGAATGAAAACAGAAGAGGATGTGGCGGAGTCCAGGGCCACCTCTGAGTTTCAGCGGCGGCGGCCACCCTCCACCCCCTCAGGCTTTCCAACGCTGCGATGCCGGCGGCCTGAGGGTTTTTTAACTTAACCCACCCACACTGGGGAAAAGAGCCAGTGGCGTTTTTTTCAATTCTTCCTCCAGCTTCCTATTTATATCATGTTGACAGGAGAGGGATGGTTCCCAGCAATAATTAGGGAACCCACACCAGGGACCCAGGCCTCAGGTGGGCCCCGTGGCTGTCAGGTGGCTCTGGGGACCACTGGGATCCACTCATGGTCCCTAAAGAGAAAGGATTCCCAGGTGGGCGTGGCCAAGGGGGATTAAAAGCAGGTTAGTCAAACACTGTGAGAGCAAAAGGGCCACAAGCCTCCCGTGGGGGACACACCCCTTGTTCCTTCTCCATTCTTGCACTGAAACATCATCAGGTCCTAATATTAGCCACGCGGGGACCCTGGCAAGGTCTGGGTTAACTAACAGTGAATGGGGCTTGCGCGGGGTTTCCCAGGGAAAGAAGGAGGTTTCGAGTGAGAGCCCCTTGTGTAGACAAGCGTGTGTTCTAAGCCCTGCTCTGCCCCTGCCTGGCAGTAGGGCCCTGGTCAGTCCCTTGACCTCATTGGGCCTCAGTTTCCCGATCTGTACAATGGGGACAGTAAACGTACTTCACTCAGCTATTGTTGAAGACCATACAAATGTATGTCCTAGCTTTGGCGGGTTTCAGTCTCCTTACACCGGAGAACACATGACTCTGAAAAGCGTCCCAGCCCAAAGTCCACACTCAGTTTTGCCAAACCTTAGAACTGCTCTAGGAGTTTGTCCAGTGGCCTGCGAGGGTGGGTATACGGGGAATGTCATTTGTTGAACTGGGCCAGGTGGAGAGCCGGGGGCCAGGCATCGTTATATTTTCCAGGGAGGACACGGCCCTT
This sequence comes from Kogia breviceps, assembly GCF_026419965.1. NCBI lineage: Eukaryota > Metazoa > Chordata > Mammalia > Artiodactyla > Physeteridae > Kogia > Kogia breviceps. The sequence continues at coordinate 71,167,783 of NC_081324.1, forward strand.
GCAGAGGAGCGTCGGCCGAGCCAGATGTGCGTGTAAACCCCTCGAATGAAAGTGCCCAGCAGTGAGTGGGGATTAAATCGTCAGGTGGGAGTCAAAGCAGCTCCCTGGAGCTCCCTGGGCTTCACCCGCCTGGTTTAAAGGAGCCCAGATGGACTGAGAGCCGCAGACAATATCCTACTGGTCTCAGCCCCAAACACCATTTCAAAGCCGGACCCACAGGCCAAGATGGCAGTGGTGCTGGTTCAGGGGGACAGAGCTGTAAACCCATGGGGCTCACTCGCCCCCTACGGGGAAAGAACCAGTCTCGCTTTTGGCTTGAGAAGCCCCCGGGAAGGGCTTGGATTCTACAACTGGTGGACAGGTTTGTACGCGCCGCTGATTTTTTCCTTCTCGTGTAACTGGACATCGGAACCATTGCAGTGGCTGAAACGTTCTGACAAATTAGAATATCAACTGGGGTGGGTTTCCCATTGCTAGGCAACCAGAGGCTGTAGCTATAGTGCACATCCCACCCCCCGCCCCCTGGGACTTGAGTGTGGAATTACCGGGTACTGTAGATGTTAAAGGTCTGCCCGCAGAAATGCTTGATGGAGAAATCTGCAGCTCATTAATTCTTAATCTTGAACAAACACCCACCACATGTGTGATGTTTCCCAGCTTAAGGGGGTGCTGCCACGTGACTCACCCCCATTGCATTGTCCCCTTCTTCTGCCCCTATAAGGCAAGGACCATCCACTGCCTCGTTTAAGGCTGGGGGTATGGCGGGGGGGACTGGGGTTTGGAGAGGGACTTACATACATAGTGGAGCCAGCCAGTTCAAATTCACGTCTACTGAACTCCAGACCTTGGCAGCTGCCAGGCAGACCCAGGAACTCGTGTTCTGAATCAGAACCCCTGGAACTCAGGTTCAGGAAGTTGGAACATGGAAATCCACTTTGATGGACCATCTCTTTAAATACAATAAATGTGGGGAGATGCCTAGCCCCGATCGGCTGGTTCTGATTGGGACCCCTCCTCGCAGGAGCAAGGCTGGCGGCTGCAGACCGCCAAGTCCCCGTCTTCCTGCGGGCCTCCCAGGCAAGCCACATCAAGAGCGCCTAGGCTCCCGCTTCTTATTATGTAATTGCCTCTCTGAGCACCACAGGCAATGAGCGTTCCTTTTATAAGTACCTTCAGAGCAGGATCCCCAGCAGTCCCAACTGAGAAGAGATGAACGCAGGAGATCCCTTAAGACTGTGCCTAGACCCCGTATTAATTCTTCCTCCTGCTTCTCAGTCAGGGGCTGGTGGAGGGGGTGTAACTGTCTGGTGCTTTTCTCTGCTCAACCACTGAAGCTGGCTGTCCTTTTCCCTCAATGTGAAGAACAGGCAGCGGGTGGAATTTCCAAGCCCCCAAAGACAGGCCACCTCCCCGAGTTCTCTGGAACCCTCCTGAGGCAGCTTGTAACCACAGACCACTCTGATGTAGGCACAGAAGTGTCTGGCACACAGTAGCCACTCGATTTAAGTGCTGCCCATGTGGAGTAACCCGCCTGACAATACTTCTGTGGGTTGGAGGGACACAGTCCTGCATTTCTTTAAAGAACTCTGAATTCCCTTGAAAGACTTATATTTGAAGGTTTCTTTCACCATTGCAGGTTGGCAGTCCACCTCTAGGATGAAACCAACAGATGAATAAATAAATGGAGATGTCGGAATCGGGAATTGTGCTGTACTGGAGAATGGGTATATGTTCAACTTGGGGCTCCTTAATAAATCCAAGCAACAAGGACAGAATTGATCCAAAAGGCTCGTGCTATAGGAAAGGAAAAAAATGAGCCTGCGCAAACTCATTTCTACAAACGAACCCACAGAGATCATGCAGAGACTGTGGCAGGCAGACTGTATTATGAGGCGGACGTATCTACTGCGTCTCCCTGCAGAAAAATTATACTCCCTCTTGAGTACAGGTGTGGCCATGTTATTTGCCCTAGCCAATGAAGTGTGAGCAGAAGTGATGTCATTTATTTCCAGGCAGAACCTTTAAGAGCCGGTGATGGCTGCCACATTCTCTTTCCCTCAGTGATGGCTCTACCTCTTTCCCTGTGGTTGGTCATGTCCCTGGCAAGCTGCTCCCATCAACCTGGGCCTCGGAGCGACAGTGACGTGAAACAGAGACGTAGCCAGTGTCAGTGGACATGTGGAGCACGCAAGAAAGAAACCTATTTTTCTGTTTTACGCTGTTGAACTTTGGGGGTTTTGTTTGTTACTGCAGAATAACCTAACCTATCCTGACAGATACAGAGACGAACAACTTTTGAGACAAGGACAAGAAAAATAAACCATCGTGTACTGAACATCTACTGCAGGACAGACATTCACTTGACATATTTAAGAGCAGGTGCCTTTAAGGCAGACAGGCCCAGCTCTGCTGCTTTTTGGCTGTGTGGCCTTAGGCATAAGTGGCTTAATCTCTGTGGGTCCCCCCCGACCCCCCGCACTGTAAATTGTTTGCTTGCTGGAAACTTTCCCAGGTATACACAGGTCCTGGCAGGAGGAAAAATTCTCCCAGGAAGGGATGCGCAATTTTTATTTTGCTTTGAAAGAAAATCACTTGATGAGGACATAATGGCTAACAACAGTAATCGAGCAGAAAGAGAAAAAGAGACTTACAGGAAAACGGGCTATGCCTGTCTTGATTCCCCAGCACAGGTCCGATTCACCGATTACTCAGTAATAAGCTTTGAAAATTAGGCAGGTATACAATGGTGCCGTCCCAAGAAACAGAAGAGATTAATCTCAAGTGTTCTTGTTTATTATAGGTTTCTGTTAACCTCAATTACTGGCTATTGCCAAATTCTCCCAGCCTGAAGGAAACCAAGGTGAATAACAACCATTCCATGAGTCCATGACATTTTCCTAAAGCCTCTGACCTTTACAGACAGACCCCACGGGCCTGGTACTGTAGAACAGAGAATTCTGGGTGTGGGAGTGGATGGCTGCTGACAACCATGCCCTCCTGTCCCCAGATTTTCAAAAATACAGTAAAAAGTTCGTGTTGGAAACAGAAAGCATTACTCTTTAGAAAACAGCGAAAAGGAGAAAGTCAGTAACACTCCCTTGTTTGCCCATGGCAGACATTAATAATCAATTATAGAACTGAGCCCTGACAAGCCCTGAGAATCCCCAACACAGCACCCCAGGCAGCCACTGCATCGTTTAGAGTTAGTTAGTGGGCAGAGACCTATTTGGTACCCTGCTCTAGGCTCACCAGCTGGTTATCTTTTATCAGAATCACCAGATTACAGAGCTGAAAGGTATTTGAGAGGTCATTCTAGTTCTGCCTCATGTGTAGAGCACCCAGCCTTTGCTTGATTTCCTCCAGAGACAGGAGGCTCACCACTTCAGATTCCCTAATGTCTACAGCTTCATGAAGTGTATCCCAGTGATGGGACCTGTCTATTTGGCTACTGGGGAAAAGTTTCTCTTTTGTTGTTAAGTAAAAACCTTGAGACCCATGCAGAGCAGAGGTGATTCATTCCCCTACTTCAGAGACTCTCTCAAAGGTCTGCCCTGAGCTTTGTCTTCTCCACGATACACATCCAGGCACCTTTTGCTATAATCAGAATACACATGAAATGTTGGCATGTGAAGGAGGCTTAAAAACCTGGGAGACCAACCCCTCGTGGTATAAATGGGATAATGGAAGCAAAAGCAGGGGCAGGATTTTTCTGCAGCCCCACAGCAGGGTCCTGCCAGAACCAGGACTAAGTTCCTGGCTTCCTGACTTCTGGTCTTGGGCTATTTCTATGATGCCACGCTCCGGATTCACATTATTCCTGCTCCTCTGTGGGGACAGGATCAGGAACGCCACAATCTGGCTCAATGTGGAAAAAGGCATGGGCTCAGAAGCACCCAGAGCTGGGTTTGAAGCTTGATGTTCACTGGCTGTGTGATCTGGGGAAGGCCCATGAGGTCTCTGAGGCTTGATTTCTTCACTGAAAAAGGAGGGACCATAATGTTAAGTGTGTGCATGTGTGTGTGTGTGTGTGTGTGTGTGAGAGAGACAGACAGAGACAGAGAGACTGAGAGAGACACAGAGAGAGAGAAGAGAGAGGAGGGAGCATATAAAAAAAGAATGAAATGGGAGATATATGTACAGGGCTCATACCATCTGGCACATAAAGTCCAGAGCAGCTACATAAGGAATATCGGCTCCCTCCCCTCATCCTCCTCAAAATAGGACAAGGGCGGTTTCCAACTCAGAGCTCAAGTTAACTGCAGAGGTTACAGCTCTGGGATAGCATCACGGTTAGGCTCACAGGCTCCAGTCCAAAGGCCTAAGTCCAGTGCCGACTGTGTCCTCCCAGCTGTGTGACCTTGAGCAGGTCATTTCAGCTCCCTGAGCCTCAGTTCCCAAGACTGTAAAGTGGGATAACACCACCTACCTCACAGGACGTTTGTGAGGATTAAAAGCACCGAAGCACGTGAAGCCCTTGGAACAGCGCCCGGCGCACAGCGCTCAGGGAAAGTCAGCTGCCACCGGCGCGGCTGTACGCAGCTCTCCCAGGAGCTGGAACAGGCAGGGCCCAGGAGGACGGCCGAGAAGGAAACGCTCTCCTCGCCCATTTCTGAAGCTGCCGCCCATCAGGCGGCCGAGTGAGGGGCAGGCTGCCATTTTAATGACATCTAAAAGGTCCTATTTCCCCACTTAAGAGGCGTTGATTAGTCACACGTCTGGCTTCAATTCTCTAGACTGCAAGAGTGGGAAGAGAATTTCGCAAGTGTGAAGGCAGAGGGGAAAACAAGCAGCTCCCGCTACTAGAAGCGGTGCACGGGGGTCCAAGCGATGAAAGACATTCGAAAGAACGGCCCCAAGTGCCTGAGATCCCTCAAATCTTTGTGAGTATAAAGGATGTGGAAGGGCCTGCGGGCACTGTCACAGACACACATCTAATCGTGATGTGAGGCCAACCCTTTGGCAAGTCGATGGATCTCTCCGCGAGCCGGCTGTCACACCCCTAAAATGGGATGTATATAACGATGATTAAGATGATTGCCAACATTCATAGAGTGTTTACTATGAGACATTGTGCGGAGTGCTCTGCCTGTATTAGCTCATTTAATCTTTACAGTACATCTGTGTGTGTGTGTGTGTGTGTGTGTGTAATTATTATTCCCATCGTAGCTAAGAAGACACTGAGATTCAGAGACATTAGGGAGTTTGCCCGAGGACACAGAACTGACAAGTGGCAGATCTGGAATTTAGGCTCAGGGCTGTGGGACTCTGAGCCCCGTGACCACTGGATATGAGATCCTGGCTGGCTCCGCTGCAATCCTCAGGGGCCTCCCCCTCTGAGCTCAGGACACCGAGGTTATCTCGGCTTTACTGGTCACCATAGGACCCGGGTCTGTTTTAAGGTGCTGGTTGGCTGAACTGACAGCACAACTTCTGCTTAGGTCTGCCGGCGTCACAGACACTTCGTTCTATTTCCAGGGTCTCTGAGGGACGATTTCGTTTCGACAAACTGATAAAGAATGCTAAAAACAAAATGCCGGTGCTTCTGAAAACAATACAGAAAAGCTTCTGCAGGAACCGGGCTGCGAAGGGGGTGGGGGAATCAGATTTCAGCTTCTCTCTCCCTCTCTCTCTCAATCTCCACCAGGAGGGCAGGGGTGGGCAGGGAGATGGGCTCCACCCTGCCCCTCGCAGGAGGTAGGAAATGCCTGCTAGCCGAGCCTGTGGTAAACACAGGAATCCAGATGCCAAGCCCTCTGGCATATTCATTAATTAAACTCTATGGATTTGTTCTGTTCCCGGAAACCTCCACTCATTTCAATAATAATTGGAGGCCAACCAGGCTCAGGCTGTAAAAACAGCATGCGGGGTACTCAGCCAGACAGATCGCAGCAAGAAACCTGGGTCTGAAGTCCATTCTCTAGTGGGAAGCAGCTGCATAGCACAGGGAGATCAGCTGGTGCTTTGTGACCACCTAGAGGGGTGGGATAGGGAGGGTGAGAGGGAGATGCAAGAGAGAAGGGATATGAGGATGTATGTATACACACAGCTGATTCACTTTGTTATACAGCAGAAACTAACACAACATTGTAAAGCAATTATATTCCAGTAAAGATGTTAAAACAAACAAACAAACAAAAAGAAACCCGGGTCTGGGCGCAGTTCTGGATTGACCTTGGCCACGTCATTTCTACCTCTGGGCCTCTCAGCCAGCTTCTCTGAACAAAGGGCCCTGGCCGGACAGAGATCCTCTTCTGGAATCTCAGGGCCTCTTAGGACTGTCCCATCAATGCCCAGATGGCAGTGATGGGACACATCGATGCATGTACCTTCCTCGCTGCCCAATAAAAATCGAGGAGGGAATGAATTAATGTTGACTCTATAAAGGCAGTTTGGAGAACAGAGTCTTTTAATGGAAGCCTATGTATGTAATTCCAGAGCGGAGGGTGGGGGGAGGGGAGGACTGGGAGTGTTTCCCAAAGTATGTTATGCAAGATACCAACCCAGAGAAACCCTTTGTGAATTCTGTACTCAACGCATGCTACCCAATTCCCCCAATTGGAGGCACGTTTCCCTAACCCCAGATTTAGCGTTCCTGAAAGCGGACTTCTGACAATTGGTGTGTCCATTCCCTGCCGTGACCTTCTCCCACTCGAGTCAGGGAACAGATGTACAGCACTTCTCTCGATGGAGAGAGTTCAGACGTACGGGAAGCCAACGACCATCTCTGGAGGTTCCTAATGTATATTTGCATAATTAAAGGCTCTGAAAAGTCCTGCATTAGAAACATTATTTAACCAAGTGATTCTTAAGCGAATTGTCTCTGGTAATCTTTATGCATGGAACACGAATCAAGTCCAGTGTAGCAACAAAGAATTCTGGGAAACTCCCAGACCATAAAACTGAAGGGAGGAAGCCAGTAATGGGGGTCCCCGGTGTTGACAAGGTGGGGATGGCTGGCTGGACAAGGGTCTAGGGTCCCTGCCCTGCCCTGATTTCCAGGGAACACCTCTGTGGAATGTCCATCCTTTGACTCCTCAACCTCATGAGAGGTACCATTCATATCCAGCTCAGATCTCTCCCAGCAGCCTCTAGAAACATTAACAAATAAGGAAACTGAGGCTCCGGGACATGTAGGCAGTTGCCCACGGTTGCCCCGAAGCTAAGTGGCAGGTCTGGGGTTTGATCCTGGGTCATTCTTACTCTGAAGCCTGTGTTCTTTCTGTTATGCTGCCTGACCCAGTGGATCCCAGCCCTGGTGGCACCTTGGGATCGCCTGGGGAGCTGCGAAAACTCCAGCTTCCTGGACAGCATCCCAGACCAATTATGTCAGACTCTCAAGAGGCAGGGCCCCGGGTACCTGCATTTTTTGAGAACTGTGGATCTCTAACAATGGTTTGCAAATTGGGAGGCTGAGAGCTTTGCCAGAGTGAAGGAAGGTTTTGGAAACGACCCAAATCCTGCTTACAGATGATCTGTGTCTTGTTAAGTTACATTGATTTAAAACAAGTGGGGGTCCAAAAGGGAGCAAGTGTGTCTCGGGTTTTGTTTTGTTTTGAAAAGCTTGACTTAAATCAGGTCTGGGAATAACACGAACAGCGTTCGTAACCCTGTCCCACACAAGAGGAGCAGCAGCCCCCACCCTCCTCACCATCGGGCGCGAGCTCACACGCATCCTCGGTCACCCTTAGATCAACCCCTGTGAGCTGACGCCCCATCACCCCTTTCCAGAGAGGAAGACTCCAGAGGCACAGGGGGCAAGCAACCTGCCCACCGCCACCCGGCCTGGAGGTGGCGGAGCTGGGATTTGAACCTGAAACCAGTCTGCCCCAGAGCCTGGGGTGTCTCCAGAAGAAAAGGGATGGCGCCACCCTGGTCTCAGAGAGCAGCGAGGAGACTGTGTCTCCCCGAACCCCGGGCCCTCCCTGAGCCCGCTCCACATAACAAACAAAACAGGACACAGGTAACAGGGCGGGCAGGCGGCCAAGGCTGGAGGCGGCCCTCGGCACTGAATGGCTTCCCAGGGTGACATCAGCCCGAGCAGGTGCCAACGGCCCCTTCACCTGACCAGCCACGCAGCCCAGGGGCCTAGAGGTGACTTCATCGCCACCTCTCCCTGGAGGGAAGGAGCAGCCCCTGTGCTGCTTGCCAGGCCCTGGAGGGAGAAAAGCCGAACCAAAGACCCGAACCGCAGCAGCTCCCCTTAGAAGCAGGCCAGGGGACCAGGCACCCCCTGCGGGCTGACAAGGTACCAGGTACCCTTACCTGCTGGGCACCTGTGTATCTAAGATCCCGAAAAGGGCATCACTTGGGCTGTAGGCAGGCCCCCACCTGGGATTCAGCTTTCCGGGGCCGGACAACACCCAGGCGGGACCGCGGGGAAAGACTCAGAACTGGGAGTCGGAAGTCAGACTTGGAACAGCCCCTGTCACGGGGTCGCTGTGTGTCACCGGCAAGGCACTAGCTCTGTTTGAATGCCCCCTCGTCTCTGATTGAGGGTAGTGGCTGGCACCGCAGCACCCGCTTTCCACTTTCCTTTTCCTTTGTTAGCTTTAGAAAAATCTCTAGAAGCCAAATCACAGAAGCCCAGTATATTACAAAGATAGGGGAGCAACCGGGTTTGGGATGTGGTGGGTGAGGCGTTGAGGGCTGGGGCCCTGGAATCCACCTCTCTCCTTCTGGTCCCTCCACCCCTGTGAAAACCCCAGTAGAATATGCTCTGGAAGCTCTTCCACCTCCCATATTCCTTAGCACCCAGGTCTGGGGTGCTAAGTTTCTCGGTTTCCCTGGGAGGGACAGGTTTGGAGGGCAGTGGGGAGAGGGGCTCTGAGCCCAGGGGGCATGGGTCCCCGGTGCTGCAGGGACAGGGAGGTGCCTGGGCTCTGAGTGGAGGCCCAGACACTTGGACATCCTGGGATAGAGAACCCACTTAGACGCCTGGATTTCTCACCCCAGTCTTTCGCAGTCTCCTCCGCCCCGACAGGACATTCTTTTTTAGCAGTTCACCTTTATGGAATCTTTTCAATGAGTTCAAGTTTTCATAGTATGACAATTCTTTCTTTTTGCGCTCCTATTTCTCCATTTACCTAACAGTTAATCAAGTTATGCAGCTATGGTTACAAGTACAATTGGCATAAGAGGTTTGGGATCAAACCCAATGGATCTCCATTCATCGATTCATTCATTCATTCAAGAAGTGTTATTAAGTTCCAGGTAAGGAGGACTGACAGGAAGGGGCATGAAGGAATTTCTGAGGGGGAGTGAGAATGTTCTAGATCTTGACAGAGTTGTGGGTTACATGGGTGTGTGCATTTGTCAAAACTCATCAAGCTTTGTGCTTAAGACATATGCATTTTGCTGTATGTAAATCATCCCTCAAAATATTTATGATATTTTGTGTATTTATTTATAATATCCTTATAGCTGCAAATATAATAATGTTAATATCCATACTAAGAACTTTTTAGAGCCAATTACATGCCAGGCACTGTCCTAGGTGCTTTACATGTGTCAACTGATGTATTCTTCACAACAGCCCTATGAAGTACTATCATTATCCCCATTTTTTAAAAAATGTATTTATTTATTTTTGGCTGCATTGGGTCTTTGTTGCTGTGCACGGGCTTTCTCTAGTTGCGGCGAGTGGGGGCTACTCTTCATTCTGGTGCGCGGGCTTCTCGTTGCAGTGGCTCCTCTTTTTGTGGAGCATGGGCTCTAGGCGCGCAGGCTTCAGCAGTTGTGGCACACGGGCTCAGTAGTTGTGGCTCGCGGGCTCTAGAGCGTCGGCTCAGTTGTGATGCACGGGCTTAGTTGTCCCGCGGCACGTGGGATCTTCCCGGACCAGGGCACGAACCAATGTCCCCTGCGCTGGCAGGCGGACTCTCAACCGCTGAGCCACCACAGAAGTCCCTATCCCTATTTTAGAGATAAGGAACCCGAGGCACAGAGTAACCTGCCCGCACACACTGCTGGGAGGCTGCAAAGCTGGGATTCGAACAGATGCGGCTGGCTCCAGAGTCTGCTTTTTGTCACTAACCAGCTCTTTCTGACTCAGCAAAACAGAGAGAGGCCCCTGTCCTCACAGCACTTTTGTTCTCGGGGGAGAGACATAGTAAAGCACCTCGGCAGCTCAGCTCACGGGACGAAGAGTGCACAGAAGTAGTAGGGAGAAGCCCCGGCCTCGGCATGCGAGGGCCCGGGGCACTAAGTGTGCCCTTCCTTCTGGCTCACAACCTTGGGTGACCCTGAGGGTGAAGTCAAGTCAGGTCTGTGAACCCAGCACCGTGCCTGGCACACAGCAGGACCTTAATATAAGTTGGCTCAATAAAAGCAGAGGATGGAGTCCCAACTAGCTCCTGAGGAGGCTTCAGGAGCCTTCCTTTGGCAACACACCCTAGGAATTCAGAAAGGGCTCTGGTTTAGCTCTCTGGAAGGCTGCCTGACTCCAGCTCCGCAGAGCCGAGTAAACCGAGACCTGTGAGCCCAGTGTAGCAGTGAGAACCTTGGGGTCCAGAAAGACGGCTTAGGGGGTGGGCGCAGAAAAGCAGGGTACCAACTGTAGTAGAGAGAACAAAGCTGGACTTTCTCTGGCTGGTCAAGACATGGACTGACCCTCAAGTTCTTGAGACTTGACCGCCATAGGCCCCGGGGCTTCTGTGGTCCTCGGAGACAACGGCCATGACCCCATGGATACACCCTTGAACGTGGAACTCCAATTTACAACCTAGAGCCTCTCCAGACCATTGCTCCTAGCAAGAAAACACAGCTCCTAGTCATCCACCCAACTAATCTGGCTGGTGGGTACCCAGGAGCTTACAGTTCATTCACGCATGTGTCCATTCATTCATTCATTCATTCACCCATCCATCAGATACTAACTGAGTGTCACAGATGTGTCAGGTGTACTGCTGGGCTCTGAGGACGTGAAAGGGCAAATACATCTCAGTATTGCTTTGTGATCTAGCAAGAATGGCTAGAAAGAATTTGGAAGAAGCTGCAAAGACACATCTATGATCAGAACAATATTAACAATTCATGCAGCCATTCATTCTTTCGTTCATTCATTCATTCATCCAACCACAAGAGGTTCACTAGAGCAAATACACAGCCGGCCCTTCAGTAACAACATACTGTCCTTGAGGGCTGGGACCACCTCGGTCTTGTTCCCTGATGGATCCCTAGGGCCTCTGACTATGCTTGGCACACAGTAGGCGCTCGAGAAATATTTGCGGACTGAGGGAACTGCTTTAAGGAACTGTTTCTCCAAGGGTGGTGCCCACGTGACCGTCTCTACCTGGGGCTCTTGCAACGCAGGCAGATTCTGAGGCCCACCTAAGACCCAGCAGACCTCCACCTGGGATTCTACTCACTGAACCAGTATCCAAGGCGCCCACCAAAGTGTCAGCTCAGTTCTCACAGTGTTAGCCCCCTTTTGCACTCAAGGACACCACTGCTCAAAGAGGTCAAGGCCCTTGGCCAAGGCCCCAGATACAGGAAGTGGTAGCACAAAGGATTCGAACGGCCCGTGCTGCTTCCCCCACTCCCCTGCCTTCCACCGACTGCACCACCGAGTTGTTGAAAATCCACAGGGCTCCCCATTATATGAAAAGATTAGGAAGCTCATTAAGCAGAGCTCTGCTGGCCTCCGTTCTTATTTTCAGTCCCTCCCCCAAAAGGGCTTGTATTTATTCATGAGAAAGGGAAAAACACATATGCAGGATCTCCAACTGTTCTGCCCTCAGCCACACCTCAGAAGGTCCCTTATTTATTTAACTCTGTGCTGTCTCTTCTTTCCTAATTAGCTGTGGCCGTTAATGACCCTGATGTGCTTTCATCACCAGGGAGCAACTCTGGGGCGGGCGGAGGTGGGGAGGGCTCGTGGGGTGTGTCCTGCGAGGAGGGTGCGGAAGCTGAGTGGAAGCAAAGGAGGCTGGGAGCCGCTGGCTCTGTCACTGCAGGCCAGGCCCACCTGCTCTGCCCTGTCCTTCTCCTGACAACCAGAGCACCTGCGGGTGGAGGGGTCGTTCTGGAGAGAAAACAGCGCAGTTTGAAGGAGAGGCTGAACCTTTTTAAACTGCCAACAGAGAGCGTTGTCCGTGCCCCTGCTCCATCCTTGCTGGCTGGCGCACAGATGGGGAGGAGGGAAGGTTCTCGAAGAGCCGGGAGGATGGTTGGAAAGCGAGGCCAGGTAGAGTGAAGCCATCACGATTACCAGCTACTAGCTACCGAGGGCTCACCACGGGCCCTCAGCACTCTGCTGAGCATGTTACCCTCATCACCGTGTGGAATTCCCATCCCCTTCTTGCGGATGTGGAAACCGAGGCTTCCTCAAAGTCTGGCTGAAAGTCTCACGCCAGCACACAGAGGAGCAGGGATTTGAATCCAGGCTGATTCCACTGGGGAGGCCTGAAAAGGTCACACCGGAGCCTCCATGTACAGAAAGGGAAAGTGAGGCCCACCGCCGGGGCTGCAGAGAAGAGGCTGGCTCGAGGCTGTGCAGCTGGTATATGCATGTCAGTCACTTTTCTGAAAACTTCTCCGAGGTGGGAACTTCATCTCATTATCTTCAGTGACTCGCACAGCTGACTGCAGAGTTTTGCAAACAGTAGGAGCTCAATAAGTGTCTGCTGCTCGACTCTGAAGGATATCAGGGTTGAGAACTGCACGACCTCTGACTGCCCCAACTTTGAATTTAGAAACCCCAAGCTCTGATACTGGGTCTGTCACCCACTTGCTGTGTGACTTTGTGTAGGTCTCTTTCCCTCTCTGGGCCTTGGCTTCCCCAGCTGTAACATGGAAGGAGTGGACAGGAACAATCTAGACGCTCTGGCAATCAAGGCTCAGGAGCCTCTCCAGGAAGAGGAGCTCCACATCAGCGCCCTGCTCCTCAGCGGCCTGTTTACAATTGCTCCCAGGGCTCATGAAAAAATTTTTACGGATAATGAAGCTCGGTTTCCCATCATCCACCAGGGCGGCTACCTCGGTACCCTCTTCAAACCCAGCGCCAGGGGTTCCAGAACCTACCAGGCACTTCCTGCTGAGATGTCTGCGGTGGGTGAAGGCGCCAGCTGCCTCAACACGGCCCCCATATCCATCCCTCACCCTCCCCAGGGCAGAAGGCAATTACCGAGAAGAACAGAACGGACTGCTGACTACTAATTGAGAAATTACAGATGTTAAATTATAGGTGTGCCCGGGGAAGGGCCGTTTCTAGAAATCAAGCTGGTGAGTGACAGGAGTGTGGGCTGCCGGATACCGTCTGGCTCTGGCAGAAGGCAAATATTTGGATGTAGAGCCTGAAGACACAAGATTGGAAATTCACCAGACCAGGAAAAGTATCTTTCTTTGCTAGGAAATGTGCACCACCCCCCAAGCCCATGTGAAAGGTCATAACTAAAGGACAATAAAGCACTGATTGTGTGCTAGTGCCGCGCCAGGGCACCCAACCAGCATCTCGACTCACTCTCCTAACAACTCCGTCAGCAGACTTCATCGGCTCCATTTCACAGCTGAAGAAAAATGCTCATCACTGTGGAGAGACTTGTCCCAAATGACACCAGGAATCAAAGGTTACTTTACCTAAAAGTTAGGAAATTCCAAAGCCCGACTACTAATGTTTTGGCTTCACTCAGAGTTAAGGCCACTTGGTTACGCAGGGCCTGGCAGGGACCTCAGCTCATAGCTCGTGACTCTCACCACACACATCAGTGGTTCTCAACCCGCGGGCAATTCTGCCCCCAGGGGGCATTTGGCAAAGTCTGGAAGGACTGGCTGGAGGCCACGGATGCTGCTCAATCTCCTACGAAGCCCGGAACAGCCCCCCCATCGCAAAGAAGGATCCAGCCCCCGTGTCAGTGTCGCCGTGGTGTGAAACCTGGGTCGGCACCGGGGCGTCTCTCAGCACAGGTACGCGGGTCTCGAGGTCCACTGAGGGACAAGAAATGAGGCATCGGCAGACCTGGGCTGGAGTCCAGGCTGTGGGCGAGGTCACGTCCTACCCCGTGGGTCTAGGTTTTATCCTTTGTGAATCAGGGATACCAAAAATAATACGACCCCCCGTGGGGTTTCTGCAAGGATGTGATAAGGCATTTGTTTTGCTCAGTGGCTGGCACAGGGTCAGTGCTCAAGACGTGTCACCCTTTATGCCTTCATTTCCCCACCTGGGAAATGGGACAAGGCAGCCTCTGCCTTGGTGTGACTCTCAAGCTTCTTCCCTCTGATGCTGCTAAAGAGAAGTCACATTTTCCCAGACGGCCTCGCTACAAGATTCAAACAGCCTGGAGAGAAGGCAGCTGCAGAAAGCCACGGGGCCAGCAGTGGACTTTGTGTGAGCAAGAAATAAACATTTTGGGGGGTGGAATTGAGGGGGATGGATAAAGGGGGTGAAAAGATACAAACTTCCAGTTATTAGATAAATAAATCCTGGGGACGTAATGTACAGCAAGGTGACCATAGTTAACCATACTGTGCTGTGTATTTGAAAGTTGCTAAGAGAACAGATCTTAGAAGTTTTCATCATGAGAAAAAAAATGCGTTAACTATGTGAGGTGATGGGTGTTAATTAGACTCATTGTAGTGATCATTTCGCAGTCTCCACACATGTCAAATCATCATGTACACTTTAAACTAACGTGATGTTATATGTCAATTACATCTCGGTAAAACTGGGGAAAAAAACAATACTTCAAAAAAATTCAGGTTGGGGCTTCCCTGGTGGCGCAGTGGTTGAGAATCCGCCTGCCGATGCAGGGGACACGGGTTCGTGCCCCAGTCTGGGAAGATCCCACATGCCGCGGAGCGGCTGGGCCCGTGAGCCATGGCCACTGAGCCTGCGCGTCTGGAGCCTGTGCTCCGCAATGGGAGAGGCCACAACAGCGAGAGGCCTGCGTGCCGCAAAAAAAAAAAAAAAAAATCCAGGTTGAAAAAAAACAGAAAAATTTTGGGTTGGGAGTTGAGAGTTGGGACCTACCATACAGCACAGGAAACTCTATTCAATATCTTGTAATGACCTATACGGAAAAGAATCTTAAAAAGAAAAAAGATTTATATATATATATATATATATATATACATGTATAACTGAATCACTTTGCTGTACACCTGAAACTAACACAACATTGTAAATCAACTACACTTCAATAAAAAATTAATTAATTTTAAAAGAGTTGAGAGTTGGCAATTTGTTACTGCAATATAACATACCCTAAGCTGACTAACATATCAATGTTATAAGAAGAATAATAGCAGCTAAGTTTTATTATGCACTTTTTAGGCTCCAGGCACTGTGCTAAGAACTTCACAGGGAAACTGAGTCTCATGAAAGTAAAGTCTCCTGCCCAAGGTCCCACAGCTAATTAGTGGCAAGGCTGGGATTCAAACTCAGATATGTCCAAAGGGAGAGCCAAGCTCTTAAGTGGACTGACCTAATTCTACCTGCATCTCCCCATTTTTTTCCCCCTTAATCAAGAAAGGACAGACAAGGATGCCAAATCTATGTTTAAAAAACAAAAGTAAACATTCACACACTTTGCAGTTTTTTAACTCTTGGTGATAATTTATGTTTTAGGATCTGCCTTTCAAGGGAGCAGGACAGTTGAAGAGGGCTCCTCGGGTCTAGAAATTGATGCAGGAGAAAAACCACTCTTGTACTCCCTGCTCTCAAATCCATGTGGAGAATTCATGGCTGTTTATGGCCCAACCTTTATGATGAATGTTTGATGAGTTAAACGGAGTGATGAGCACTTAGGATTCCCTCCCACGCCGGGAGAGTCTGGCCAACTCCTGAAAGGATGCGTTGCTCAAAAAAGTCCCCGGGACCCTGAGCCCACACTGGCCAAGCAGTCTCCCTTACGAGCAAGAGCCCCCAAGATGAGAAAATTATCTGTGGGGAACACCAAGGCCTACTGTATCACAGATCTCGGGCAGGTCCCTTGAGCTCTTCCCACCTCAGTTTACTCATCTGTGAGATGAGGGATTAAGTAACACTCCCTGGCCACCGTCAGACTGTCTGTTGTGGTAGGTATGAATGAGAAGGAACGTATACTGGTTATCTACTGCTGCGTAACAAATAGCCCCCAAACCTTCGTAGCTGAAACAACAAACACTGCCTCTCCCAGTTTCTGGGAGTCAGGGTCCAGCAGGGTCTTGGCCGAATGGTTCTGGCTGAGGATGCCATGAGGTTGGAGTCAAGCTCCCAGCTGGGGCTGCAGTCTCCTCTGCAGGTTGTAGGAAACACCGCCAAGCTCACTCACGCAGCTGCTGGTGGGTTTCAGTCTGTGCCATGTGGGCCTCTCCACAGGGCTGCCTGAGTGTCCTCGAGACAACGGCAGCTGGCTCCCCCAGAGGGAAAGCTCCGAGAATGGGAAAGAGTGACCAGGAGAGAAGTGACAGCCACCTTCAGTATAACCTGATCTCAGGTGTGACAGCACCACCTCTGCTGCATTCTCCTGGCCACACAGACCAGCCCGACGTGGGGTGGTAGGGGGCTTTGTGTGAATACTGAAGGGCAAGAAGCTCTGGGGCACTTGGAGGCTGCCTGCCAGTGTCTGAATGTGCTTTGCCAACTGTTAAACACTAAACGATGAGGAGGAGGAGGAGCACAGAAAACATTCACTGAGACCCTACTACGTGGCTCGCACTGTGCTCCGTGTTCTGTGTGCATTACCTCAGTGTAATCTCCAGCACAGCTGCGGAGTCGACTAATATCGTGGGCCCCACTTTACAAAAGAGGAAACGGAGGCATAAAGAGACTAAGTTGCCTCCCCAAAGTCCCACATCAAGTGAGAGGCAGAACCAGGATTCAAACCCACAGCTCTGAGACTCCATGACTCACTCTCTTTACTAACAGTGGTATAGACACAACTGTGAAATTTTCAGGAGTCAGTTCTGAGCCAGTTGCTAAACACAGCCATTGCGAAAAATTAATGATATAAACTAAGGATTGAATAAACCCTATTAAAAGCAAAGGTAAGGAGTAGTCAAAACTTATCACTTCCTAATTACTACGGTTTACTATTATCTATGGTCTTGAGGTCACTTATGTACATTGCATCTGTACAGTGAACATACTATACCCTAGTCCGCCCCCTTATCTGCTGTTTCACATTCCATGGTTTCAGTTACCCAAGGTAAACCTCGGCCCAAAAACCTTAAATGGAAGAAATAAGCAATTCGTAAGTTTTAAATTGCACGCCTTTCTGAGTAGCGTGATGAAATCTCACACTGTCCCTCCTGGACCTCCAACCACTGGATTCGTCTGCTCCCGACATCCATCCATTACCATCGTCATGGCTCAGTGATCCAGGATAACCCAAAGAGCACGACCCTCCTTCTGATGTATCATCAGGTCAATGGCGGCCCAACGGCCCGTGACACTGCCCACGTCATCCTGCTCACTTCGTCTCATCATGTAGGCATTTTACCATCTCACATCATCGCCGGAAGAAGAAAGGTGAGTACAGTACAATTAGATGTTTTGAGAAAGAGAGAGAGAAACCACATTCACATAACTGTTATTAAAGTATGTCGTTATCATGGTTCTACTTCGTTATTATTTATTGTTCATCTCTTACAGTACCTAAAAGTTTAACTTAATTTATAAATTAAATTTAATCATAGGGCTTCCCTGGTGGCGCAGTGGTTGAGAGTCCACCTGCCGATGCAGGGGACACGGGTTCGTGCCCCGGTCCGGGAAGATCCCACATGCCGCGGAGCGGCTGGGCCCGTGAGCCACGGCCGCTGAGCCTGCGCGTCCGGAGCCTGTGCTCCGCAACGGGAGAGGCCACAACAGTGAGAGGCCCGCGTACCGCAAAAAAAACCACAAAAAACAAAACAAAACAAAACAAAATAAACAATCATAGGAACGTATGTATAGGAAAGCATAGTGTATATAGGGTATTGTACTATTTGGGGTTTCAGACATCCACTGGGGGTTTGGAACATATCCCCCGCACATAATGGAGCACTACTGTGTATAATAATGATGTACCGCACATCTTTTCCCAGCTCCATGCTCACTGACGGCTGGTTGGTAGCTTGCAGTGGGCCCTGGTGGGAGTATTTACACCAGAGGAATAGGCAAATGCTGCATACAAATCAGGGCTTTACCCCTAAAGACCTGGCTCACGTTAAACATTCACCAGCGGCCCTCTGTAACTGACCCAATATATCCTGCCCACTCGTAAGGAATTACCTCGGTGACTCCTTGCAGAGACCCCATTCTTCATGAAATCCAAAAATATAACATTCCCTGTGATATGTACCGACCCAGATTTCCTTCCTGAAAATTCTGACTTCCTGATGAGGAAAGCCAGAGGCATTTTGTCTGAACAAAACATCTGAGATTTGAAAACGCTGAGAGAGGGAGAGAAAGTGAGAGTAACAGAGGAGCCGTGGGGTCACAGAGATGAAGAGGAGCTTGTTTTAACCTCGCTGACCTCTCAGAAGTCGGGATAAGGATGTGCCCACCTAGGGCCGCCCCTGCAGAGTCCTTCCCGACTGCCCCAAATGGGAAGCGACCCGAATGCCCAGGCAGAGGGGTGTATAAACGAAGGAGTGTGTGCCCTGTGGAGTGTGGCCTGGGCATCCACACCAGTCTTTACTAAAGACACATAAAGCCGGCACATGTTCTCCAAGGACAGAGACAGAAGGTGGGCGATTTTGCTTGAGAAAGGGAGGAAAAAAGACAGGAAGGAAATGCATTTGAATGCCAAGAGTGGTTTCCATGGACCTTAAAATCATGGGTGGATTCCGCTCTTGTCTGGGTTTTCTGTACTCTCCACGTATTGTGAGCGCAGCCCCCTTTTTCAGTGTGGGGGGAGGGGCGGGGAACTCAACATAATTTCACACAAGCAGAGCCCGGTGGAGTGGCCAAGCCTTTGTCCTGCCCTGCACTCCAGGTCTCTCCCAGAGGCACCGACTCTGGGCCCAGCCTTCGGCCCGTCTGGACCCGTGAAGGGGCCATTGTTCTCTGGGTGACATCATTCTGCCGCCTGCAGGGTGAAGAGCAGACCTGGAGTCGGGTGCGGTCAGCCCATCCTGCCTGCCCATCCACACCAGAGCAGAGGTGCGTCACTGGGCGCTGGGCTCGGGGGCTGTGCTGAAGTCCAGCACCCCGGTTCCATGCCCTAAGGGGCAGGGCCTGAGGCCAGGGCACCTGGCAGGGCTCTGGACCAGCAGTGATGGGCAGCATCGGCACAGGTGCCAGGAGATGCAGGAGGGGGTGGTAGTAGCTGGACCCTACTCCCCCGAAGCCCAGGTCTCCGGGAGAAACGTGACAACCTGTGCCTGGCACACAGTAGGCGCTCAATAATTAACAGCGGCAATTGTTACTCTGCTCTTGTTACTGCTCCCTTGCTCGTAACCCTACGGTTCTAAAATCTCGCATCCTTACCAGAGCCCCCAGGCCCTGCGTGACATGGCCCCCAACTGCTCATCTTCTACCTTCTCCCAACTTACTTGCTCTGATCCTGCCACCCTGGCCTCCCTGCTGCTCCTCAGACATGCCTCAGGGCCTTTGCACCTGCCTTTCCCGCTGCCGGGAGGTTCCTCCTCCAAAACTTCTTAAGGCCCATTCCCTTCATTCACGGCTCTGCTTAAAACATCACCTCCTGAGAAAACTTCTCTGACCTCTCTTCCTAAATCACACTCCCACCAGTCCCCATACCCTGTGACATTTTTCTTCAGAGTCCTGACACATACCAGAGTATCTTGTTCACTCATTAGCTGACTTATTTGTTTACTGTGTCTCCCTGTTCCTGTGAGCCCTGAGAAGACAGAGACCCTGTCTATCTTGTCCTCCATCTGGCAAAGAAGAGATAATGGACAAAAAATTCTTAATGAATGAATAATAGTTTCTATCCCCATTATATCTCAGATTTTCCCACCTGGACCTCTATAAGGAAAGAATCCCCAGCCACCCTGGGCTGGAATCTTGGTGTCAACTCCGAGACGGTGGGTACCAAGGCTAAATCACTGATCCTCTCTGGGCCTCAGTTTACCCATCTGTGATATGGAGATGGTGCCACAGGGCAGACACAGGGATAAAGGGGAGCGGATTTCAGAAAGGCAGACATGACGTCAGCGGCTAGGTGCACAGGACACTCTTGTAGGCACCGGCGATACCGAGGTGAGCCAGGCCGACCCAAACCCCAGCCCTCGCAGGCCTTTCATTCTAGTGGAGGAGACAGAATAAACAAGTGAAATGAAGCAAGTTCATACTGAGACAAGTACCAGGAGGACATTTACGGGGCACAGGGTGGAGGGAAACACGGTGGGGATTCACCCCAGCCTCAGCTGTCAGGAAGCCTCTCTGTAGAGGTGAAGAGAGAGGGAAGAGCGTTCCAAACACAGCGAACTGGGAGGGCAAAGGCCCAGCGTCTGGAAGGAGCACGCCGTGACTGAAGAAGAGCAGGAGGTCAGAGTGGCAGGAGTGAAATGAGCTCGGAGGACAGCGGTGAGAGCTGAGGTCAGGAGGGAAGCAGGGCCAGATGCCACAGGGCCTTGCAGGCCACGGTAAGAAGCTGAGGCTTCCTAAGTCTTGGTGAGGCAGGGGAAGAACAACTTGACCCCTTGGGTTGCTGGGTGAAGAATGGCCTGGAGGGCAAGAGGCCAGAGTAGAAGCAGTGAGTGAGCTGAATTGTGGCCTCCAAAGAGATATGTCCACATCCTAACCCCTGGCACCTGTGAATGTGACTTGACTTGGAAAAAAGGTCTTTGCAGATGTTAAAGAAGTTAAGGATCTCCAGATGAGCTCAGGATGGATGACCTGGAGGGCCCTAAAGCCAAAGACAAGTGTCCTTACAAGAGACAGAAGAGAAGCCGTGTGGAGACAGAGGCAGAGACTGGAGCAATGTGGCCACAAGACAAGGAATGCCTGGAGCCATCAGAAGCCGGAAGAGGCGGGAAGAATCCTCCCCTAGGGCCCTGGAAGGGGGCGTGGCCTGACAACACCTTGATTTTGAACTCTTGGTCTCCAAATTTCTGCTGTTTTCGGCCGCCAGTGTGTGTGGTCATTTATTGTGGCAGCCTAAAGAGGCAGTCAGCGTGGAGGAGGTATTGACAGAAATCAGGGCTTCTGATGGTGAGAGTCACAGACATCCTTTTCCTTTCTAATTCTCTCCCACTTGCTAAAAAAAGGGGTGTGTGTGTGTGCGCGTGGGTGTGTGCGTGTGTGTGTGTGTGTGTGTGTGTGCGCTCACGGCAGGGGGAAGGCGCTGAGCCCTGCTGAATATTTATGCATCCATTTCACCATAACTGACGCAGAACCAAACACTCCCACTCAGGACTGAACCCACTCAGCACAGGGCGCCCGTGCTTAAACAGTGAATCCCCGGGGCCAGGGGCCGCCTTGGGCCCAGCACAGCCGACACACGCTGGGGTGTTGGGGTTTCGGCCTCACCGATCCCAGCTGTGTGGCTCCAGGCCTGTGACTTCACCTCTCTGTGCTTCTGATTTCTCATCCATGAAATATGGGGGCTACGCTCCATGTCCCTTAGGGGCAGCTGTGCGGATTCGATGAGACAAACTCCTGGCAAGCAGGAGGTGCCTGCCCTTCTTCCCCAGCTCAGGTCAGTGGGAGGATACTCCAAATACAATTATAGTCCCCCAACCAAATTACATACAGCAGTCTTCTCAACCGGAGGAGGGGGAGGGGGGCGCGGTTTTGCCCCCTGGAGACACCCGGCAATGTCTGGGGACATTTTTGGTCATGATGCTTGGGGGCGCTACTGGCATCTAGTGGAGAGACGCCAGAGATGATCCTATATACATGCATGGGACAGCTCCCTGCCCCACAAAGAATGACTGGGCCCTAGATACCAACGGTGGTGAGACTGGAAAACTGACATATAGCAAAGAGTTCGGTGTCAGGACTTCCCTGGTGGCACAGTGGTTAAGACTCCGGCGCACTCAATGCAGGGGGCCCAGGTTTGATGCTTGGTCAAGGAACTAGAGCCCGCATGCATGCCGCAACTAAAAGATTCCCGCACGCCGTACCTAAGAGTTCGCATGCCGCAACTAAGAGTAAGCATGACGCAACTAAGAGTTTGCATGCCGCAACAAGGATCCCGCACGTGGCAACGAAGATCCCGTGTGTCGCAACTAAGACCTGGCGCAGCCAAATAAATAAATAAATATTAACAACAACAGCCACAAAAGAGTTTGGTGTTGCAGACAAGCCCTTGATCTTTTAAGACGGTTCCCTCGTTTTCAGCCCCTACATGACATATTTATGTGCTGACGTGTTTTATGTTCTGTCCCCTTGAAGGCAGCTCTATAAAGGCGAGAGCTGTGTCTGTTTCATTCAGTATTGGCACCCTAGTAGGTGCTCCATAAACACTGGTGGGATGAAAATGTGAGTGAGTGAATGAAGGGACACAAACAATACACACCTCATGCTTACGGGGGCCTGGCACAGAGTAAATGCCCGCAAAAGGCTGGCCAGGTTCTTATTTTGCTTTGCAAAAGGCACCAGTCTGGCCATTTGGTCAGGTGGGACTCACATCACGGCACCTGCACTCGTTAAGCCCTTCCTGTATGTGGGTGCTTAACAGGTGCCAGGGCTGTGCTGGTTTTTAGTCCGTCCCACTGGACCACCCACCTGACAAGCCCCAGGCGAACCCCCACTTTACAGATGAGGATGCTGAGGCTGAAAGAGGTGGGTCCACTTGCCCAAGGTCACTTGGCCAGCACATGGAGGAGCTGAGCCTTGACCCCCGAGTCGGTCCAATTCCAAAGCCCTCTCTGCAGAACAGCCCTCGGCCCTGGAGACCCCCGCTTCCCACTCTCACTCCAGCCGTTGGCCTCTGTGGCACTGCCATTGCGCCTGGGTTCTGGAATTTTCTGCCTGGCCTCTACTTGCAGTCCACCTCGCTTGCTGGGCTTGTTCTCAGGCTCACTCTGGGCTGCAGCACAGACATGCCTCTTCCTGCCTTTGTCTCTCAGAGACAATGCTATTAATTTCCCTTCTTCCCCCTTTTATTCGGCAGACGCCCAGGCAGGCCATTAGCAAATTATTTCAAGGCTGCCTTTAGAAAAACGTTTTGGGGCACGCCTTTGAGTGTTACTTTCTGCCTGCCAGAGATTCTTCTGCTCGGCTCTGAGTAAATAGGAGCCTGAGGCAGGATATGGAACAGAACGGATTCTTTAGGAACAGAATGGATTCTTTAGGTAAATCCAGTAAGAGTTCAAGTCCCAAAGACTGAAATCCTGCCCCCTGTCCCCTTCTCAGCCCCAGCTATGGCTCCTGCAGGTGGCCCCAAACTCTTAATTGTCTGTGGCTTTAAAAAGTTTCCTCCTCCCATAGAACAAATATTTAAGCGAAGTCCCTGAGCGAAAGGCGAGTGTGTGGATTTTCCAGTTCGCTGGGGATCTCTGAAGGGATGGTTTGGGAGAAAAGGTTTTGGTTGTTGCAGTAGCTAACTTTTAAGGCCCACGTACCATGGCCATGGGCATCATGCGCCTACTGGTGGCAGGTCACTGCCCTTAAGTGATAACGATGGGAAATGTAAATGGGAAATGAGGATAATCCCCCATTTCACAGATGAGGAAACTGAGGCACAGAGAGGGGAACAGTGCACCCAAGGTTGCACAGCTGGGAAGTGGCAGAGCCAGGAGTCAAATCTAAGTCCTCTGCAAAACAGCTTGTGTCTCCACCCCAACTCTGCCCTCATCCCGAGGAGTCAGGACATCATGGCACCTGACAGACAGAAAGCAGCTACGAAGGCACACCTATTATGTGCCCAGTCCTGCGATGGGTACCCACTTCAACCTCCTGATGATCCCGAGTTCTCCCCAACTGACAGAGGCGGAAACTGAGGCTTGAGAACGGGTCAAGGTCCCTTCGCCAGGATGTGGCCGAGTTTGATTCAAGCTTTCAACCCCAATGCCAGCTGGTAGATGCAAATGCTAAGTGGGAAGGTACCAGATTAATTCATCCCAGATTCATCTAGCACGCATTAGCATTGATGGAGGCACTGCAAGGCCAACAGTGAACAGAGGAGACAAAGGCCCTGCGAGGTCCATCTCCATTCATTCATTCATTCATTCGCCAAGCTGGGGAGCAGGGCAATGCGGGCTGGGGGGACTCGGGCCGATGCCTAGGGTCACAGGGCAGGAGAACTGAATGTTACCAAGCCCCACACCCTTAACTGAATTGCCAGAGAGGGAACAAGAGTGATGAATGAGAGGCTTTCTCTCCCGGGGCTAAGTCACCCCTTCCAAAGGTTGGGGTGGGGGATCTGTCTCATAAATTCAGGCCCCACTGATTCGTCCAGGGCCACAGAGCAGCACAGACCCAGAAGGGAAGGAGATGTCACATTAATGAGGCACATGTTAGCACCTCACTGCTCTGGTTGCCGTGTGACCCTGGGAGAATCACTGCACCTCTCTGGACCAGCCAAGGGGAGGCCGGGATCCTGCATCTTGAGGGCAGGTGTGAGATCTCAGCGACCTCGCGTGCACAGAGGGCTGGCTCAGAGCCTGGTGCGCCCCTCGGCTCCATACTTAACTGCTGGGTCCCAAAATGACCATCGGGACTCATCACAAGGCTGAACCCAGGGAAGGAGCTGGCTTAGCCCTTCACCCATCTTTAGTCTCCTGCGAACTGGGTCACATAGTCAGGTGGCAGATGTCTCCTGTGTGAAAACACCAGGCCCTCTCTTTGAGGGTCAGTGATATGGGCTTCCCTGAAGTTATCAGGAAGGTCTGGAGAAATCTTTTTACTGGAAGCTTGGCTGGAAAGAGCCCTGAGTGGGGTTCAGAGCTGGGGGTTCTGGCACTTGCTTCGCCACTCACTCACTGTGCCACCCCAGGCAGGTACCTTTCCTTGTCTGGGCTCAGTTCCACTCCTTCAAATGATTAGTAAGGTCCTTGAGAAAAAACCTGCATGCAGGTCGCGTTTTCAATCATTAGATGTCATTCCACCCTGGTCCCCAAGCCCCATCAAGCTTGCCTGAGTGAGAGAGATGGTGGACTCTCAGGACCCAGATCAAGGTCCCCTGTCCTGGCTCATTCACACCAAGGTTCACTTGTCAGTGGGCAAATCTGCCCACCGCCTCGGGTAATCAGATGAGACCTCGCAATTTTGCTCGACTATAAGAGCACAGAAGTCACAACTCCACACGCACATGACATGGACACTTGGCCACCCCGGAGGGTGTGAGGAGATGAAGCAGGTGCGAACTAATCCTCCCCCAAAATAGGAAGCATTTGTGTCGGGCTGGAGTGTCGGCACTTAGAGATAAATCAACCGGCAAACCCTGCCGGACTCATGTGCCAGCCCCGTCCACACAGACGGTGAATCGGTATAAACGTCCTGACCGCTTTGGTGGGGGGCGAGCAAGTCCACTGTCAGGGGGATCTCCACCACGCGCCTCTTTGCCAGGCGCGGGAGCAGGACAGGGTCGGGCTAGACGGACAATTATTCTGGAGATCCAACCTCCCTGGTTGGATCTATGGGAACCCCACCACCTCCCTGGAGTGGGGGAGGGGCAGCACTGGAGGGGAGGCGTTCTCACTGTTGTTTTAATATTTTAAAAAAACATAATAAGCTTACAAGATCTGGTGGCTCCGAGTCCGGCTGCCTTTTCCTCAGGGAAGAAAATCTCTGTTGGCTTCGCGCAGAGAAGCGGCGTAAGGATTCCCGGCTGCGGGAAGCGAGGTGTCGGAAGGACGAGGTGCGCTTGAAGGGGGTCCGGCCGGAGGGCTCCCCACTCGCCCGCTCGGGGCCCACCGTGCTGGTCACTAAGTTGAGGGCCTCCTGGAAGGACCGCCGGACGGTCCCCATCCACTGGGTCATGTGGGTTTGGGCCACGGTGAGTTTGTCTCCCAGGTAATCCATGGGGCCGGGAGGTGGGGCGGCAGGAGAGCGGTGAAACGCGGGGGTCCTCTCCCCTCTCCCTGCTGTGCGCCGCCGGGAGCTCTGGGCTGCCTGGAGAGGAAAGCCAGCAGCCCTCCTCAGCCGGCCCGAGAGTAGATAAACATCGCTGAGCCAGCAGCCGGCGGCATCCGCGGGGCTCGCTCCCAATCGCAGGCAGTGCAGGGTCAGGCTGCCAGCCCACCCCCCGGAGTTGTGAGTAAACACGCTGGCGGCTCCAAGATCCAGTTCCCAGCGCTCACCGGCTGGCCGGCTGGCTCGGGTGACGAGGAGCTTTGAGAAACTGGGCTGCCGCGCCGGCTCCAGGGCGTGACGGTCCCCGCAAGGTGGGGGAGGAAAAGGCGGTGGCCCCCGGGCACCCTCAGGCACCTGGGTCCTCACTTGCACCCCCCAGGCACCCGCGGCGGCGGCGGGGCCCTGCTCACCTGGCCCACGCAGGTTTCCTGTCCTCCGGCCGGGGGTTCCAAACCTGTGGGCCGGCGGGCAGCTAGCTCATTTCCGGAGGCAGCCACCAGGGCCCCGGGTCCCCTGGCTCGGCAGCCCAGGATGACATCAGCCCCCGGTCTCAGCGAGGGGCTTCGCTGCCCAGGAATGCCGGAGGGGCCTCGGGGAGGCGGCCGCCCAGGGAGCTGACGTCCGCCCCCATTTGTTCTTCCTCTCCAAGTCCCAACTCGTTCACCGTCCCGCGGAGCTGACGGTGGCTGCACGTGCCCGGCAGCCTATCCGCCCTGTGCCCTGACCGCGGGCGCACGGGGAGCTGCGGCTGCACGTGCGTGCACGCCGGCGCCTGTGTGCACGTATGTCGGAGATCAGGCGGCCCGGGGAAGGCTGAACAGTTGGGAAACTGCCTCTAGGGTGACAGGCAACGAGCGTCTGGGGACCTCTGGCGGTCCATTTGTCTGTCAGTTTCCCAGCCTCTCCTTCCTCCCCCTGTGTCTTATTTTCCACTTGTTCCTCCCTAAGCTCCTTTCTCTCTCTCATCCTCTCATCCTCTCTCTCTCTCTCTCTCTCTCTCTCTCTCTCTCTCTCTCTCTCTCTCTCTCTCGCCTTCCCAGCCTTCTCTCCCTCCTCCCTAAAAGGCAACACCCAGCCAGGTGAAACAACCCCCGAGGTCCCCCAAAGAAGGAACTGGGCCGGGCTGTATTTCGGTACAGGCAGAGTTGCCATGGCAACCCTGGGGCACAGCATCTGCCCCATCCTGGGTGGGCAGGCACGGCACAGGGATGAACAGGAATGATTCACGGTTTATACTGGGTCACATGAGCGCCTGGGCTTTAACCCTTGTGGAGCTGTAGTGGCTGGGGGGCGGGCTGGGAAATGCGAGGCAGCAGCATCTGAGACTGGAGGGGGTGCTTGTCCGGAAGGGTGAGCAGCAGCCAGATCCTAAGGGGAGGCACACTTGTGGAAGGAGCTTTCTCCTTCCAGCAGGGATCCCCCCTCTGTGTTACAGATGAGGGGATGCAGTCTCAGAGACGTAGATTCACTTGCCCAAGGTCACACAGCAAGGGTACCACCAGAGCATGGGTCTGGGCTGTTTCATCTCCGCCCCTGCCCCATTTTCCGGGTCTGACACGGCACATGGTCCAGAGTTGGAGCTCAGTAAATATTTGTTGGTCAAACGCCGAGTCCAAGAGTGAAACTTTGATCAGTCTGACTGCATCCCCAGCACTTTCCCCCACCCACGTCATCTCAGTTTTGAACAAATATTTGCTCCCTAGACACCGATTAAAGGGCTTCACTTAAAGTTTTTCACGGAGGTGTCTCTGACAATGCAGCTGACGCAGATCTCCTTCTTCTCTGGATTCCCAGTCCTTACAGATGTTCGTTAGCTCATTCATTCTTTCACTCATTCACGTAAACGTTCAGAGACTGCCCTCCCCGGGCCAGGCACTGGATACAGAAACTGAGGACGTCCCTGCCCTTGAGGGCTCCCAGTCCAGTAGGACACTATAACAGGGGCTAATATTTACTGAGAGTGTGACTGAGTGTCCAATGCCATTCTACGTGTTCATAGGAATTAACTCATGAATCCTCACATGAACCCATTTGACAGGAGAAGACTGAGGCCCAGGGAGGTGACGTCACCTGCCAAGTTCTTCCAGGGTGGTAGGCGGCCCCCAGGATGGCCTCCAGGGATCCCTGACCGCTGTTATTCACACCCTAGAGTGGTCCCCTCTCACAAAGAGTCCGAGTTGGTCTGTGTGCCCAAGAGATAAGGCAGCAGTGACAGTGTGTAATTTCCAAAGCCGCGTCCTGCCAGCCGCCATGTTGTGAAGGCACTCAAGCAGCCCTGTGGAGAGACCCACGTGGAGAGAGTCTGAGGCCCCCAGCCAACAGGCAGCACCCACTTCCAGCTGTGTGAGTGAGCCATTTTGGAAGCAGATCCCACATCGCCAGGCAAACCCTTGCATGACTGTGGCCCTCAACTGCAACCTCACGGGAGACCCTGAGCCCGAGCCATCCAGTCAAGCTGCTCCCAAATTCCTGACCCACAGAAATCACAAGAGATTAAAATGCCCAGAGGCACAATAGTGCCTGGGCCATTGGGAAACCAAGGGCTGGAGCAGAATGAGGAGAGAGAGGGGAGGGGGACAAGAGGCTCTGTAGCAGCCTGCACCCCATGATGCAAATGAGAAAAATGTGCACAGGGCCCCAGATCTTACCTCCATACATGTGTCTGGCCCCACCCAGCACCCCAAACAGCCTTCAGGGTCTCAGGGCTTCTGGCCACCAAGGTTTGCCCACTTCCCTCACCTGGTCCGTAGCCAGCCTCCTGCAGTGGGCGGGCCACTTGCCCAGAGGGCCAGGAACTTCCAGGGTGGGAGCAGTCATGAGAAAGAGCTGAGTCCTCCCCATCTAACCCCAGAAAAGCCGCACCAGAAACACCTAAAGATCTAGAAAGGGACGCAACTTTTTAACAGACCATCTGGACACAGAGGTGGGAAAAACTGACTGAGAACCTTCCGGAGGAAAAACGTTACATCAAAGCAGCACCTACAACACCTTTAAAGTGATAATACCCAGTGTTGGTCAGGCTGTGGTAAAAGAGATACATTTACCCACAGATGGAAATGGAGATTTGTATATTATTTCCCGAAGGGAATTTAACATTGAAGATCAAAATTCTTAAAAACAATGGCCAGTTAATGACACACATGCTGAAGGGTACTGATATCTATAACTTATTTTGAAATGCAGCAAAAAGAAAAAAAAAAGTATACACTAAGGAATGGACGGCTGGCTAGATTTTTCTAAGGCAAATATAGCAAAATGTGAGCAATTATAGAATCTTATCTGGTAGGTATATGTGTATGTCCTGTACAATTTTTCTGTATATTTGAAATTTTTCATAATAAAAGGTTGGGATGGGAGGATACACCTGCCTTTTCATCCTGCGTTTCATGATCCAATTCCACACCCAGCAATCTGTCTGGATGTTCACCATGGATTTTTGAATTAATTTTGATTTTTTAAAAAATACCGCATTAAAAGTTATTTATTTTGATAACCCATTATTTTGGTGCTCTCTTAAATTTTGGGCCCTAGGTGTGTGCCTCAGTCACCTCACCCTAGCCCCAGCCCAGGATATGCTAAATCAATATAGCTTCATGGTTAAGGGTTTGTAGACCTGCCTCTGGCTCTTATTAGCTGTGTGGCCTTGAGAAAGTTACTGAACCTCTCTGATTTTCAGAGATGAAATCTTCAAAGTCATCCCTGTCACTGATGCTGTTGGAACCCCTTACTGTGTGTGCCAGGCATTGATTGTATTACATTGTCTGCTCCTCTCAACAATGAAATGAGGTTTGTACTAGGATTATTACTCTCATTTTACAGATGGAAAAACTGAGGCAGAGGGATTCAATGAGCAGCCTAAGGTCACACAGCTATTAAGTGGTAGAGTGTGCAACCCCCAGCCTTGCACCTTGGACAAGGTAGAGGGGGACTGGCCTTTGGCAAATCAGTCTGGATGGAAGACAAGTGTCAGGAAAAGCAGAGGAGACCAAGCAGCAGGCGGGATCACAAGGTCCCACCTCCTTCCACAACGGGGGAGAGGGGTGCAGAAGGGAGCTGGAAAGCCAGATTGCTTCCCTGCTCCCCGCTCCCGGCTCCCCTTAGGTACAATGTGGTCTGAAAGTGTGACTATAAAAAGCGTCGCTCTCTGAAAACTGGGGCAGCCTGAGTGCTTTCCCTGCCAGAGGACTTTTCTTGCAAACTCTTCTGTTCTCTCCAGGAAACTCTTGGGATGTTGCTGGGCATCAAAAAGGAAAGAAAGCCATCTCCTTACATAATTAATCCAAAATACTCTGGAGAAGCTGCTGTGATCCAGGAAATAAAGGGGAATTTTATCCACAGTATGAGGTGGGGCCCAGAGGTCACCATTTCCAGACAAGTGTGTGCCGTTACAGAAATCAGAATGCGGTCATTCATTCATTCAACAAATGTTCCCTGTGCCGATACTTTGTGTGAGCTCCGTGCTGACCCTTGAAGGGACCTATAGTCCCTGAAGAGCTCGGGATGGCTATCTGATCTCAGCCATTAAGGGGAGAGAGTGTCCCAACAGGCCACCTCAAATCTGAGGCTATATCATTTTCTCCCCCAAATCTGATACAAACACGAACACTCTAGAGAATCCCTCAGGTGGAAGAAAAAGCCAGAAAAAAAATGAACATTTGCAGTACAAGTTGAGCAAAGAAGAGCAAAGGGAAGATGATCATTTACTGAGGATCATTTGTTGTAACTGGAAGAAGGAAATCTGGGTAGGGTCTTAAAAGATGAATAGGAGTATTCCAAGAAGGCTGGACGGCACGTGCAAAGGCCATTGGGCGTGGCCGTATTCAGTCTTGCCTCTGGGCTTTTTCACATGCTGTATCCCCTGTATCCCTGCCTAGAGCTGCCTTCCCCTGTTCTCCACCTCCATTGGATGTCCCCGCACCCCAAGACCACCTTCAGCAACTTCAGTCTTTTCCAAATCTCCCCCAGGAGGTCTCAATTACATGACTCTCTGCACATCCTGTTTCCCAAAAGATTGGACATTCCAGAAGTAGGCATCCTGGGCCTCGAAACATACTAATGTTATACTGATGTGGAAGGGGGTGTGGTAGAAATAATAATAACCATTCATTGAGGATTTGCGGTGTGCCGGGAACTGGTCACCCATACACCTCACCTCACATAACCCTGCAGGGTGAGTCCTGTTATTAATTATCCCCATTTTGCAGAGAAGGGCAGTGAGGTTTTAAAGAGCTGAAGGTATTTGCTCAAGGTCACTGAGCTGGCAAGTGGGGTTCTGGGACTTGAACCCAGACCTGTCTGATTCCAAAGCCCTCTTCCTTCTAGGGCAGAAGCCAGACTCTATCCACACCTCTAAGACCCCTTAAAATAGCCAACTCTGTCCCAAGCCCCATGCACGAGGGCAGTAACTATTCCACACACTTCTCTGGTTGTCTTCAGACCTCCTTGGGTCAGCAAATGCCTGCAGAAGGACTTGTCTGGCTGTAAATCAGTTTCCTTTCTTGACAAGTGGCCTAGAGACTAATTCCAGGGACCATATGTGGGAAGGAAGGGCTGACTTGTCCACCCAGCTTAAACCTGTTTTCTCTCCCCGTGGGATGGAGCAAAGGTTTTGGAGAGCTGACCCACAGCCAAACTTCTCATTTCATTGAAGAACCAGGCCCAGGCAGATTGGCTGTCCCAGACCCACAATAAATCTATGTCAGGAGCCATGATCTTCCATAGGAGTCGCTCACGATATGGACTTTGACAAGGTCTCTGGGATGTGCTCTGCTGCCTCTTGTTCAGCCCTTTGCACATGCTGTTCCCTCTGGCTAGGACACCATTCTACCCGTTCCTCACCTGGTCAGCATCTATTGTCCTTCACAGCTCAGCTTAGGGTACTCCCTCTTCCAAGAAGCCTCCCCTGATTCTTCATGCTCCCCCCCCGGGGGGGGGTGGTCACCTCTGGGCTCCCACTTTGCCGTATGACCCCGAAGCATCATTAACAATCTGAGCTGTAATTCAATTTACCGGTCGGTCTCCCCACGCTGGACTCTGAGACCAGGGGCAGCAGGTATGTGTCCTGTTCACCCTTGAATCTCAGCATCCAGCACTCAGCAGGCACTCGACGTGCCCACCGTGTGAAATGAGGGAATCACTGAGGTATGAACCCCAGTCATACAACTCCCAGCATCCCTCTCCCTAGGCTTGTTTCCAAGGCAACAGGGAAAAGAATTCTGATATGGGAACAACAACAAAAAAAAACAGAAATAACTTGATCTGACAAGTCAATCCCAGATTATTTATAAACCAAGCCCAAGACTATTTCCTTGTGTTCATTTATCACACTCTTATTCAAATAGTCATTTTAATGACCTAAGATGCCCTTAATTAACCTTGGAAGGGGAGTGGGGGGGGGAAACCATCTGGAAAGGAAATCTTTCTAGAAACAGCCAGGAACTCATCTCCCTGCTTTATCAGGCCCCACCCTGAGCTCAAGTGGAAAGTAGCATTTTCCACACAGGGGAGAGCCCGCTGTGTGGCCCCGCCTTGCATGGCAAGGCCAGTCTGTAATTACAGCCCCTCTTTGAAGAGCTAGGCGTCTAATAAAGCTGCAGGCCCTGGCCTCCTCAAAAATGGAAGCAGGCTGGGCTGAGGGCCCCGCCTGATTCATGCTGCTGGCTGCCCAGTGGCTCTGGGGCAGTGGTTTCTGGAATGCTGCCACCCGCTCCTCGGGCTTTCTGGGAAGGAGAAGGGGACCCTGCCGGGGTCTTTGTCTGGTTGCCTTGCCTGGGGTTGGACAACACGTCTCTTGCCACCAGAGCAGCTGAAATTCCACATTTTTGGATCAGTCAGTGAAAGAGAGCAAGATGTTCTTGGGGAACAAGAATTAGAACTGGGACAAGGGATTCATGATGCCCCCTAGGAAATTTATCCCTAAGCAGCGAGCCTGCTATCCTGGGCTAAGTGCCCCCTAAGCAACACCCTAAGATTTGAAGGCTCTCCCCGAGGATAATAAAAGGCTAGAGGAGTGAGAAGCCTTCCTCCTTTCCCTGCTCCCTCCCTCCTCCCTTCTGACTTCAACAAGCACTTGAATGAGGACCTACTATGTGCCAAGCGCTGTGCCAGGTGCTGGGGACCCCATCCCTGGCCCCCAGAGAGGCTTTATTTGGGCTTTGCAGTAAGGATGATAACGATCTGGAGTAGCTCTTAGTCACCGAGGGCCTACTGTGTGCTCCATCACCTCCCTGACCTGCATAAGCCAGAAGGGTTGTAATCCCCGCTGTACAGATGAGGACACCGAGACAGCAAATGAGGAAGACCCTAGCCCGAGTCACATGGCTGCCGCGTGCAGAGCGCGGCTTAAGCCCAGGTCAGGCTGAGCTCAAAGCCCGGGCTCCTAAACACCGGGCTACCCTGTCTCTGCGAGCACCCCAGTTCATGGCGGAACAGGGCTGGCTTTGTGGTGCAGAAGAGGTGGTGGCAGGATAAAGGGGCTTTACCCCCGCTCCTCTTCCTTCCTCTCTGCTTCACTTCCTCAGACTCGGGCGGCTGTGAACCCCAAGTGAAGCCTGACTGTGATGGGCACAAGGTTTCCCGAGATGGCCTCAGCGGCCTCGGCAGCTCCAAGGACCCCCAGGTCTGGGCGGCCTTGGAGAGCCCCCTGTATCCCACCTGCCCTGGCTGAATGGAGAGGAGAGGGTGGGCCCTGGGCCCACTGACCCAGGCTTGAGGCCACCAGCCTCTGCCCCCAATTACTGGGGGTCCCCGGGCAGCGCTCCCCTCCTCTCTGGGAGGCCAGGGAGCCCAACTCAAAACCCCAGCTGCCTCCTCTCAAAGGCCACCTGTCCCAGGAGGACTCAAACACCATGTGGCCTGGGGCACTCACGTGGCCTCCTTTTGCCTGTGGTGCCTCATCTCCCCAATGCAAATCATGACACCTGCCGCCCAGGTAAAGGTGCACAAAGTAGGCCCCCAGCAAAGGTAGGTGGGATGGCGTCAGATTCCCATGGGGCTGTCTGCAGCTGGAGTGCTCACATTTTGAGAACAACCTTTTGAAGAAAAATGGTCTCCCAAACGCCAAATCAACATCTATTCAAACGCTGCCAGGACGCGGTTAATATTTCCTAAGCACCAACGATGGGCCAGGCCCTACGCCATCTCATGTCATCCCCCCACACACATGGTTAAGGGCAGACCTCCCATGACTGACTCCTCACGGTGTGACCCTGGGCCAGTGGCTTGCCTTCTCTGAGCCCCTCCTTCCTTGTCTTTAAAATGGGATAAAAGTGGTCCCCTCCTGCCCAGGTGGTGCTGAAGTTTATGTGATGTGTGTTCTATCTCGTGAGAACAGAACAACTATCCCCATTATACAGATGAGGACACTGAGGCAGTGAGAGCAGAGGCTGAAGGCTGCACAGTCACTTCGTGGTGAAGTCTGGCTTGGAGGCCTGTGCTCTCAGAGCTGTGGCTCGGTGCGAATGGGGCAGTGGGCGCTGGGGAGCCGGCGCCCCTGGCCTCCCAGGCCCACCCCTATCGTGCCCACTGCCCAGCTCGCCAGCCCTCGGCCACCCTCCTCTCATCTCAGAGCTGCTGTGAGTAATGGTCTCCACTCGGTTCCGGCTTGCTGAGGCCTCCACACAGGCACGGCTTTCTCCCGACCCGGCTAGAGGTCTATTATCTCGTGCCTTGTTTCTCGGCTGGTAGAGAGCCCCTCCTCCGTACCGCCCACACTGCTCCAGGAAGCACGCTGTGCTGGGCAGGAGGGCAGGGAGGGCGCGGCCAGGCAGCCTTGGCATTTTGACAAAAGTGTGTCACCTCACAGGCCCCCACGGTACCCACCTGGTAGGCACAAGGCATATTCTGGCAGCCTCAGAGTTCCTGGACCTTGGCCAGCCTGGACTCACAGCTGTCTGGAACCCTCCCATCGCCAGGGCGATGAAGGTGAGACCCCCCAGCTCCCTCCACCCAGCTGCCTCCTGCCGGGAAAGGTACCGCCCAGCAGCCCCAAACTGACTGTAGCCCGCACACCATGATGCTTCTCATTTCTGAATCTTAGCTCTTCAGAGACTCTCCCTCCCAATCACCCAACACAAAGGAGCTGCCAGACCCTCTCTATCTTAGCACCCTTTCCTTCATACATTCTGTTATACTACCTGGTATTTTCCTGATCTCTCTAACCAAGGCTTGTGAGAGCAGAAACCTTGGATGTCTTAATACCTGCTATTGTCCCTGTGCCTAGCACACTGGAGGCTCTCAGTAAGTGTTTGCTGAATGAATGGGTGAATGAATGAATGAAGTGAAGAAGAGAAAGAAGGGGCAAGGAAGGGAGGAGAAGTGGCAGGGGGTGCATATAAGAGGGAGGGGAGGGGAGGGGAGAAACACTATAACATGTATACTGCAGTCCCATCCTCTCCTCTCCTCTCCTCCTTGGTCAATTCCTACCCACACTTAAAGACTTCACACTGATGCCCCCACCTCCAGGAAGCCTTCCCTGCTACCCTTCCCACTCAGCTCAGTGCCTCCTCTGGGTTCCCCAACCCCTGAGCTTCCCCATCACAGCGTTCTCTTAACCATAAATAAAAGGGCTAATTTCCACACCCCTCTGCCCACTGGCTGCAGATACTGGAAGGTCAGCGCTGTTTCAATTCCCTTCTGTATCTCCAGGGCCCATCCTGAGGCCTGGTGCACAGCTAATGTTTATCAAGGCCTAACCACATGCCAGGCCCAGGCTGAGCACTTTGAATCAGATAATTCACAGACTCTTCAGCATCACCCTGTAAGGAGGGGGACCATCTTATACCCATTTTACAGACAAGAGAAGTAAGGCTGAGAGAAGGTAAGCTACTTGGCCAAGGTCACACAGCAAGGACCCTGGGCGACCATTATACCACACTGTCCTCCAGCACCGACTATGTGCAACGCTTTAGGCACTTAACATAAATCTCATTCAGTTCTCATCAGCCCTTAAAGGCAACATCAAATCTTAGATGAAAGAACCAAGGCCAGGGACATACAGGGTCCTCATAACCAGCTCAAACTCACTCAAGACAATCGGGCACGAGGAAACTAATCAAAGAACTGGCACCGAAAAATACAGCCATGAACAGCATTCTTCTTTCCTGGTCAAGCCTTGAAAATGCTGGCTACTAACTTCCCACCCTCTCTTGCAGCAATAGCATGGGGATGGCACCAAATCCTGGCCAATGAGATTTGGGGGGGAAGTCTGCTGGGTATACTCAGGGAGAAGTCTTCCTCCCAATGCACCCCCTCTTCCTTAGCTGGATATTGTCAAATCTCCCAGGAATGGCTGGAACTGTGGCAGTCATTTTGGGACCACGAGGGGAAAAGATGCTGAAGAGAGCATAGAAAAATGGAAAGAATCTGGGATGATCCACTAATCCAGGATGTGGCAAACTTTTTTAAAGGGCCAGAGAGTAAATATTTTAGGTTTTGCCAGCCACGTGTGGTCTCTGTCACATATTTTTTGGTCTGGGGGATTTTTTTAAAATAATCTTTTAAAAATGTAAAACTCATTCTTAGCTCACAGGCCACAGGGTGATGAACCCTGCGCTACATCCCCTCTACCATCAGGTGAATTATGTGAAGTAATAACACATCCTTATGGTTTGACCCATCTTTATTGGGGGGGTGGTTCTTTTGCTACTTTCAGCATCTTCAAAAGCATCTTCACTGATAAAATAACAGCAGTGTACCAAGTGCTGGTGAGGATGCAGGGCAACTGAAACTCTCAGGGGACGAGATGCAAAAATGCTACAGCCACACTGGAAAACAGTTTGGCAGCTTCTTAAAAAGTTTAACATACACCTACCATATGATCCAGCCACTCCACTCCTAAGTGTTTACCCGAGAGAAATGAAATCACGTGTCCACACAGAGACTTGAACAAGAATGTTCAGAGCAGCTTTACTCACGTGAGCCAAAAAGTGGAATCAACCCAAATGTCTGTCAACAGATGAATGGATACACACACCGGTACATCCATGCAGTGGAACAGTCCTGAGTGATAAAAAGGAATGCGCTGCTGATACCCACTACGCCACGGATGAATCTCAAATAATTTTGCAGAGTGAAAGAAACCAGAAGAAGAGCGTGTGGTGTCCAAATCCACTTACATAAAAGTCTAGAAAATGCAAACTAATCTATAGTGAAGTGATAGAGAGCATATCAGTGGTTGCATGAGGGCAGGGAGGGAGGGATGGCTCGCAGAGGGGCACGAGGAAATTCTTAGGGGTGAAGGATGTGTTCATTATTTTCATCATAATGGTGGTTCCTCGGGAATACACATACGTCAAAACTCATCACATTACACCCTTTAAATATGTATGTTGTATTGTACGTCAATTATATCTCAACAAAGCTGACACACATACAAAATAACAGTGGTGGCTCTTACAATAAGTGGAGCCCTGAGGGTAAGGGACAGGGGGTGGGCGAGTCTTGGCCCAATGGGACCAGCAGAAAAGCAGGGGAAGAGGGAAGGTGGGAGCCTGAGAAGCCAGAGGCCCCACCAGACCTCATTTGTCTTGGGTGAAGGTGATGTTCAGCTCTGCCTGCTCCATCATACAGCCGAGGACAAGAAACCAGGTCTCTGAAACGTTCCTAACTTGGCAAACAAGGCCCCAGAGGCAGCCCTTGGGAACAGCTCGGGGACAAGTGGCCTTAATTCGTCCAGCTTCAAGGACCCTGTGGGCTGTGCCGAGCACCCACAGCTCCTCTGGGACTTGCCAGGTGCCAGAGCTGGTGTCTGGGGTGCCAGGTCTCTTCCCATCTAATGAGACCCAGGGCACACACCAGACGGAATTCCCTGGAAGCCCTAGACTTTGTTTTTTTCACTCATCCCCGAAAGAACAGGAAGAATTCCCACCTCGGCCCTCCAACCACCATCTGCAGCCGGCCAGGAACAGGTCTGGCTCTGCGGCTTCGGAGCCTCCTCCCGCATCGGACTGGATACCAGGGACATGCTAGTTGCCAGCAGGCCAGCAGAAACCCGGCCTTCCTGCCTCAGGTCCTGCACCCTCCCAGGGCAGGGGGGGGAGAGGGCGGGGTTTCAGGCCAGACCCCAGTGCCTCTTCCTTCTTACCAGACGAGTTATTTCAGATTTGAATAATAAATATGCTAACTACCTTCTCTTCCCCTGCCAAGAGTTCTCATTTCAAAACGGACTTAATGAGATCCCTTGGCAGAAGGACTTCTGGAAGCAATGCAAATGCTGTGCAGCCTCGAGATGCCAGCAGCAAGTGGCACTTACTGGAGACCCAGTGAACAGGAACAGGCCAGGACGGGGTGGCCATCACTTACGCACCTGCCGTGGGCTGCGCACGGCGTTCGGTGCAGGGCAGGTGCCACCGTATCTTTTAGGTCACTGGTGCTCTGCCAACAGCCCCATGTGGTCTTGTCTCCACTTGAAAGATGAGAAACCTGAGCCTCAGACCTGGTTCCCGGGTTGTACAGCATCAAAACCTGGCCTGTCTGCCAAAGAGCTGTGTGACTTTGGGCAAGCTGATGCACCTCTCTGAGCCTCTGTTTCCTCGTCCATCTGTAAATGGAGATAATAATAGTGACCTCTGTGGAGGGATCACTTAGCACGTAGGAAGTGCTCAGTGAATGTTTGTGCTCAGCAACTTGCTGGGGGACGAATGGCTGGATTTGAACCCAGGGGCCTGCCTCCGAAGCACAATCAGTTCTCTCTTTCCACCAACTGGTAAGTCCCTCTCCCTTCACTGAAAGAAATCAAAGCAATCAGAGGAGAGTGAGTCCACCCTCTCTGGCCCCCGCATCTGGGAGCCCACCTTGCCTCCCTCCAGCTGCCAGGCCAGCCCCTCCTCTTACCCCGCTCACCAACTCCAGGGCATCACCCCTGCAGCTGACCACCCCTCTGTCCCCTGCAGCACCCGAGTCTCCCCCTCCGCTGGACCAGGCCCATCAGGAAAGCCTCGACATCACTCATCTTCAAGAGCCAAAGGGAAACCTCCTTCAAGCCCACCTCCCTCCCTGCTTGGAAATCTAATGGTGCCTCAAATGTGCCTCAAAGACTTTAGGAGGAAACTCTGGATGCCTGGCCCCAAATCTGCTTTCTCCACACAAGTTCCTCCACTCACCTCGCTGTCCTGGCCTGAAAACTGGAAACCTTCCACGGTCCCTTTCCTCCCCTCCCTTTCCCTCCCCAAACTACACATCATTTCTCCACCCCCATCCCCACCCTGACCCCGACATCCCTCCTCAGCACCAGATCCCAGCCTCCATCTCCAACTTATCCCATCAGCTGCCACCAAAAGCATGCCCTCAGCTCTCCACTAAGACCAGAGCGAACTCCAAACGCTCTGCCCTGGCCCTTCAGGCCCCCACCTGCCTCCCCCTACCCCCCTGCTCAATACCAGGCTGACCATATTGACCCCACTATTGGCCTCAACCCCTCCAAGCTGGTTCCGGCCTCAGGGCCTTTGCAGGTGCTGTTCCCACCGCCCTGAAACACTCTTCCCCCAGATCCCCACGTGGTGGGCTCCTTCTTTCAGATCTCTGCTCAAAAGCCACATCCCTTTAGAGGCCTTTACAGCCACACCTCCTCCCAGCCACTATCTGCCACATCATCCTGTTCTATTGTCTTCACACATTTATCAGTATTTACTTTTCATATATATCATCTGTCTCTCCCACTGGAACATACACTCTGCTGGGGCAGGGATGCTCAGTGCCTAGACCAGCGTCTGACACAGAGAAGGGGTTCAATAAATAGTTGTTGAGAGAATAAACAAATGAACGAACAAATAAACAGTGAATGGACACACGTATACCCCATACAAACCCCACACAAAACTCTATGGGGCTCAGCGTGCTCATCTCTGAAGTGGAGGTGGTAGTTCCAGCACCCGCAGGATGGTG
Organism: Kogia breviceps; assembly: GCF_026419965.1. NCBI lineage: Eukaryota > Metazoa > Chordata > Mammalia > Artiodactyla > Physeteridae > Kogia > Kogia breviceps. The sequence continues at coordinate 71,207,549 of NC_081324.1, forward strand.
ATGAAGATAAGCCCCGAAGGACGGGGCCCAGGAGAGGCTCAGAAAAACACTTGCTGGTTAAAGCACTTCAGCCAGCGGACACCCAGCAGTAAGACTCTCCTCTCAAGGCCTCACTGCATTAAACGCACTCAAAAGCCAAAATTCTGGGGCTTCCCTGGTGGCGCAGCGGTTGAGAGTCCGCCTGCCGATGCAGGGGACACGGGTTCGTGTCCCGGTCCGGGAAGATCCCACGTGCCGCGGAGCGGCTGGGCCTGTGAGCCATGACCGCTGAGCCTGCGCGTCCGGAGCCTGTGCTCCGCAACGGGAGAGGCCACAGCAGTGAGAGGCCCGCGTACCACAAAAAAAAAAAAAAAAAAAAAAAGCCAAAATTCTGTAACTGAGATACAGTGGTTGAAGGTCTAGTGGAGACCATATGTAAGAACGCTATTCGCTGTGTTATCCGGTAGCCATGGCAACTGAAATCTTCAAGTACAGTTCCATCTCGCTTTAACTTTCTATGCAGAAATTTCCAAAAGGAAATGTTCAGATTCCTTTCTCTGGTGACATTCTACAGAATAGACATCCTCGTTTGGCTCCCAGAGGGAAAAAATGCAAAATGTCAGATGCCTACGAGATAAACTGGTTTGCAAAGAAAGATGTTTCATTTCTTTAAAATATGTGAGTCTATTTCTGAGAAGAGGAGCCAGATCATCATCATCATCAATACTATTATAAGCAAATAAAAGTGGTGCTTGTAATGGAATGGACCAGAACTTCACTAGCTCACTTGGTCATTCAACAAACATTCATTGCATGCCTGCTGTGTGCCAGGCCCTGTGCTGGACTGTGGGGACACGGCAGGGGATGAGACAGATGAAGATCCCTGCCCTCATGGAGGCTGTGGTCCAACAGGAAAGAGCATTCCTGGCAAGGAATTCCTAGCAAGGAAGAGCAGGGAGCAACATGGTATATGTGGAAGGACTGACCTATGGGATCCTGTAGATCCATCATTCATTAGCTGTGTGTCCCTGGGCAAGTCACTGCACCTCTCTGAGCCCATGATAAAACTGTGATAATATTGTTTGATGATGTGCCATGATGATGAACCCAAGGAGAAGACAGAAAAAGTGCCTTGCATGGTGTCAGACTCCTCATAAGGAGCCACCTACACCCCCAGATTCTCAGAGCTGGAGTGAAACTCTGGCAGATGATGTGGCACCTGAACATCAGGCTGGAACCCAGACCACATTTGTGATGGAGGCAGGCCACCCTGCTCTCAGCTGTCAGCTCCTGTATGTCCTCATGCTGTTCTTCATACCTGAACACCTCCCCTTCCCCCTCACTCCCACTCCTGCCAGCCCCAGCCCACCTGGAAAACCCTAGTCAACCTTCAAATGACCCGGCAAGCCCATGGCTAGGCATTTCCCCTGCAGACAGATGCAACACACAAGGGCACCAAGACGTTTGCACACGGATGTTCGCTGCAGTGTCGTTTACGGTGCACAAAACTGGAAATGACCTACATATCCATCGGGAGGGATCTGGTTCAATAAATACGGTGAGAGGAAAAATATAAAGCCATCAGAATGAATGAGATAGACCTACTGTGCTGAGAGGGAAGGGTCTCATCATTATGAAGAAAGAAAAATCAGGGCATAGAACACTATGTATAGAATGGTCTGACTGGTGTTAAAAAATATGTGTATATACACAGGAAATACAGATACATGCATAGAGAGTCTTATGTATGCAGAGAATATTTCTGCAAGGAGATGCATGAAACTGTCACCAATTTCTAGCGGGGTGGGGCTAGCAGGTTGGCGGTAGCAGGGAGACACATTTTTCTGTAGAACGCTATGCTATTTTGCACTATTGGAAATGTTCACTGTGTCTTTGTATTACTTTCTCAAATCAAAGAAAAATAAACTATTTTGAATGTTTGGACATCCATCACCTGTGTTAAATTTCCTCCCCCTAAAAATGGGCCTAACCTCCCCACCAATGTGTGGAGACATCACAGGCACAGCACCATTACCCATGTATCCATTTATGTGGGTGTCACCCCTCCTTGGAGGCATGGAATGTGGGGTCCACACCTGTGCGCCCACTGAGAGCCTGGCCTCTCGCGCTCAACCAGTACATGCTGGAGGAACAAACGGCATCATTACACCCATATACCCGCTTCCATCTTCTTCAGAGCTCTTCATTTTTACCAAGTTACTATTTATTAGGCATCGACTTCTCCATGCCAGCCAATCTACACCCAGCATCTCACTGCACTGGGTCCATAACTCTCCAGGCTGCCTGACAGCAGTAGATGCCGTTGGTATCCTGCCCAGGCCCCCAGTACTGGCTGGGGCCCCCTTCCCCCAGGTTCTGGGGTGCTGGCTGCCACCGCTCACTGCCCTATCTATCTTCTCCAACAGCGGACCTCAGCTGGTGGAGGAAGAGCCACCGTGCTTCTCCAAGGCAGGGACTGACTTTGTGGTGCTGTCGCCCCTCCAGAACTCCTCCAGGGATCAGGCCGACTCTAGCTCTCCATCACTAAATCATGGACACATGAATCCTGTCTCAAGCTCTGTTTCTAGGGAACCTAGCCTGAGCCACTGCCTCTCAGGATCAAGCGGGGCAGACAGTTTTTTAAACACAGTGCTGGGAATCTACTGAAATCGTAACTCCGGGAGTCGGCAGCCTCAGCACCAGGAGTTTGAAAGAGCAACAGACATGTGGCCAAGATAGGAAAACAGGAGGGGGCGTGGGGGGGTATTTATAAAGCCCATTTCACAGGTGAGAAAACTGAGGCTCAACTTTAAAGCCACAGAGGTAGATTTGAACCCTGCTCTCTCAGACCCCAGAGCCTTGACTCTCTGCTCTGTTCCTGCTGCTCAGCTGTGAGGGGGTTAACAGGCCAGAATAAGAACAAGGTGATTTTAGGACCTGGCTCCGAGTGGAACATTCTCTCAGGCTTCACTTGCCTTGTGCAAAAACTCAGCAGGCCCTAAAATAGAAGTGCCAATATGGTCAGGAAGTGGGGTCCCTGGTGGGTAACTGTTCCTCGGCCAGCCGGCGCTGGGGCCCCGTGTGGCGCCTGGGTCCCACCGAGGGCAGCCCTGCATGAGGGAAATATGGGAAGCAGCTCTCGGGCAGGCCTTTGGGGACTTCCTGTCCACCTGTGCAGACGGGAACAACAGGAAGTCCCGGCCATGGGGCCCGGTGGGCAGGGTGCCGGCCAATCGAGACGGGTGAGGTCCCCCCAGTCGGCCTTCCCCTTTCAGTCCATTCTCAGGGATGGACGGACACTCCCACAAAGGTCGGGGCAGCGCGGAAGCATTTGCTAAGCACCTGCTGTATTCCTGACCCGGTATTAGGACCTGAGGAAAGAAATGAACAAGACAGAGGCCCTACGCTCCAAAAGTCTCACTTACGTACTCACTCGCTCATTCATCCATGCGTTCAGTTCAACAGGCATTTATTGAGCACCTACTGTGTGCCAAGCCCCATTCTAGGAAGTGGGGAAACAAATAAGACATGTCCCTACCCTCAAGAAGTTTCTCTTTTCATTCATTCACTCATTCATTCATTCAAGTCAACACTGAATGAGCACCTACTGTATACAAGACTCTGTGCTGAGAACTGGAGAGACAGAGATGAACAAGGCAAGGTCCCTGATAATGGGAAGTTCCACTTAGTCATTCTTTTCATTCCCTCTTTCTTTCATTCAGCTCCATAGGCACTACTGAGCACCTGCTGTGTGCCCGGCTGTGGATACAGATGTGAAATAGACACATACCCTCCTGGTGGAGAGTTCACTGGAGTCATTCATTCATTCATTCACCAAGGGAATGAATGGGCGTCCAGCACTGCATTACGTGACAAGGATACAAATGTAACGCCCAGTCGCTGCTCCCAGTCTCCTCCACCCGTTCCTTCTTTCCTTCATTTGGTACAATGAACATTTATTGAGTGCCTACTGCGTGCCAGGGGTGCAGAGGTGCACGGGAGAGAATGTCCGCCCTTGAAGAGCCAGCCGTTCTTCCTTCCTCCATCATTTACATGTTCAGTTCACCAAACATATATTGGGCACCTATTGTACATCAGACCCCTGGGAGGCAGATGAGTGAGCCCCAGACTTGGCCGCGAAGGAAGAGCAAAGCCGGCACACACACGAGGCCGAGTGTCGGTTCCTCAGGCAGGACCGCGAGGCCCCACCCCCTGGTTCCTCAAAAGCCAGGGGAGAGGCGGCAGCGGGGAAGTCTGCTATGCCCCTTCCCACGAGCTGCAGGGTGGAGAAGGGGTGATGGGGGAGGGAGAGAGAAGCTGCTCGGAATAAACACTAAAGGGAAGAATTGGTGAGTGAGGAGGAGAAGAATCAGACAGCTAAGTGAGAATTTTCAAGAACTCAAGGAATATTCTAAGTTTAGAGGAGGAAGGGGAAAAAAAACAAACCGGCCCACAACTTCCCACTGTGACATGTTCAACACCAAACAAATGGCAGCCCTGTCGATCTCCCTGGGTTCCTCTGTCTGATCGGGTTGAAAGCTTGACGGGAAAACATCAGGCTCCGAATCCCCTGCCCCCTGGGGCTGTGGGGAGGCTTACGTAGGTTCATCCACGGGAAGCCCTTGGCACAGTGCCTGGCACATAGGAAGCGCTCAATAAACATTACTTAGTAATTTTACTTTCATTTCTGGCTGTGGTGGCTTTGCAACATGGCTGCACATTCCTTGACTTTCCTCCCAGTGAGAGGTGGGGATCCATGTCCTCTCCTCCTGAATCTGGGGGGGTTCGTGACTGCTTCGCTCAACAGAGAGCAGCAGAAGTGACGCTATGTGACTTCTGAGGCTGCGTCCATCATAAAGGGCGATGCAGGTCTGCCCTCTTGGCCACAACACTTGCTCTGGGAGCCCTGAGCCTCCACGTTGTGAGGAAGCCCAAGCTACAGCAGGTGCCTGGACAACAGTGCCAGAAAGTCCGGCCTCCGAGTCATCACAGGCACCAGATAAGTGGGTGAAGAGGCCTCTGGATGATTCCAGCCCCCAGCTGTTTGGGGATCCCAGCCGACACCCCAAATATCACAGAGCTGCTATTCCCACGGAGCCTTACCCGATTTCCTGACCCACCGAATGTTATGAGCAGAGTAAATAGTGGGTGGCTTACACCCCGATGTTTTGAAGTGGTTCCTTGTAAAAACTACCACCTGTCTCTCTGAGTCCCTGCCCTTTATGATGTGCAAAATCGGGGAGGCTCCACCAACCCAGAAAAGCATGGAACAACTTTATAAACTGTAAAGTTCTCTGCACACAGGAGCCCCTGGCATCATCGCTCAGGACACAGGAGTGCTCTGCCGCCTTCTGGATCCCACCCGACTTTGCAACCCCGTAGCCAAGGCTGCCCCCTCCCCGCACCGTGTTTAGCCTGGGAGACTCCACAGGATACTGGTGCTGACCTGAACTCACATGGCAGGTTGCTGCTTTGTTCCCAAGCTGGGACTTAGGATCATCCCTCTGGGAGGAACGGCTGGAGGACAAAGGCTGCTTTCACTGGGCCCCAGGCTGCTCTCGGCAAACACGGGTGGCTGGGGGCAGAGCAGGGAGCGGGCAGCCCCCGGCGCGCCCCTCCTGGGAAGGGGGCCAACAGGCCGGCGAAGGCCCAGGCAAGCTGGGGCAGCACTGGGGTCTGGCAGGGGCCTTCACTCCCCCTTTGGGTCTTTTCCAATTACACCTAAAACAAGGACAGGGCAGAGTACAGAGAGACGATGAGGAAATATGGGGTACGTTCGATAGAATGTGAGAGGTTAAAAAAAAAAAAGGCCTCCCTAGGATTCAAGTCAAATTATAAACATATACTAACAGAGTGCAGGCTCCAAGGCAAGACAGCATGGGATCAAACCCCAGCTCCTCTGCCAACCAGCTGTGTGATCTTCTGCAAGTGACATAACCTCTTTGAGCCTCAGTTTCATCATCTATAAAATGGGGATGATATTAGTGTCTCTCTCCCAGGACTGTTGCAAGGGATAAAACGAAGTGATATGAAGTGCTTTGCCTAGTGCCTGGCTGCTATAGGCTGAATTGTGTTTCCCCAAAATTTATATGTTGAAGCCCTAATCCCAGTACCTCAGAACGAGACTGGGCTTGGAAATGGGGCCTTTAAAGAGATAATTAAGTAAAAATGAGACTGGTGTCCTTAGAGGGAGGAAATTTGGACACACAGACACCTGGGGTGCAGAGAGGCAAGGCCATGTGAGGACACACCAGGAGGCAGCCCTCTGCAGCCAAGAAGAGAGGCCTCAGGAGAAACCAAACCTGCCGACACCTTGATCTCGGACAGCTAGTCTTCAGAACTGTGGGAAAATAAACTCCTGTTGTTTAAGCCACCCAGACTGTGGTATTTTGATAGGGCAGCCCCAGCAAATACATACACTGACACAAAGGAAGAGGTACATGAAGATCTCCTATTACTATATTATCGTATTTATATTGTACCTGTGAAATAATATGATGTTAACATGAATGTGCTTATATTTTATTAATACAAGTAGGCTTAATGCAAAACATTAATATGACATTAAACAGAATACATCTGCAAACAGCTGTCCCTTCCTACCTCAGAATTTCTACATAAAGCACCGTGTTTGCCTCGATGAGAACCTACTGTAGAGCACGGGGAACTCTACTCAGTGTTCTGTGGTGACCTAAATGGGAAGGAAATCCAAAAACGAGGAAATATACGTACACGTACGGATGATTCACTTTGCTGTACAGCCTAAACTAACACAACGTTGTAAAGCAACTATTCTCCAGTAAAAATTAATCATAAAAAGAAAACCCAGCAAACCCCTCCAGGTTGTCTTAAAAAGAAAGCAAAGAGTTTTCTTAATTTGGACCTAATTCCTTGACAGCCTTCTCAGCCATGCACTACTCCACCCTTGAGGAAATACGAACATTGTGTTCTTCTGGCTCCAAACAAAGACACCTCAAACCTCCCACCGTTTCCAGAACTTCCAGGCCTCCGCACGTGCTGGTCCCGCCACCTAAATGTCCTCCCACCCTCCCCACCCGGTCCTACTCAGGCTTTAAGAGACAGCTCGGGGCCCAGCCCAGAAAAGGCACTCAATACACGCGCACAGCACAGCAAGCCAGCTTTGAGACGAGCCGATGACTGCACGCCACAGGTGAAGACGCCGGGCCGGGAAAGGGGGAGTGACCAGCACAGGCAAGGTCTCACGGCCAGGGCCACGGCCCAGCGGCCCAGCGGCCTGGCTCCCCATCCAGTGACGCTGTCCCGCTGGCCCAGGCTGCCTCCCCCCTCCCCCGTTCTGCCTCGAGGATGGAAAGCACGTGTTCATTCCGTTTGAAACTCCCCAATCCACGTGCCTTTTCAGCTCTGGAAGATCCGTTTGCCCACCAGGGACAAGAGTGGGTGGCGGAGTGGGCACCGGTCTGCATCAAGCTTTTCATCCTCCATCGCTGATGGACTGAGGCCAGATCGGCTACCAAAAACATAGACGCAGATTCTCTGCAAGGACCAACATCCTGGGATTGAGCAAAACTTGGCCAAATCTGCTCCGTCGTTTACACTCCATACTATACCCCACCCTCTTCATATTGGATTTTTCCCGCTGAGATAACTGGAGGTCAGGGGCTGGCCTTGGCCTGGTTTATCCCACCGAGACTGAGCTTGGTGGCAACGCCGTTTCTGCGACTCCCTAGCCTTCACTGGCCTCAGGACTCAGGCGGCGGGAGACCTGAGGGGCAGAGAGGGACCATGGGCTCCAGCGGCGAAAGACTCTGCCCTAGAAACCCAGTTCGGAGGCCTCCCCTCTGTGCGACTTTGGACAAGTTAGGTTTCCTCGGTGTCCCCATCTGTAAAATGGAGATAATCAGAGCGCCTGCCTCTCTGGAGAGGGTTACGCACGCTCAGGTGTGGAAATGGGTAGCCCCGCACTTGCTTTAAAAAGGCAGCCGCTCAAGTGATTTGTTAGAGCGGGAGTGCCCTCTAGCGTCTCCATCTGGAAATCATTCTTCCAGCGAGCCCCCCCAGCCCACTTCTTGTATCAAGCCAGTTTGGGTAATTCCCTTGGGAAGGAATGTAAAACGATCACGGCCCCCATGTATTTAGTGCCTATTATGTGCTAGGTGCTCCCCGCACTGGTCTCCACAATGAGATGCTGACATAATCCCCATTTGAGAAAGGGGGATTACTCATCCCCAGGTGACAAAACTGAGGCTCAGAGACAGGAAGCCACCTGCTCAAGGTCACACTGCAGGGAAGCCTGGATTCGAACCCAGGTCTGTCTGACCCCAAAGCTCCGTTCTTTACTGGATCCCTAGAATTGGGAGATTGTGCACAGTCAAAAACCTTAAGGAGAATCCGGCCCAATACTTCACTTATACCAACAGAGAAACTGGGGTCCAGAGAGGGCAGGCAATTGCCTCAGGGTCACACAGCAATTACACCCCAGACTCCTGGCTCCCGTAAGTGTTTTGCCCACATTCCCACCCCTCCAGAGCTTCTACTTTGCATTTATCATTCCTTTTGGCAGTCAAAGGACTGGCATGTCCCTTCTAATGGCTCTAATCCCTGGAATGTCTGAAACACAGCAAAGGCTCCTTTGGGACAGCAAGGGCTGCCAGCCTGAGAGACCTCCGTCTGAGAGTAGGGAACGCTGTTCACTTCAGCCCATCAGCGTGAAATATCTCAGGGGCTAAAGAATCTCCAGGCATGGGCTTGGCATTTTCATTCTCCTCGGGGGGTGGGGTCCTTTCAAATTCCCACCAAAGCATCTCAACAACCTTCAGAAACAGGCAGGTCAGGAATTACCCTCCGTTATACAGACAGGGAGAGAGAGGCTGGGGAAAGGATGGGGAATGTCTAACAGACATTTCAAACTCGACAAGTCAAAGCCAAACCCTGATCTGCCCCCAGGACCCTCTCCCTCTGCAGTTCTAACTGGCGCCAGCGGCAGCTCCATCCAGCCCTTCGCCAGCCCCCAAATCCTCAGTGTCTGTGTGACTCTCACCCACACCCAATCCATCAGCGAATCCTGCCGCTTGACCTTCAGAGCAGATCCAGAATCCGTCCACTTCTCACCACCTCCCTGGTCTGAGGCACTGTCATCTCCCACCTGGACAATTGCAGAGACTCCTCGCTGGTCTCCCTGATTCTGCCTTTGTCTGTTCAAAACCCAAGTCAGACTGTGTCCCTCCCACTCCAGGCGAACACCCTCCACTGCTCCGTCCCCTTCAGAGCACAAGGCAAAGTTTTCCGAGTGGCTACCAGGCCCTGCATGACCTTGACAACTCCCATCCCCTCGCTCACTCTCGGCTGCAGCCACACTGGCCTCCTCCTGGTTCCAAAGAACTGCCTGCGCACACATGGACCTCAGGGCCTTTGCACTGGCTGCTGCCTCTTCCTGCAACCTCCCTGGACCTACTCCCTCCTCTCTTCCAAAGTCTCTGTTCCAGTGTCACCTTCTCGTGGCATGCCCACCCATCCAAGCCCTCCTGAGCTTCTCACCCGCTTACATCCTTCTTTTTCCAGCCACCGGACTCCTGACATACTATACAGTGTTCCTGTGTAACACACCCATTGTTTACTGCCTGAACCCCCCACTGGAACGTTAGTCCCCGAGGCAGGGATCTTTGGCCGTCTGGTTCACGGATTATCTCAAACACTGAGAGCAGGCCCTGCCGCAGGCGTTTAATTGAATTGGATTGAGGACCCATTAGCTGTCTACACCGGCATCAGCTGCTAACACTTATCCAGGACCGACTGTGCCCTGGACTTGTTGGCATTGCCTCACTGAGTCCTCAGGACCTCCCTCGAGGGAGATGTTATTATCATTCCCACTCAACAGACAGCAAGACTGACTTTCTGAGAGGTTAGGAGATTTGCCTGAAGCTCTCCACTCCATTAGCAAGCTGCTCGGTGGGGACTGGAAGCCAGGAGGCTCTGACACCAAGATCCCAGTTCTCTGCCCTGCAACTGGGTTTACAAGGCGCCCAGGGCTCCAGTCTCATGACACAAGCCGCCTGCGGCCCAAGCCTCAGTCCTGGCTCCAACAGCACAAAAATAGCCAGTTCTCCTATTTCAGCCACAGACATTGCAAAGCCAAACCGGACCCTTAGCACAGAGTGAGACCGCCAAGATCTGAGACTCGGGAGCTGGTAGTAAAAATAACAGCAGTAGCCATGGTAATAGCGGACAGGTGTGTGTGGAGTACTCGCCAGGCGCCCCGATAAAGCCCACAGCCATCCAGTCCTCACCACGCCTTCCACACGCTGTGTCTACTGAGCACCTACTATGTGCTGGGCACCGTGCCCAGGGCTGGGTGAAGATGGGCATCCTTCCTGCCTGAGGGAAGCCGCATGCCATAACCAAGCACATTAGCTTTGGTGCCAGACTTCCCAAGTTCAAACCCTAGCTCTGCCCCTTGCCAGCTGGTCCGTATCAGGTGGGCACTCACCCCCCCTGGAGCTCCAGGCTTCCCATCTGTAAAATCACAATACCCGGCTCTCGGGGATGCTGGGGGGATTAACTGCGATGCCACACGTGCGAGTGTTTGGAGGGCGAGAGAGGAATGCACGCCACTGTCTCATGACTGGTATTATTATTCCTGGAGGTGACGACAGGCTGAGTGAGGGACAGAGCTGAGTAACCAGGCAACCAGGAGGCCCTGGGGAGAGAACGGCCAGCCTAACCACATTTAGACATTTGGACATTTTTCCACAAAAAAAAAAAAAAAATCTGGCCATGGAGTCGAAGGTAGGGAGATGAAGCTCAGCAACCACCACGGAAAACGAAGTGGTTTCTCTGTCACCGCACGGAGACGGAGCCATCGGACCACAGACCCTGGCAAGGAGGCGTCTGAAAGGGGCAGGAAAGGGACCCGCCACCAACAGCACAGGGGTCCGCCCTCGGGCCTGGTCTCCGCGTCACATAGCCTCTTCCTGAAGAAGCGGTCAGAAGTGACATTCTGGCAACCCTCTTGGCTATGGGTGACACGGGGTCAAGGAAGGTGACCAGCCAGGAGTCAGCGCTCAGGCTCTCTGGGCTGGCTGGACAGGCAGCCTCTGGGCCTGGGAGAGTCTGGGGCGGGGGGCGTCTCCCATTCTATCAGAGCCCTCCCGCCGCCCCCCAAGCACGAACATCTAGATGGTGAGTGCTTCCTCCGAGTCCAGCCCTGTGCCGAGGATACTAATGCCCCTTGCCTTAGCTAATCCCCAGCGCAAGCCGCGTACAGGTGGGGAAACTGAGGCTCGGCGAGGCAAGGTGACTTGCTGTTGGTGGCGCTGGGATTCTAAGCCAGGGCTCTCCCCTCCAGAGCCCAGCCTGGCCCAGTGCAACATCTTTCTATAATCCTCCACTTTGCAAAAGTTGCTACAGGGTCGAAGGATTTCCTGTAGGCCGGCAAGTCGCCTCAACCCGTGGGCCTCATTTTCCCCATCTGAGAAACAGGAAGATCAGACTCAGCGAAGCAGCTAACATGTCATAAAGGGAGACCCGGGGCTTCCCTGGTGGCGCAGTGGTTGAGAATCCGCCTGCCGATGCAGGAGACATGGGTTCGTGCCCCGGTCCGGGAAGATCCCACGTGCCGCGGAGCAACTAAGCCCGTGAGCCATGGCCGCTGGGCCTGCGCGTCCGGAGCCTGTGCTCCGCAACGGGAGAGGCCACAACGGTGAGAGGCCCGCATACCGCAAAAAAAAAATAAAAAAAAAATAAAAAAAATAAAGGGAGACCCGCACTCAGATACAGCCTCTGACACCTCCTAGCTGGGGACGCCTTCAGTCAGCCGCTTAACCTCTCTGAGCCTCAGGTTCCCTAACTGCAAAATGGGGATAATAATGAGACCCACACATAAGGTTCTGGTTTCTCGTGAGGATGAGATAACCAGGAACGGCACGGGCCCTGGACGCGGGGAGCGCTCGGCAGGAATGGTGGTGGGGACGGTGAACACTGTTGTTATTATTGTTGTTGCAACAGACAACCACGAGCAACCAGCTGGGTCCTAGTCCCCAGCAAGGCCACCAGCCTTGGGACCGTCTGGCTGGGTTATCTCGGCAACAAAGGAGATTAGGTAACTCAAAACAGCCAATGGCAGGGGCGGCCACCAGCTACAGTTACTAATGATTTAAAGCAGAAACTTAATCTCCCTCCCCCACTTCCCAGCTGATGCTGGGCAGTGACTGCGCTGGATGGTGGGGGCAGCGCCCCGCCCCCCCCAGAATAGAACTGCAGCTATGTGGGGGACTCGGGCCACCAACAGGAGACCAGCGACACCCCACCGACAAATGGCCAACTCTGCAGAAACCTGCTGCAGCCCGCGCTTGGCCCCAGTTCTAAGAAGCTGACTTAGGAAAGAACCTGAAAAGTGAACAGAGATTTAAGGCTGAGAATAACGATCGCTAAGTGGTGTGTGTAGTGCATGCCGGGGAGTGACCCAGGTGTCCAACCGTGGGAGGACGGCTGATAAATCAAGGCTGACGACAAGCGCGGGTAGTTAGCGGTCACTAAGCAACACGTTTACAGAGAGGGCTTCCAGGTGCGGGCAGACGTTCCCCTTATCAGTGGGCACATAGAGTGAGACGTGCATATTCTAACACTCGTTCGTTCACTGCGATGGATGAAATTTAGGGGCAGAATACGACGTGGGCCCCGTGTTGGATCCTGGAACAGAGAAAGGACATGGGTGGATAATCTGGTGAAATCCGAATCAAGCAGGCTTTCTCAGCCTTGGTGCGACTGCTGTTGGAAACGGGCCGCCGTTGGTGGTGGTTGTTCGGGGGGTGGGAGACTGCCCTGTGCATTGTACCATCTTTAGTAGCATCCCTGACCTCCACCCGCAAGATGCCACCAGCACCCCCCCCCCGCCCCAGCTGCGACAATCAAAGAATGTCACCAGACATTGCCAAGTGTCCCCTGAAGGTCGTCCCTGGATGAGAACCACTGGAATAAAGCCTAGAGTTTAGGTAATAGTACTGCACCAATGTTAATTTCTTACGTTGGACAATATACTATGGTCGTTAGAGTAAGACGCTAGGTGAAGGGTATACAGGGACTCCCCCGACCATCTCTGCCACTTTTCTGTAAATCTAAAAGTATTCCAAAATTTTGAAACCTTATGAAGAGGCGACATGGAGCAGAAAACTGAGAGCAGTTAGTGTTCCAGGCGGATGGAGTGATGGGTGAATGTATATCCTGTGCTGTGAGAGTCTATAGCAGGGATGGGGAGGGCTACCCCCCCGCCCATCAGGACCCTTACGATAATTGATGCTTAGCTGGTCACTCTCCATGGGACGTAGCTTCCTGGGAAAGAGGAAGAGCTCACCTGGTTGGTTTCCCTGGCAACCAGCCCCCACCCTTACTTAGGTGCAGGCCAAAAGTCATCTCATTAACATAAACTCATGTGTGAATATCTAGACACCTTTATCACTTTGGAAGTACCAAGGGTTTTAAGAGCCTTGTGCCAGAGACAGGAACAAAGACCAAATATGTATTTCTTACTATAAATCACAAATCACAGCCTCCTTAACACTGAAGCCCAGTGCCCGTGTGTCCAGCACATCAAGGTCGAGGCCCCAGTAGGCAGCAGAATCCCCAAATACAAATGATTATGGGCTGCTTATTTTCTTTCTCATGCTCTTCAATATCTTCCAAGTTTTCTACCATGCCCATAAATTATTTTTGTAATTTAAAAAAAAATAAACCAGTTAATGTTCCCTTACATTTACAGTATGACAATAATCAAAAGTCAGTGATCAAAGTAGAAGGACTAGGCGGGGGTGGGGGGGTGTCTCCTGTTTTTCAGCTGCTGCAGGGGACTTGGGCTGGGGTGGGGAGAGGCTGAAGGACAATGTTTCCTAAAGTTGTATTTTTAGGAGCTCCGGAAAATTCCCTGGGTGACTCGGCATTTGAAGTATTTGCAAACATTCAGCAGGGGGAAAAATAATATTTCCCAAGTCTTACTTTCTTGGGCGTTCTCAGCCGGGTGGCAAATGTTCTGGAAAACTCTGAGACCCACCTGTGACGATTCCCCGCTAAGCCCCTCTGTTCACGGAGCCCTGATGAATGTCACATAACCCACCATCATCTACTGCCCACCCCTTAGTTTCACAGATGAGAAAACAGAGGCCCAGAGAGGGGAAGCAAATTGCCTGCGGACACACAGCAGATCAATCTCAGAGTCAAAACAAGATTTGAAAAGCACTTTATACCCCACAAAGTACTTCCACGTGGGTTCCCTGTTTTTGGCATTTTGCCAAAAAAAGTTTGGAGGTTTTTTTTTTTTTTTTTCCTCTGTTATATAGAGGAGAGGCCGCAATGGGAGGGTTCCAACTTTCTACTTTTGCTTAGTAAGTTCACTGAAAGAAAAACAAAATCTCTTCTTTCCAACTCATAAAAGATGAGACATTTTTACATGCACACAAAGGCAAGTAGGATGTAATTTCAGAATAAAGAACAGTCCTGTAAATCAAAGAAATGTCGATTTCTGGAAAGATCACTAACGCTCCCCTTGTTTTTCCTGTTTTTCCGAGGACTGGAGGGGTGGCCGCCGTGCCCACTGATCCACCCTGGGCAGGACCCCGTCCTCTTCTTTGAGTCCCCTCTGCCTTCCAAATCAAACCCCATCCCTTTCCCAACACCACCTCCCCCTTGAAACAACCACCATTTCTTAAAGAAAACAGAGACACTGCTGACCAGACAGAGCCAGGAAGCAGAGCTGGCAGGAGTCGGGAGGAGAAGAAAAAGGAGATACGGGTCCAGACGGCCGCACTCACCCACAGGTACCGCAAGAGCTTCAACAAGCTGGGGCAGTAATAATACTCCATTTCTGGCGCCTGGGGGCTATGCCGCCTGCATCGTGCACTCTTCCAGTCTCCCTCTGGAGGGGGCGGCTCTTCCCGCTCGGCTTGTCACGCCGGGAGTCAAGTTCAAGGTGGTATGAATCATTCAGGGGCCGGCTTGTGGCCAGCGGACTGGCAGGATGGCCCTGCCAAGGGCACGGGGAAGCTGCTGCTCAGGGCCCAGGGCCCCGCCTGGACCATCTCCAGTGGCTCTTCCAGGGGGGCGGGCCCAGGGGTGACCCCTCCCTAATCTAGCTGAGTGGTCTGGACCCTGCACCCACCTGGGGGTGCTCTGGGCCTGGGGGTTTCCCGCTGAGTGGCGGGAAGAGCAAGGATGAAGCCCCAGAACTGAGTGTGTGCGTGTGTGCGAGTGTGTCATGTGAGTACAAGTTCCTCCCCAAAACCACACACTGAGGGGGAGCCCTCCCCACCCCAAATCCTTCCATACAAAGGAAATAAATCAACTCAGGATCCCATCGGCTCACACAGCCCCTCCCAGCTCAGTCAAGTTCCTTCTGACTCAGTTAAGCTTCTGAGCAGCCCTGGGAGGAGGCCCTGGCTGTCCCCATTTTACAGAGAGGGAAAAGGGAGGCCCAGAGAGGGACAGGGACTTGGTCGAGGTCACACAGAGAGGTGGAAACGGAGCCTCCCAACCCCAGTCCTGGGTTCTGTCCACTCGTGAGGGTGGGAGGCCCAGGGTGCGAGCGGGGGATGCTGAGGAAGGGGGACACCGGCTCCCAGAGTCACCATCTGCCAGCTGGGGGTGGGGGGAGGGTGGCGGGAGCATCCTTTTCAGAAATTAAAAATGCTAATTATAGCACACCTAAGGCTGACCCAAGGTGACCTTTCTTGGGAACTTCCTTCGAAAGAGTGTGATCTTGGCAAGTCACCCCACCTTCCTGAGCCTCAGTTACCTCTTCTGTAAAATGGGATGGAGTATCCCTGCGTTTCAGGGTTTTGAGCATCGGATGAGGCAGAATAATACCAAGCCATCTGGTTTGGTGCTCACGGTGCTTCCCTGGGGGAAACACTATCATCTCCACGGGCCACACGAGGAAGCTGGAGCTCGAGAGCAGAGGGAGCTGCCGAGGTGAGCGGCGGGGCAGCCCCAGAGCCCCAGCTCCACGCCACCTCCGTCAGGTCAGCCCACGCCCGAACCGGAACCGGACTGGCGCACGGCGAGCGCCCCGCACGAGAGCCCAGGCGGGGGCTGGCGCAGAGGTACCCCCGGCCCCAGGGACCACGTGCGCCGTACACGTCAGGCCCACAACCCGGCCCGGGGCAGAGGAAGCCCCCGAGGACACCAGCGGGGAGCTGAGCTCAGCGGCTGAGGACACCGCGGCGTGAACGTCAGAGCTCTTCAGAAGCAGGCCCATGGCTCCTCCGACTTGGCACCCCACATGTGGCAGGAGAGGGCTCCCCGCCGCTCGCTGCCCCACGGACAGCCACTTGGGGGCTGGCCCCAGCTGATGGCGCAGGTGGAGGTACAGCCTGGCCCCTGCTCTCTGACTGCCTGGCTGCTGGTCCAGTGGGAAAGTGGGGACCTGCTCGCTGAGGGGCTAACAGAACAGCGGGAGGTGGCCCTAGCTGACTCTGCTTGTCGTAGGGAATAACCGTCCACCACCAGGAACGTGGAGGCTGCTGACGGCCAGCTGCTCAGCTTCCCGTAGGCCTGACGGAGATGGACCAAGAGAGAAATGGGCTAGAAGGGGCAGAGAGGATGACGGAAATGGGGCGAGGGGCTTGGTCACTGAGGGGGATGGAGACACACCCACAGGCGGGAAAAGAGATGAACCCGAAGAAAGTCAGAGACCTCGAGGAGACAAAGGGGTAGGGGATGGGGCGGAGGCAGAAAGACAGGAGACAGGGCAGGGGTGCGAAGGATAAAAAGAAAAGTGAACAAGTCAGACCTGGCAAGTCCCAGGTGGAGACAGAGCTGAGCCCCGACGAGGCGGGTGGGGGTGGGCGGGCACCACTGATGGAGACCTCCCCCCCTCAGAGTCCCGCTTTCTCAGCCTGGAGGTGGCCACAGTCACCAGGTCACACTCCCAGGAGCAGGGGGCCCCCAGCCGCATCTCCACTCCAGGCCCAAAGCGACCCCTACCTAGTCACGGCTATCGCCTTCTGGTCAGCTGGGCTGAGTCCCACCCTGCCCTGTAGGACCCTTCTCACCTGGCCAGGGGAACCACCTGAATGCACAATGGTGACCAAGGCACCCCCACACACACCCTGGATGCCTCCCCTGGCTCCCCACCCTCCCACCCCAGACCCCCGTTCACCTTTTACTATTTGACCCCACACCTGCCCCACTCCAATTGGGTGCGCCAGGTGACCACAGGGCCTTTGCTCATGCCATTCCTCAGTCGGAAAAAGTCTTCCTCCCATTAGAGGATGGGATGGTGGCCCCCCCAAAGGGTACGTCCGCCCAGAACCTGTAAATGTGACTTTACCTGGAAAAAGGTCTTTGCAGATGTAATTATTAATAAATTAAGGATCTTGAGATGAGATTATTCTGGATTACCCTGGATGGCCCTAAATCCAGCAAGTGTCCAGAAGAGAAGATGCAGCCTCCGGGGAGGATGCCACATGAGGATGGAGGCAGAGACTGGAGGGGTATGGCCACAAGCTGAAGAACGCCTCGGGCCCCCAAAGCGGGAAGAGGCAAGGAAGGATCCTCCCCTAGAATCCCTGGAGGGATCGTGGCCCTGCTGACAACTTAACTTCAGGCTCTGGCCTCCAGAACGGAGAGAGAATAAGTATCTACTGTTTCTGAGCCACAAAGCACGTGGTGATTCATTACTGCAGCCCCGGAAAACAAACACACTCCTCTTCCTCTCCACCTAGTTCGCTCCTATTCATGCCGGGGTCTCTGGATTAAGAGCTAACCATGCAGAAGCCTCCAGCCCAGGCTCAGCGTGGCCCCCAGACACGGGGACCCACGACGCCTCTTCTGGAGGAACATTCTGCACCCCGGTGATTCCTCCTCCCATCCCTCCTCGAAGGTCAGTTCCCCAGGGGCCCCCACCCTGGTCAGCCTGGCTCCCCACGTCCCAAGACGTCACCCGGCCACAGTAGGTCCTCAGGCAATCCTAATTAATGTCCTTCATTCATTCCAGAAAAGACTGAATGTACAAGCAACCATGCCGACCTACTGAGAGGGCTTAGCCTTGAGCCTATAAAAATGATGGGAGGCTGTTAAAAATCAACAACTGCGTTCACGAATGAAAACTGGTAGCCCCCAGGAGTGACTCTGTTTGTGTCAGGTTTTTTGGGGGGGCGGGGGGCAGGGGGAGGTAGGTACACTCTTTTGTTTTATTTGAACGAGTTGCTAACACTTAAGCGTCAGAAGAACGGTGGGTAGCAATGCAGATTTCCATCGTCCCTAGAAAAGAAGGCTGGCCTGGCCCAAGGGTCTGCATTCCTGCATGAGGACATGGGCCACTGGCCCTGCCACGTTCCCTGCACCCCACAGCCTTGGCTGGGCTTTCCGTGACCTTAGCCGTACAGCGTCCACGTACCGTCACAGTGACACCCATTCCTCAACCGTGTATGGACCCTCAGCCTCCCAGCCTTTGCTCAGGCAGGGCCCTCCGCCGGGAATGACCTTTCTGTTTGTGAAAATGCAACCATCGCTCAAGGCCAGTGCAAGCAGCGCGTCCGCAGGAAGCCCTCTGAGCGAGCAAGCCTGAGTCACCGGGCCTCCTCTTCGAGTATATGAAGGTGCTTCTCGTGATGAGAACCTGTCCTCCCCACAGGGCTGTGAGCTCCCCACAGGCAAGAAGGTCCCAAGGACTGGCACGCAGCCCAGCACTCAGGTGCTCTGTAACCGCTTCCTGAAAGGCAGAGGGTTCCCAATTCTCCTGCTGACAAGGAGGTCACTGCTAGATCTGGGAATCCGTGACACACAGAAGGCAGACCTACTGTGTGCATGGCGGCTCCTCAGCCACCAAAAGGGACCCACAGAAGCCATACACATGCCCCCATCTTCCAGGAGTTGACAATCCCCTGAAGGGTCAGGGCACAGAGAGAACAGAAGACTGTCCGGAGGGGAAACTGAGACCCAGGGAGGGGATGGCTAGTCTCACAGAGGCAGCCGGGGTGCGGGGAAAGGGTGTGGAGGCTGGAGACAGACTGCCTGGGTTCAAATCCTCGTCTCAGCACTAGACTGCTTTGTGGTATCGGGCTGATTGTTTAACCTCTCTGTGCCCCAGCTCTATGCAAAATAGGGATGACGACAGTGCCTGTCCCACAGGGTCGCTGGGAGGAGGAAATGAAGAAATATGTGCAATAAACTGCTCAGAGCGCGGAGCTCTCAGTCAGGGCTCAAATCACCTTGGCCGTGACCGACTAGTGGTGTATCAGGTTCAGCCGCCCTGGATGGCAGGGCAACAAGGAGGGGTCCAAGCTGGGGTCAGTCCTGCAGGATGGGGGGTTATCTACCCCAAACAAGGCACTCCGAGCCCATCCCACTAGGGCATGGCCAACCCACAGGGCGTTATCAACTGCAGGACGTTGGAAATCACTTAAAACACACACCCGAAAAAAAAACCAACCCAGAACATTTTTCATCTGCTTTCGGCCCAGCCTGACCCCTGGGTTCTCTCCACTGTGACGAGGGGCAGACAGGGAAGGGAGGGACGGGGAAGACACCAGCACTGAGAGGGAGCCAGGCCAACACAAAGGGCGGAAGCACTCTGGCTGCACCAAAACCACCGTGCTCAGGGAGAGAAACCAGGGGGGAAGACCTCACGGTGGGAAATGTCCAGAAAAGGCCAAAGGATGGACACAGAAGTAGGTCGGTGGCTGCCAGGGCCTAACGGGTACGGGGTTTCTTTTTTTTTTGGTGGTACACGGGCCTCTCACTGCCGTGGTCTCTCCCATTGCGGAGCGCAGGCTCCGGACGCACAGGCTCAGCGGCCATGGCTCACGGGCCCAGCCGCTCCACGGCACATGGGATCTTCCCAGACCGGGGCACAAACCCGTGTCCCCTGCATCGGCAGGCGGATTCTCAACCACTGCGCCACCAGGGAAGCCCTTCTACGGGGTTTCTTAATGGGGTGACGAGAAGCTTCTGGTATTAGGCAGTGGTGACGGTTGTGCAACTTTGTAAATTTACTGAAAATGATTACATCGTACGCTTAAAAAAACGAGTGAATTTTATAGCATGTAGAGTCTACCTCAGTAAGCTTTTGGAGAAGGAGGAGAAGAAAGAGGCGGAGAAGCGGGCGCAGGAGGAAGAGGAGGCAGCTTGTAAAGGTCCGAGGGAGGTGGGGGCTGCCCCGGAAGAGCCCCAGGCAGGTGTGTGCGGGGCCGCATGCACCTAGACCCCAGCCACAGAGCTCTCCCTGCTAACTTAGGGAGCCCTGCCTCAGTGCCTACGGTGAAGCTACTATGCTGGGGCACGAAGCTGCCAGGAGCAGGGGTTTGCACTTAGATGGGCCTGGGTTCGAATCCCAGCTCTGATCATGCCAAATGGTGTCGTCCTGGACAGCCTGCTTCTCCTCTCTGTGCCTCGGTTCCTTCTGATGTAAAACGAGGTCGGTGAAAAAGATAACAACGACCACAACGGCAAGAATAATAATTTCTTCCCTCACAGGGCAGCTGGGGGACGAGGTGAGGTGGGGTCAGAAGAGTGCCTAGCAGATTTCAAGTGCTTGCTCACTGAAAGCCTTGAGGATGAAGTGTGAGGTGGTGGGGACATCGAGTGAGAATGAGGGAGGCCAGGTTCTTGCCCTCTGGGAGCTCAGGGTCTACAGGAGGGAAGCACTTGGAAATAAATTATGGCACTGGAGGCTGAAGGGCCTGGAGTGCACAGGAAAGGGTACAACCCAGGAGGGCTTCTTAGAGGAAGTGGCATGGAGCCGAGGCTTGAGATACGACCGAATGTTCCTCTTCTCAGGAGACCCTGTCTTCAAGTAGAAGATTTAGCATCTCTGGAAATACATCTTCTTAGGTCAGAAATGCCACTTCTATATTCATGGGGCTCTCATTATGGGCTACCCACCCCCTGGACACACACACACCCCCCCACACACACACCTTTTTTAGAAATAAAACTTTGGGGAAACTTTTTTTTCCCCAAAAAATAATTTATTCAAAAGAGAAACAACAGCAGTGAAAACAAACTGGGGTGGCCAGGACTGCAGATGAATGTCCCAACTTCAGCCCAGCAGCGCTGACTGGCTTGCAAAATCGAAACTGACAAGAGACCTGATGGGGACCCAAGCTGAGTGACACGTGCTCCAAAATCAGCGACAGGCGTTAAAATAAAAATCTAAATGGCCGTGGAAGACTTGGCTTTTTCGGGTTTAGAATGAAGGCCCTAGTGCAAAAGGGGTTAAAAACTCCTAATAAAGCAAAATGTTGAAAGCATTTAGATCGCCCCCATCCTGCCCTCTGGTGGTCACTTGTGAACACTGCATCAGGAAGCTGCCGCTTTCCTTTAATCTGAGAGGAGGATGGGTGGGGGAGAGGACAGAAACTGTAGCAAGACCCCCCCCTGGAGGACACTCAGGGCATCTCTGATGCCCCTTGAAGGTGGAGGCTTCCAAGAGTCTGACATCCCTGGACCGAGACCGCCGGTGGCACCTGCCCACTTTCCCAAGCCTCTGTTTCCCCATGAACCGTGGCAAAGATTCAGCGAGATCATTTGTGAATAGAGACTGCCAATACCGCCTGTGTTAACTGAAGGTGGCTGGGTGTGGTTAAAATTTTTTTTTTCTCCAATGTATAAAAACAGTGAGATTTCACAATGCGATCAGATCCCCGTCATCAGTTTTGCTTGGAACGTCCGGTGGTCCAGCCACTCTGGGCAGGACCCCCCTGGGAGGGCCCCCGCCCTCTACCCTGTGTCTCATTAAATTCCCTCCCCTGCCTGGCCTGGCTTCCGAGGGTAGCCCCTGATACAGGATCTCGAGGGACACCGCCCACAAATCTGGATTCAGAAGCCCTGAATGCATCTATCTGAGGCCGGCACTTAGGGATCACCAGGTCAGGGGGTTTCTGAGGTGGAAGGAATGGGGTCCTCAGAGCACCGCCCCACCCTCCTGACTAAATTCTCCGTGTTGCTCCGAGCCCTCCTCTCTCTGCTCAGTGACAAGGCCACCCTGCGAGCACAGGGGGCCCCTCCCAGGATTGTGGCGAGGACAACAAATCTCTGCTGCACAGGCAGAAGAGGTCAAGCCCCCGGCCAGTGCTCACGCTAAGCCCTCTGCCTGGGTCGCCCTTCCTGCCTGTCTCTACCTGGCTGACTTGTACACACCGTCAAGACCCGGTCTCACTGTCCCTCGAGCCCTTCTGCCTTCCCCACAACCAAGTCAGGTGTGTCCGAGCACCGTTTCCCTCACCGGGCCGGTTAGCTGTGCACATGCCTATCCGTCCTCCCTGCTCGGCTGCTGACTCACCCTCTGGCTCACTTGCTCGCTCATTCATTCGACATGGCGCTGAGCAAAGGAGTCAAGAGCCCGGAAATCCTGCAATTCTTGTTTGCGGTGGGGAGACAGGAGATCAGAAACCAAATAAATAGGAAGCGCAGACAGAGGTTAGGATAGTGAAGAAATGAAACCGGTACAAGGGGACTGTAAAAAATGAGGGGAGTGCCAAGAAGTGGAAACACACCAAATGTCCATCAATCGACGCACAGCCAATCAAAGTGTGGTATGTTGACATGTCAGAGTACTATCTAGCCGTAAAAAGGAACGGAGTGGCCATCCATGGCCCGGATGGACCTAGAAAACACTATGCTGAGTAAAATAAGACTGACCCCAAAGGACAGATATTGTGTGATTCCATTTATACAAGGTACCTAGAACAGGCAATTCTTACAGACAGAAAACAGGAAAGGGTTTGCCTAGGGCTGGGGACCGACTGGGGGTGGCAGCTAATGGGTACGGCTTTCTTTTTGGGTGAGGAACACATTCTAGAGGTGACTGTGGTGACGGCTGCACATATTAAAAACCACTGAATTCTACCCCTTAAATGAGTGAACGGTATGTCATGTGAATTACATCCTGATAAAACTGTTACATTTTGAACAGTGAGCCAAGTTCAAGAAAAACGTTAACTACGTATTAGTCCAGGTGGTTCATGAAAATGAAAAATGCTCAGAGTGATACATGAGAATGACGAGGGTTCGGGAAACATCAGATTCACGTGTTAGATCCTCCAAGCACAAGCTCCGTGTGGGTTCAAATCCCAGCTCTGCCACCTCCTGGCTTCATGATGTGGGCAAGTGACCTCACCTCTCTGGGCCCCAACTTTGCCAAATGGAAAATGGGAACAAGAATAGTTCCCACCTCATAAGGTCACCGTGAGAATGAACCGAACACGGTGCCTGGCACATCCTAGGAGGTCGATAAATTGTTATCAAGGAGGGGCCCAGGGATTGACTGCTAAGGGGTGCTTGGTTTCTTTGGGGCGTAATGAAAATCTTCTAAAATGGATTGCTTAATGGACGCACAAGTTTGTGAGTATACCAGAAGTGGAGTAAACCCTCGCGCTGCATGCCTACTACGCGCTGGGCGCCGTGCTGGGTGTTCCCTGCCTCTCAGAGTCTCCACTCGGATGGGGGAGGAAGACACGGGGTGATGGGGGGACACTGCATGTGACACAGGTGTCTGGGGTCCTTCTAGAGACATGGCATCAGGGAAGGCCCTGCTGAGCGGTGACACTGAGCTGAGAGATGCCCTGAGAGGAGGGAAGTCAGGAGGGAATCTGGAGGACAGCAAACAGCCTGTGCTAAGGCCCTGGGTGGAAACACGCCCGCGTGTGAAGGGAACATTCTGGAGGCCAGTGTGGCTTGAGTGGGGTGAGCGGAGATTGAGTGCTGGGAGCAGAGGTCATGTGAGTACTGGGGCCAAACCACACACAGACCTTTAGGCCATTTGTGCCCCACGAACTGGAGCCTCAGTGCGATGGGATTTTACCCTCCAGGAACCGATGTGAACCTGGCTTCTGTCCCGCGTGCGGTAGGTGCTCAGCAAACGTTTCTGGAGTGAACTCCGAACTCTGCCTGGGCCCTGGACCACTAAGTCCAACTTGGCAATTTACCAATGTCTTTCTCATCCACTCATGACAGCCTGTGAGGGGCACGGAGTGGGCTTCACCCCATTTCACAAATGAGGGAAATAAAGCTCAGTGAGGTGTCCGAAGCCAGAGTGGCAGCTGAACAAGGTTAGATGAGAATCCGGGTCGCGTGGGGCTTATTCCGGGTTCCCGCAGGCATGTGCACGCGTGCTTGTGTGTATGTGTACTTATACACGAGAGCACTTGTGTACACCCTGGAAGCAGAAATCGTGTGGCCCCAGCAACCCTGCCAGGGTGCTGTGTTAATGATTTACTTTCTTACAAAAAAAAAAAAAAAAAAAAAGAAAGAAATGAGAGTAAAGATTATTCTAGTATTAGCATCATTCTCACGCAAGGGCATGTCAACATACTTTCTCAAGGAGGTGAAACAAAAGCACGAGATCATCCTCTGCCCTCCAGGCCTCTGCTTCCTCACCTATGCAATGGTGGCAGTGTGCCGTGGCACGGAATGGGTTAACACGTGGACAAGGTGAATAGGTCCCAGGATATCCTCCCAGCACCCGCAAGCTGCCCGCCTGGCCCCAGTAGGGAGGCTTCGCAAGCAGAGCGGGTGTTCAGGTCATTCATTGGCCTTTGGCCTCTGCAGGTGGCAGGCACCTGGCTGGGGGTCCTCCGTGGCCTCAGTGCCCTGGAACCCACAGAACCCCGGGAGTTCCAGAGGCACAACTGAAACAGAATTCAGCCCAGCAGGACTCCCCTGTCCCCGCAAAACATCCTCACCCCTCCCCGGCCACAAGGGGTGAGTCCACAGGCCAGGAATCAATCCAGGTGTTGTGATTCCTTTGCTGTGTGCCCTTGGGCCAGTCACCTCCCGTCTCTGAGCCTCAGGTTCAGCATCTCTAAAATGGGCATCTTCCTAGCACCTCAGGATACAGTGGGGTCACTCAATGGGAAAATGCCAGGATATGGCACTCAACAAAGTGTAAGGGCCCAGGCCTCAGGTTCCTCATCTACAACTTGGGGACAACATTTTGGGGTTTGAGAGGATTCAATAGGATAGTGGAATAACGTTTGTACAGCACTCAGCGCAGGGACTGCCATGCAGAAACTCAATATATGATATACAGTCATGGTAATAACAGCAAACACTTAAAAAACACCTACTAGGTGTCAACCACTGTTCACAGTGCCTTCTGACATTAATTCATCTAAACTCAGTTCATTTCTAACAAGTTGGCTCTATTATTATTCCTCTTTTACAGATGGGGAAACAGAAGCACAGAGATATTAACCCACACAAGGTCACATGGCTGAGAAGTAGCAGAGTTAAGATTCAAACCCAGGCTCTCTGGCTTAAGATACATATTACACTTCAACTAAAAAATTATTTTTGGTATGCATATTATAACACAAATTTTAAAAATTATTTTCTATGCAACAAAAGAAAAAATAGTAGATAAATTAGATGTAACCAAAATTGAAAACCTTCATGCATCAAAGAGTACTACTAAGAGAATGAAAAAACATCCACAGAATGGGAGAAAATATTTGCAGATCATGTATCTGATAAGAGATGAATATCCAGAATATACATATGTGTGTGTGTGTGTGTGTGTGTATATATATATACACACATATCAATCCGATTCAAAAATGGGCAAAGAAGATACACAACTAGCCAAGAAGCACAAGAAAAGATATTCAATATCATTAGTCATTAGGGAAATGCAAATCAAATCCACAAGCAGATACCACTTCACACCCATTAGGATGGATAGTATTTTTTTTAAAAACGCCGAAAATAACGAGTGTTGGTGAAGATGTGGAGAAATTAGAACGCTTGTGCATTATCGTTGGTGACAATGTAAATTGGTGAAGCCACTGCGGTGAACCCTCAAAAAGTTAAACGTAGAATCACCATATTGTTTTGAGCAATTCCGCTCTCCGGTACGGACTCAAAGTAACGGAGAGCAGGGACTCAGACAGATACTTGCACACCAACGTTCCTAATAGCATTATTCACAAGAGTCAAAAGGTGGAAACAACCCAAGTGTCCATCCACAGAAGAACGGACAAACAAAATGTGTGCCGTACACACGAGGGAATATTTTTCAGCCATAAAAAGGAGTGGAGCGCTGACACGTGCTACACCACGGACAAATAAATAAATAAAACAAGCCAAACACTAAAGGATACACATTGTATGATTCCATTTATATGAAGTACCCAGAAAGGGCAAATTCATAGAGACAGAAAGTAGAGTAGAGGTTACCGGGGCTGTGGGAGGCGGGGAGGGGGGAGTTAGTGTTTCACGGCACAGACAGACTTTCCGTTCGGGATGATGAGAAAAGCTCTGCAGATGGATGGTGGCGATGGTTACACGACACCGAGAATGTATCGGATGACATACATTATTACAGATGTATAGTAAGCTTAAAATGGTTAAAATGGTAAATTTTATGTTATGTGTATTTAACCACAGTATTTTTTTTTTTTTAAATCGTCTTGCCCAAATTGCTCCAACGGCCTCCTAACCGGTCTCCGAGCTTCCAGTTTACCCTCTCCAACCCTTCTCTGCAAAGGCCACTAGATGGCGCTCCAAGCCGCACCTCTGACCTTCTCTAACCCTGGTCCTAACTTCCCTTGCCTCTTTCACCCCTCTGGCCGGCGAACACCACGCCTCTTATGCTAACCCTGAGGGTCCTTCTCAGCTGGGTCTAGTCAACGGGCTCATCCCCACCACTCCCCAGGTAACCCCCTCGAAGCTCCTGGAAAACCCCACATTGTCCCACCCAACACCAGAGTATTCGCTCCAGGAGAGCAGGAACCACGTCTTGTTCACTGCTGTACCCGATGGGCCCCAAACAGCACATGACACATAGTAGGTACTCATACATTTCTGTTGAATGAATGAGTGAGTGACTAAATCAACAAATAACTAGCTTTGTACCATCCTGGCTTTACAGTCTAGGAATGTGAGCAATTTGAGGACAAGTTAGCTTGTTCATCTTTGTATCTGTAGAGCTTTGCATGAATTAACAACTGGGTGGAGGATGGATGGATGGATGGGTAGGTAGATGGCTGGGAGGGTAGATGAGTGAGTGGGTGGAGAGAGAACTGGGTAAATGAATAAATACAAAATCCTCCCAATACAAAAATCTCAGGCACAACTGGTCATTTGCATTTTAAGACCTAGGAAACAAAAGCTTTCTGGTCTGACTGGTTTTAATCCAGAAAAGGAACTTTAATCAGCTGAGATATAAATTACTCCATTCTTCTCCAGCCCTTTGGACTCAACAGTGAAAGACAAGAAGCAATTAACAAATGAAATTAGCCACACGTCAGAGGATTCCTGGGCCTCCTGAGAGCCCAGCTTGCTGTCCAGGTCATCACCACTCAGCCCCACGTCACGCTCCTAGAGCTGGCCCGCCATCCGGACTCACCCAGGCAGAAGGAGTCACTCGGGCCACTGGGCTGGCCGCCCCCCCGGCCGGTTCCTTCCACCTCAGCCTTCCTTCCCGTCCCTGGGGCCTGCCCCCCCCCCCCCCCCCCCCCCCCGCCGCCGGCAGACTGCGGGCCTTGGAGGGCGGGGATTGTGTCCTCCAATCCCTGAAGCCCAGTGCCCAGCACACATCTCACATCACAGCACACAGATGCTGGGTAGATTTTCTCTCTTGTCCTGTATCCTGGTTTGGAGGCCCAGGGCTTCCTTGACAAGGAAGCCAGACTGTACTAAACCATGCTATTTGGTTTCTGTTGTCGTTGTTGTTTTGGCTGCACCACGCGTCTTGTGGGCTCCTAGTTCCCCAACCAGAGGTTGAACCCATGCCCCCTGCAGTGGAGGCGCAGGGGAGTCCCACACACACTGGGGTGGGGCAGGGGGTGTCCGGGAATGACTTCCAGGCCAGCTCCTGGACCCTGCATGACACTCAGGAATAGAACACAATCTCACACCCCCCAACCCCGGCCCACGCTGCTCCCTCCACCAGCGGCAAACCAAGTCTTCCCAGACCACACCCGTCTGGCAAACGCTCGTTCATCTTTGAAGACTTAAAACAATTGTCCCGGGCTTCCCTGGTAGCGCAGTGGTTGAGAGTCTGCCTGCCAATGCGGGGGACATGGGTTCGTGCCCCGGTCCGGGAAGATCCCACATGCCGCGGGGCGGCTGGGCCCGTGAGCCATGGCGGCTGAGCCTGCACGTCCGGAGCCTGTGCTCCGCAACGGGAGAGGCCACGGCAGTGAGAGGCCTGCGTACCGCAAAAAAAAAAAAAAAAAAAAAAAAAACAATTGTCCCTCCTCCGTGAGACCTCCCCAGATGGAGAGATATACTCCCTAATCTTGGTGGGGGGGCTTGGAACCATGAGCAAATTGAATGAGGGAATGCAGGTGAAGCACACAACAGGGCGCCTGGCACACACAGTGAGGGCTCGGTGAACCGGAGCCATTAGAACCCATGGCAGTAATTTACTTACCTTCTTATCTACCTGTCTCTTATTCACAACATGCAGATAAATATTTGTCAAAAGAAAGACTGAACCCCCGAAATATTCCATCTCAGCCGGCTGGTCACTGACCCCCCCAGACACGCCTCCCGCTTCAGCTCACCTCCATGCCTTTGCATGCATTGTCCCTACTTCCCGCCTTCACCTAACCATGCCCTCCCGGGCCACCTCCAGGCCCGCCTGGACCGTGGACCCCAGGAAACTGAGTGGGAGACTCTCCAGGGCCCCCTCACTCAGGGCCTGGCACAAAGTAGGCCCACGAGGGGGTGAACTCATCACTAGATGAGCCACCAAATGCTGACTGACGGGTTTGGGGATTTGGGAGAACATTCTTGAGGTTACCAGAGGCCCATCTGCCACATCGCAGCGAAGCCCCAGGGCCAGTGAATCTGTGCCTTCGCGGTCACGGGAGGGGCCTCTGGGGTGAACCATGACCCAAGGTCGTGGTCCACGACTGAGTCACCGTGTTTTACGATCCCAGCACGAGTGAAAAGCCAAAGGCTCACTTTACCAGGAAAAGACGGTCCGCCCAGCCACCACCACCCCTGGATGGGGGAGGGAGGAGGCTGGGCGCAGGACTAGGACCTGCCACACAGACCGGAGGTCCTAAGGATGGCCCCGAAAGGAACAGGGGAGCACGGAGAGCAGAGAGCACCAGCCAGGGACTCAGAACTCCAGTCCCAGCCCAGCCCGGCTGCCGTGGGACCCTGGACAGAACACACCTCCCCTCCCCTGCCCTCCGTTTCCTCAACGGCAAAAAAAACTCCTAAGAGAGGGGACAACTTCCCGTTCCATCAGCAGCTCTTTGAGAGAATGTAGAGGAAAAAAACAGCTGACAGCAAATCATAATAACAACAAAGTGGGACTTCTCTGGTGGCACAGTGGTTAAGAATCCGCCTGCCAATGCGGGGGACACGGGATCGAGTCCTGGTCCGGGAAGATCTCACATGCCGCAGAGCAACTAAGCCAATGTGCTGCAACTACCGAGCCTGCGCTCTAGAGCCCGTGAGCCACAGCTACTGAGCCCGTGTGCCACAGCTACTGAAGCCTGCGTGCCCTAGAGCCCATGCTCCACAACAAGAGAAGCCACCGCAATGAGAAGCCCGCACACCACAACGAAGAGTAGCCCCCACTCCCTGCAACTAGAGAAAGCCCGCGTGCAGCAACAAAGACCCAACGCAGCCAAAAATAAATAAATTTATTTTTTAAAAACCCCAAACAAAAACACAGTAACGGGCTTCCCTGGTGGCGCAGTGGTTGAGAATCCGCCTGCCGATGCAGGAGACACGGGTTCGTGCCCTGGTCCGGGAAGATCCCACATGCCGCGGAGCAACTAAGCCCGTGAGCCATGGCCACTAGGCCTGCGCGTCCGGAGCCTGTGCTCCGCAACGGGAGAGGCCACGACAGTGAGAGGCCCGCATACCGCAAAAAAAAAAAAAAAAAAAAAAACACAGTAACATTTATCAGGCAGTTACTCTCCATCAGTGCTTTATAAGCATCATCTCATTTCAGCCCCATCCTCCTACCACACGATGAGGTAGACTCAGACCTTGGGAGAGGCACTTACTAGCTCTGAGGCTCAGTTTTCCCACCTGTAAAATGGGGATAAACTAGTATCTACGCCACCCAGTAAGCACTGTGGTGGGCATTGCGGTGGGCACTGCTATTCCTGCAGTCCACCACTTTACAGAGGAAAAAAAGAGAGGCCCCGAGTGCTAGACTCACTCATTTGCCACCTCTATTAAGTGGCAGGGTGGGACCGGTCTGACGTCATGCTCAGGGTCTGACCAGCTGGGGGTGGGCAGGGCTCTGCAGATCAGCAGGACATCAACCCCAGTGGGTCCCAGGTACCCTTTGGAGGGTGGCTAACCCTGTGCTGGACAAATATCGCATCCTCAGCCCCGGGGCTTGGTTGGCTGTCGTGTTTCCTTGTGAGCTATGTCCCAGGCACTGCAGGCCCAAGGGGAGAGAGGGGCTGGCAGGGGGGTCCCAGGCCGAAAGCACAGGCCTGAGGCAGAAGGGGCCCAGGGCCAAGGCTGGAGGTGAAACAGGCCCAGTATGCATTCCAGCTCCCCCACTTGCTAACTGTGTGGCCTTGGACAAGTGGCTTGACCTCTCTGAGACTCGGTTTCCTCCTCTGCAAAATGGGATTCATATTCCCTAACATGAGTGGGGAGTGGGGACTGACAAGGCCTGGAGCACAGACTCAAAAAAGGGAGATGAACCTGAATCTCAACTGGAAGTCAACAGTACAAAGTCATCAATCAAAACAGTGATGGGAGTAACGGCGGATGGCGTTTATCCACTAGTGAGTAAATCTCCAAACATATCATGGAGTATAAAACGCAGGACTGACCACCTCCTACCTCCAGAGGGGTGGGGGCAGCTGGCAGGGCCAAGGGCTCAGGACCCCGGCCTCACCTGCAGGGTTCCCCTGCCTACGTCAGGCCTTCTCTCGGGGCCTCAGTTTCCCTGTTCATAATGAGAGAGTTGGACTAGGAGAGAAAAAAGAGAGATGAAAGGAGGAGGGGGAGTTAGGAGGAGGAGGAGGAGGAGGAGGAGGAGGGGGCAAGGGAGGTGGAAGAGAAGGAGAGGAAAAGGAAAGCAGGAACAGTGATCCCCGCAGCCAAGGCATTAACTGTGAATTTACTCTCCTGAGGGCTGAGTGACCTCATTTACTGCTCACAAAAATACTCTGGAGGCCACTTAGGACCAGCCTCATTTTACAGAAGCAAAAACTGAGGCTCAGTGGGGTCCATCAAGTCACTTGCCTGAGGTCACAGAGTGCCAGAGCCAGAACTTGAACATACTTCTTTCAGCCTCCAGAGCCCCAATGCTGAGGTCCCCCCCAGACAGGCTTTTGGAGCCATCAGAAAGTGAGCTGAACACCACCACCCCCTGGTGGCCACTACCTGGAATTGCAGATGTCAGTCCTGAAAGCAGGGAACTGAGGTCTGGGCCCCAGCTCTGTCTTGCTCAGGCTCAGTTCCCCAACCCGTCCACCTCTGGGGTAGAGGTGATCAAGCAGGCAGCAATGGGGCAGGGGCCTTGGGAGCCAGAAGGAGGGAGCCACCTGATGCCTCTGTGGACAAAGGCTTCTCAGTGACAGAGGGAGAAAGGGGAGGGGCCAGCAAGCAGAAACTGTAAAAAGACAGGGTTTGAATGCTCTTTGCTCCATGGCCTTTGTCTTCTCTCTCTCTCTCTCTCTCTCTCTCTCTCTCTCTCTCTCACACACACACACACACACACACACACACACACACACACACACAAACACAATCAGATAAGCTGAGTCAGTGCCTGAGAGGGAATGGAGACAAGGGTGAGAAAGAAATTGGTGGCTGAGATCTGGACACTTGAGGAATTTTCCAGGGCTTCTCAGCCGATGTCTAAGTCCCTGCATGGGAGCTGTCACCCCCAGCCCCACAGTCAGGCATTTTCACTCTCCCATCAGGTCTCGGCAAGAAGCCTGCCAGGGGCGGTGTCTTCACCCATTTTACAGAGGAGGAGACCAAGGTTTAGGGAAGTGAAGTCTCTTGCCCATGGCCATAAAGCTAGAAGGAATGGACCTCAGGCTTCAATGCTGCAGAAGCCCACGTCTCAGAGATGTGAGACCAGGCACAGATAACCACTGAAATGCATGCGGCCTTGCACTCAGAATGACCTCAGGCACAGAGCTGGTGTTGCCTCATTAAAAAAGGCTTATCTCAGATGTCCCCACGCAGGGCCCAGGGCCCGGGAGGGACTTCAGGAGGAAATGCAGAGCTCAGCAGATCTCCCAGGATCATGGAGCAAAAGTGAAAAAAAAAAAAAGAAAATCACAGAAATTCAGACGTGGTAAAGCCCTGGAACCCAGCTGGAGACACTGAGGCTCCAGGGAAGGGGGCTCCCCTGGGGTCCTGCCGCCTCATTTACCTACTTGTTTCCACAAGTGAGAAAACAGGCTAAGAGGGAGGAAGTGCTGGCTGAGGAGACAGAGCTCAGTGACGGCCAAAAGAACACTCGAAAACAAGAATAACAACAACAACAACAACTATAACAATAATGGTAACTTCTCGAATTATCTTATCTGAACCCCACATCAGCCCTGTGAAGTAGATGCTATTACTACCCCCATTTTACAGATGAGAAAACTGAGGCCGGACGCCCATCTGCATGCACAGCTAGGATGTGAACCCAGGCGATCCGACTCCAGAAGCAGCTTAAGCCCGCCTTCCTCCTGTCGTCACCACACTATCGATCACTGTCTGAGTTACCATGTGCTGGGCCCCACGCAATCCTACTCCATCCTCCCAGCGGCGCAAAGAAGCAGGAATCACAGCCCCATTCTCCTGGTGAACAAACTGAGGTGCAGAGAAATTAATAAAAATTGCTCAAAGAGGCTGAGAGGAGGAGACAGTTCTGGGTTTCGAACCCAGGGCTCTCGGACCCCAGCAAGTGTTCTCCTCACCGCTCCACACCAAGCAGCAGGGGCTACCCCTCCACAAGGGGCCAAAAACCCACGAGGGGAGAAGGCTTCCCCAGCAGAGCCACCAAACACCCTCCACGTCATGAACCATGGCACAGCCAGACAACAGCAGGCTCCCGGACGGTCACCTGCCCGTCCCCGTCCCCCTCAGGCCCCGGGGCCAGCCTGGGACATTCCCAACTGCGTCCACTCTGGCCACGCCAGCACCACTCACCACAAGGGGCCCGCTCCTCTTGTCCTTGCAGAAGCTGTGGCTTCTCCGGGGACCCACGGCCACAGGGTTCACCTGCCGGAGCAGCGGCTCATTGTCCTGGAGGGCATCCTCCCTCCCCGGTGGCACCTGAGGCACAGGACACAAGAAGAGGACTTTACTGGGGCTTCCCTATTTGCAGGAAGAATATGTCACACCGAGAGAGTCCATTCTGACCTAAAAGGGCGAAGAAGAAAATTAAAGCGCCAGATGCTCCATCCCTCCACCCTGCACCATCCCATGGCAGGTGGTCCACCTCCATAAACCGGGGTAATATGTAGGATCAGCAGGTCTGGGTTCAGCCCAGCCTCAGCCACTTAGTAACTGTGTGACCTCAGCTGTGTGCCTTAACCTCTCTGAGCCTTGACCATGTGGGGAAAGACCCCCCCAATAATCGTCCTCAGTTCAGGGATGGACCAGCCCGTGGAAAGCGTGTGACTCAGTGCTGCCACCAGGGGGCAGACGTGCGTGAGACCTGGGTGCCTGGATGGCTTCACCTTAGTCTCCCCCATGCCTGGCATGTGGGGAGCCCTCCGTAAATGTTAGCCGGCCTCATCACTGCCACTGGCAACTTTGGCGACCTCAGTTTAGACATCTTTCCATGCATCCAAACACATGTGCACATATGCAGAGAAATGGTACATGAATACAATGGAGTAGGTGTGCTGGTATGAATCCTGTTATTTTTATATATAAAGGGATACAGTCACAAGCCAGTAAACACAGGACTCTGGAATGTGGATTTTACATACCTCACACTGTCCCTGCCCAGAGAGGGAAGGCATCTGCTTAAGAACACATAGCATGAGTGAAGAGCATGGCTGGATTCCTGATCTCTTGCCTCACAGCCTCTTTTTTGATGCCTTATGAGGCTCTCTGGTTCTCCTCTGACCTCCCTGGCTATTCCTTCTCAGGCTCCCTGCATCTCAGAGGGACATGTGAAAGTGTGACCCAGGCCAGCCACGCAGCCTCCTCTCCTACATCACTCCCTTGGGGTTTCTTATCACACCCCATGGCTTAAATAAATCCCGTGTACACATGGACGAGTCCGGATTCTGTCTCTCTGTGTTGGGACTCCAGACTTGCAGACACCATTGCCCACTTACCATCTATAGTCACTGCTTACATTGGTCTGAGGCCTCATGTGCCCAAAACAGGCCTCTCCATTCCTCCCCTCCAATCGCTCCTCCCCACCTTGTCCCCATCACCAGCTGGGTAGGCCAAGACCCTTGGGTCACCCTCTGTCTCCTCTTTCTCTCCATCCCATCAACAAAGCTGACACTGCCTTCAAAACATGCTGCAAACCTCACATCATATACCAACATCGACTCAAAATAGATCAAAGACCTAAGTGTCAGAGCCAAAAGGAGAAAACTCTTAGAAGAAAATACAGGCTTATATCTTCATGACCTTCATGGATTAGGCAAGGGTTTCTTAGGACACCAGAAGCCCAAGCAACAAAAGACAAGTAAACTAGACTACATCAAAATGAAAGACTTTGATGCTTCAAAGGGCACCATTAAGAAAGTGAAAAGTGGGACTTCCCTGGTGGCGCAGTGGTTGGGAATCCGCCTGCCAATGCAGGGGACACAGGTTCGATCCCTCGTCCAGGAGGATCCCACATGCCGCGGAGCAACTAAGCCCGTGCACCACAACTACTGAGCCCGCGTGCCACAACTACTGAAGCCCGCATGCCAAGAGCCTGTGCTCCACAACAAGAGAAGCCATCGAAATGAGAAGCCCGCACACCGCGAAGAAGGGTAGCCCCTGCTCACCGCAACTAGAGAAAGCCCGTGCGCAGCAACAAGACCCAACACAGCCAGAAATTAATTAATTAATTAATTAATTAATTTTTTAAAAGTGAAAAGACAACCCACGGAATGGGAGAACATTCCTGCAGATCATTATGTCTCATAAGGCACTTGTATCCAGAATGTACAAAGAGTAACTACAGCTCAATAATAAAATAACAAACGAATCTAAAAATGGACAAAGGATCTGAATAGACATTACTCCAAAAAGGTACACAAATGGCCAATAAGCACATTAAAAGATGCTCCACAGGAAATGCAAATCAAAACCACAATGATCATTTTGCAATATATACAAATACTGAATCATCATGTTGTACATCAGAAACTGATATAACATTACATGTCAATTATATCTCAATTTTTAAAAAAAACCACCATGAGATATCATTTCACACTCACTAGGATGGCTACAATCAGAAAGACAGATGACAGCAAATGCTGGCTAGGATGCAGAAAAATTAGAACCCTCATACACTGCTGGTGGGAATGCAAAGTGGTGCAGCTGCTTTGGAAAACAGTCTGACAGCCCCTCGAAGGTGAAACCTGGAGTTATTACCATATAACTTTGGTATATAGCCAAAGAAATGAAAGCATACAAAAACTTGTGCATGAATGTTCATAGCACCTTCCTCCATAATAGCTAAAGAGTGGAAACAACCCAAATGCCCATCACTGATGAATGGATAAATAAAATGGGGTGCATGTATCCTGCAGAATATTATTCGGCCATAAAAAGGAATGAACTACTAATATATGCTACAATCCGGATGGACCTTGAAAACATCATGCTAAGTGAAAGAGGTCAGTCACAAGGGACCACTTCGTGTGATTTCACTTATATGAAAT
The DNA here is from genome assembly GCF_026419965.1 of Kogia breviceps. NCBI lineage: Eukaryota > Metazoa > Chordata > Mammalia > Artiodactyla > Physeteridae > Kogia > Kogia breviceps. Next base: position 71,243,275 of record NC_081324.1, read on the forward strand.
GTCCAGAATCGGCAAATCTATAGAGACAGAAAGTAGATGAATGGTTGCCTGGGCCTGGAGGGTATTAGGGGAACAGGAAGTGACTGGTCAGTGGGTACAGGGATTTCTGGGAGATGAGAAGATATTTTAAAATTGATATTTTAAAATTGATGATGGTTGCAAAACTCTGTGAATATACTATATAAAAGCCACTGAATTAACTGCACACTTTAAATGGGTGAATTGCATGGGCCATGAATTTATATCTCAATAAAGCTGTTACCACCTCCTCAAAAAATGCTGCTAACCCCTCCACAGCCAACACCCTGGTGCAAGCCCTGTCACCTGTCTGAGGTCCGGGGCAGCCTCCTCACAGGCCTCCCTGCCTCCACCCTCACCCAGAGGGCAGCCAGGGGACTCTCTGAGACACAGATGGTGGCAGCTGCTCAGAACGCTTTGCTAGCTCCCTTACGCTCTGGCCCCTCCTCACCTCCCCAGCTCAGCTCTGGCCAGCATCTCAGGGCCCACTGGGGTCCCTCCAGCATCCTCAGGACCGGCTCATCCCCAAGCTGGGGCATCTTCACTCGCTGCTCTGCCTCTCCCCCGCCAGATCCCGGCCTGCCTGGGGTGCTCCCATCACTCACATGGCATCTGTCAAGTCCCTTCCCATGAGACCACCCCTTAGAGAAAGGCGGGGACCGGGAGGTTACTCTATCTCCCCGGGACTTACCACTCTCTCACTCTGCTTGCCCATCTGGACCAGCGCCGTCTGCTAGAACACTCTGTGATTAGGGCGAGGTTCTCCCTCTGGGCTGAGCAATACCACGGCCATGGGCCACTTGTGGCTTTTGAGCACGTGGATGTGCCCAGTGTGATGAAGAAAGCGAATTTTGGATCTTACTTAATTTTCACTAATTTAAATCGAAAGACCCACACGTGGCTAGTGGCTGCCGTAGGGGACGGCACAGCCTGATACAGTGGACTGGGCCCTCCCAGCAGCCCTGGTGCCCAGAACAGGAACTGACACCAGACTTGTACACTTATTCAACGTGTGAAGAGATGAAGGTTGACCCTAAGTGCATCCCTCTGACTTCCACAGACCCTCTCCACATCAGGCCCTGGGCCAGACACTTGACTATATGTTACTTTGTGATAAATCTCCAGCAAGTCCATGAGGCAAGCAGGATTCCCATTCTACAGGTGAGGAAACTGAGGCTCAGAGAGGTCTGGCAAGGTGCCCAGAGCTACACAGCTGGTAAGTCACAAAGCTAGGTCTGCCCAATGCCAGGTCTGCCCCATTTGCAGTCCAGGGCTGTTTCCAGGAAGAAGTCAAATCATGTAAGTACAAAGTGTTCATCTTCCTAATGAAGAATTCTTTTTCCAAAAGTAAAGTGGCGGAACTTAAGCCAGCAGGTTATAGGAAGGAAATACAAATGGCCTCACACACAGGTGAAAAGATGGAGGGCACTCATTGGAAGCATGAGCTCCAAAAGTTTGATAACCCAGCCGGCTGGCAAGGCTGAGGGAAGACGGGGCCCTGAGGCTGTGAACTGGTACAGCTCCACTGCATGGCGTGCTGGCAGTCCTGCAAAATCACAGCCCCCTTCCCCCGTGGAAGGGCAATCGCCATTCTGAACCCACAGATACACCTGCACATACATGGTTTGTAAATAGCAAAAGGTGGGAAATATCATCCACCTCTACGACGCAGCAGTTAAAAACATGAGGACGCTCTCTGCGGGCTGAATGCAAAAGTTCTCGAAGAGGCTTTATACAAAAAAAAAAAAAAAAAAGTCAGGTAGCAGATCTGCGGGTTCAGCGTTGACCCTCCACCCAAGAATCCCCAGGGGAGCTTCTAAAACTGACAAAGGCAGGCTCCACCCCAGAGACATCAGACAAATTGGTCTGGGGAGAAGCCCCTGCACTGCTGTCTTTTAGGACTTACCCACAGGCAACCAAAAGTTTCAACCACTCTTAGAGAACGCCTCTCTTTTATGGAAAAGGGAAGGAAAAACAAGACGTACGTATTCACGTTTGCATGTATTTTCAGAAAGAAACTCTAAAAGAATCTGGGAAGAAAAGAATGTGATTACGGGGTGAGGAGGAACGGGAGGGTGGAGAATGAGAGGCCTGGGGGAATTTTTACTTTATAAGTATTTTTGGAGCCATGCGAAACTATTCTCTCTTGAAATGAAAATAAATCATTTGATGAAATGAAATACTATCACTGGGCCTGGGACAAAGTTCATTGGGCCTGGGACAAATGTTAAGTGAAAAATAAAGAAAGAGTGAGAACGAAGGGAAGAGAGGAGAGGCGGGAGGGAGGGAGGAATAACTTGAATTGCAATTGCAATCACACCCCATGTGGGGCACATGAGCAGAACTGGCTGTCGATCAAGAAATCCTCGCCCACGGAAGCAGAGATGCACCTCAAGATGCTCAATGAAGCTCTAGAACTCAAATCAACCCAGATGTCCATCCGCAAAAGTCTGGATAAAAAAGGCTTTGGCTCAGTCACATAATGAAATACTTTGCAACCATTAAAAATAATAAGGTAATTACATATGCACTTTTTTTTCCTGTTAAAGTTTTAAAAGCAAGTTATCTGGGTGTATATCTGAAAAAAACAAAAACATTAACTCAAAAAGATCCATGCACCCCAATGATCACAGCAGCATTATTTATAATTGCCAAGGTATGGAATGTAAATGTCCATCAACAGATGAATGGGTAAAGAAGATGTGGTGTGCGTGTGTGTGTATGTGTGTGTGTGTGTGTGTGTGTGTGTGGTACACACACACACTGGAATACTACTCAGCCATTAAAAAGAACGAAATGTTGCCATTTGCAGCGGCATGGATGGATTTGGAGGGCGTTATGTAAGTGAAATAAGTCAAAGAGAGAAAGACACATACTGTATGGTATCACTTATATGTGGAATCTAAAAAATACAACAAACTAGTGAATATAATAAAAAAGGAGACACAGATATAGAGAACAAACTAATGGTTACCAGTGGGGCATGGGGGCAAGGGGCAACATAAGCGTGAGGCGGGGGGGGAGGTACAAACTATTGGGTGTAAATAGGCTCAAGGATGTATTGTATAACACGGGGAATACAGCCAATATTTTGTAATAACTGTAAATGGCAAGTAATCTTTAAAAATTTTACAAAATATTTTTAAAAATTTTTAAATACACGACAGAAAAAACAAAGCAAGTTGTGAGATTTTCTGAAGAATGCTGCCATGTTTCCACAGGACACTATGCATTTACCTATCTGTGTCTGGGCCAGGGTGCCCCAGCCTCAGATCTACATACGTTTGGGGCTCCATGATTCTCTGTGTTGGGGGCTGCGCTGTAGGATGTTGTGGAGCACCCCCGGTCTCCACCCAGTAGACACCAGGAGCAAACTCTTCCCTGGTTACGACAACAAAAAAAAAGCCTCAAACTTTGCCAAATGCGCCCTGGGAGCAAAGCTGCCCATGGCCGAGAACCACCAACAGGCCTGGAGGGGAGGGTCCCAGTGCACCAGAGGGTCCTCATTTGGGGGAGCTTTCCATCCTAAACCATATGTTTCAATAATATTTTAAATTGTGCCCAAGCATTCACTACTTTTGCAATAAGAAAAATACATCAATACACATGAGATGGGTAAGCCACTCTGGAGTGTAGGCAAGTCTCCAAGGAGATCAAAAACCGTAACAGTGGCTGCATCTGGGGGACGGAAAAGGAAAGGGGTCCGGGGGGACATTTTTCTATACACGTTATACACTCTTGTAAGGTTTGAATTTTCAACAACCAACATTTTTTACTTCTGTTTTGCTCTTATTTATTTTTTAAAGGTCAAGAACCAAAGATCTTTGGGCAGGAGAGAAAAGAAATGGGGAGCTGTTCCAAGGCTTCCCAGTCCCCTTTGTGAGAAAACAGATCCCCTGACAATGAGCGCTCCTGGGGCCCCAGCACCCTGGGCGGGCGTCCAAGGCCGGGCTGGGGTGGCCCCTCCACGAGGCCCCGAGTCTCTTGCTGCCGGCGGGCCCCTCAGCCAGGCGCTGGCACACAGATACAGTGTCACATTTCCACGGCCTCTTCCCTCTCTCGCTTCCCCATAACAACAGCCTGGAGCTGGGGCGGGGTGGGGGGGGGGGCGCGGGGGGAAGGCGAAACCCTTCCTGGAGGCGCATCTGCGGAGCCCGCTGCCTGCCCGACCCATGCTGCGCACTTTACCTCCTCTCCGCCTGGTCGCAGCGCCTCAAGGAAGGAATCCCGGTTAACTCCTAACTCCGGAGAGTGGGAAACTGAGGCTCGGGGAGGCCAAGTACCTGCTCTGCACACAGCTGAGCCCGTGAGCGGCACAGCGGAGATTCCAACGCAAGCCTGAATATGGTCATTGGAAGAGACGTGGGTTCAAAGTCTGCTTCCACTACTTACATGCCCGGAACCTTAGGTGAATTCTCCTATCGCTTAATTTCCACAACATCCCTTTCTAGGTTGGATGGGGGGGTGACAGGAAGGGCCCCGGAGTCAGTTTCCACACTGGCCCCAGGGCATGCCGGGTTTTTTTCCCACCTCTGAACCTTTCTATGCCCATGCTGTGCTCCTACCAAGAATGCCCTCACCTCCCCTAATGAGCCCATCCGAATTCAGATCCCTCCCTCAAGGGTGGGCTCAGGCCAGGGCCTCCTCCGGATGTCTCCCTGGGCCTCTTCTCCAGCGCCTCAGTCTGCACCACACCTCTCCTGGCCGTCAATCACTGTGTCCCGCCTCCACACAGAGAGCAAAAGCTTCCCGAGGGCTGACTCCATGCCTCAGATTTCTTCCCCACCTTCGTGATCTCGCATTCCACTGAAAGCTCGGGTATCAGGCCAGACCTGGGTGCAAACACTGGCTATGCCACTTGGTGCTTTGTGACTTGGGATAAGTTACTGAACCTCTCTGAGCCTCATTTTTTTCCATCTGAACAAGGTGATCATACCTGCGGCAGACGATGTGGGTGCCCGGCCCACCACTCAAGTACATGCCAATGCTGCGTGAGGATTTTCCTCTCCACCACTGAGCATGGCCCCAGCCAGGTCAGAGGAGTCTGAATGGTAAAAGCCCCAGACACAGGCTTAGGCAAGGACAGAGGGGAACTAGGAAACAAATACTCCAGGTTCCCTGCCCCTTGGACAGGACTACCCAGAGGTGACCTGGGGTCTCCCCAGGGGTCTCCAGTGGGAACGAGCCTCAGGTGCCCACACCTTCATCACCTGCTTCCCTTCCCTGACTCATTTCTCCTCCCCACACCAGCGCCTCAGGGGATCACCTCCTAAAACAACTTGCAGGGGGCTGCTTCTATAGGAACGCAAACCACAGCAATCCCTCTCGTGTGGATTGCCCTGAGGCTCATGTGAGCCTGCTCATTCCGCAAACACTTCTTGAATGTTCACGACACATCAAGCAGGATGCTGGATTCTGGGGATACAATGATGAATGCGATGCAGCATACTGGAATACAGCAGGTGCTCAATAAATGATACCTATCGTGCTCATTCTAGCCCAGAGGTTTAAAACTGGTAGCCCACAGGCTATATAGTGCCAGCAGACAAGTTTTGTTTGGACTAAGCAGCATTTTTTTAGTACTCTGTCCTCATTTCATGATGGGGGGAGGGGATTACGGACAAAAATCTGGATCTTTCCGGTTCTCTTGATAAATCAGATCTGCCACCTCAACACCACCTTCCTCACTTTTCAAGAACCAGCCGGGGCTGTGCAGCGGTTGCCCCCTTCTGATAAGGCATGGGCTCTCCATTTGCCACAAGCCCCACCACTCTCTAGTGTCTCACACCCAGCCTGACTCCACTCATTTCCATACTCACCTGGCCTACCCACGTGGGTTCTGAGTTTGAGACCCCGGGCCTGCATGTTTAACAACATTTGACAAAACTGCAACATGCTTTGTACTCACCTTTTGACTGTCTTGATTCCCCGACTCCTGCCGACAGAGCCCTGTCTTGATGTCTTTGGCCTCTGAACTCTCCCTGGGGAGGCTGGACCTCCCTTTGTGCTGCTCTTGCCTCCTCTCTCTGGCTTCCTGCATGATGCACAGGCCCTCTCGGATTTTGAGAGGGGCGCCTTTCTCCGAATGGGCCCTCTTGACATCCAACAGTGACCTTCCACAATCCCATGGGTGGTTGCCCCATTGGGTCACATTGCCCTCCTCTCCCCTCCCAAGGGATTTCCTTGGGGGCCCTTTCTTCTGGTCAGTGGGGGAGGACCTGGGTGGCATCGTGGCCCCACTGCCCGGATCCTCCCAGGAGGTGGTGGGCTTTGACTCAGCCAGGGGATGCTGGCACTTTGCACTGTGGTATTTACCGATAAAGGCCTTTTTTTCATCCTCGGTGACCCCCGAGCCTTTTTTCCTGGGACCTGCAGGGCCAGAAGAGGCCCCTGGATATTTCTCAGGAGGAGCTGAGTGCGGCAGAGCCCACAGAGGAGGGCTGACCTTGGTGTTTGTGGCTGACCCCGGGGTCTCTGCCAGTTGCTTGCCCGAGCAGGGGGTAGAACTGGGGTTTATTTCGGCAAAACTGGTTTGTTTCCGGGGGCCCTCAATTTCAGGGCCCTCCTTCAGGCTCCTCCGTCTCCGATCCACCTCGCCTTGCTGGCCGGGCCTCTCAGGATTCGAGCCCCTGGGCTCTGTGGGCGGCCACACTGTCAGCTCCTGAGCTTCCCTGGGGCCTGCGGCCGGCTGTCTCTGATACTCGGCCATCAAGGCGTCAATGTCGAGGACGCTGGACCTGTAGCCGTCCTTGATTTTACCTGGGAACGTCTCGCTGACCACCTCCGTCCTCCTTCTGACCAGGAGATGGGTGGCTTTTGGGTGACTTTTGAGAGCCGGAGGTGTTTTGGGAGCACCACGGGGGGATGTCTTGTTCCCACTGTCCTTCCAGTCGCTGTGAAAACCAATGCTGTCTGCCGGTCCCCGACGAACCCATAAAGTGTCGCCATCGGAGATTCTCTCGCTGGGAGGACCCAGAATCCTGTCCCCAAGAGACGCCGGCCTCGGAGTCTTTGGAAAGCTTGCGCTGTCATGCTCTCTGCCTGGAGCCTGGTTTTTACTGCCCATGGTCTCCAGCAGCTCTTCATGGTTCAGAGAAACCAAGGTAGATGTTAAAAGCTGAGGCGATGGAGGTGGGGCTATTTTTCTAGAATGTTCCATCAAGTTTTCAGGCCCAGGCTTAACAACGCTCTTTGCTTTTTGAGTGTCGGGAATCTGATATGTCACTGCAAAAAAGGTCGTCTTGGGTTCCACAGACGACGCTTGCTTTGCCGCTGAAAGAACCTGTGACACGCCCGGGTTCCCCTGCTGGGGCTCCTCCCAACCGTGGGCTAGTTGGGGTTTTCCTAAGGCACCTGAGGTGCGGGTCAAATAACCCATCTGTCTCTGCTCTGCCTTGGAAGAGTGCTCTGGGGCCAGGAAGCTGAATTCATCAAACTTCACATCGTGGGGTAACGTCCGCCGCCTCCACCTCTCCATCCTCTGGTCACTGGGGCTCGCCTTCCGCATCCTGGCTTCGGGCTCCGGCACCCGGGCCGGCCTCGCTCCACCCTGGCTGCCAGCCACGGCGAGGGTCCCCTTCTGCAGCAGCACGTCTGCCTGTGGCCGGGCTCGAAAGTCAGAGGTCTCGCCCTTAGCCCTGGAAGGAGGCTCCAGAGGGCCCCCCTGGGGGGCACCCCTTTCCCCTGGTTTTATTCCAGCCCCTTCGATCCCCTGGTGCTGGGCCTCCTGCATGGCCGCCTGGCTGGTCCTCACAGAGGTGGCCTTGGGGCTTGGTTCCGAGCCTCTCTCCTCACTGACCCCCACGGCGGCTTTCTGCCAGCTGATGGCCACCCCACCTGTCCATCTGGGTGACAGGCAATTGCCTCCAGACGTGTCCTTTAGCTCTCGGTGGAACTCAGGCTTTGGCCCACTGCCCTCACGCGTCCCTCGAGCTTCCCAGATCAAACTGGCCCTTTGGACGGACCCCACCTGGCCTTCCAGCCTGCGCTCGGGGTCAGCAGGGGTCATGGCAGGGGTGACCTCCTGGGACAGCGAGAGCCGAGACTGGCTGCTCTGGAGCGTCACAGCCTTCTCCTCGGGCACCGTGGGGACGGCCTCACTGTGCACACGCTCCCCGACCGCGTGCATGATGTCATACTTGGGCTCGACCCTCTCGGATGCGGGAGGGCTTTCCAAGAGCTTGAGGCAGGGGTTATTACTGCACTTTTCACCCACGGGGTATCTTCCCAGGACGGAAAATGTATGATGCTGTTTGGGCTCACCGTTGGAGAAGGCGGTCCGCCCAGATTTCTTTGGGTCGGGATTTTCCAACCACTCTTTCTTCAGGTATGTGGTTTGTGGGAAAGAGCTTCTTGACCCAAGGAACCTGGATCTGAGCTCCAAGACATCGGCCATGTCCCTGGGGGTCATGGCTGCGGGACAGTGTCCTGACAGGTCAGCCACGGTGTGCTTCTCCACGTGATGTTCGAACACTGTGGCCCACACGGTCTGGAAGCTTCCATCATCATCCGGGGTGCTGGCAGAAGGGCTCAGAGATCCCACCACACTTTCGCTCCAACTGCTGCCAGGGACTTGGTCAGAACTGTCTTTCCGCTCTGTCTGCCTGGATTTCTCCCGGGGCGTCGCAGGCTTCCAGGGGCTTCTTGGGACAGATGCTCCGTCCACACCATGCCCTTCCTTTTGCTGTGGAAAAAAAAAAAATCCAATTTAAGTTAAAGGGTTTGAAATGGAGGAAATTCCCTGGTGGTTCAGTGGTTAGGACTCTGGGCTTCCATTGCCAGGGCCCAGGGTTCAATCCCTGGTTGGAGAACTAAGATCTCACAAGCCGTTCAGTGCAGCCAAAGTAAAACCTCGAAGGGCGGTTTGAAATGGAAAGAAAGAGATGAGATGATTGAAATAGCTGCATTTATTTATTGATTCATTCATTCATTCATTCATTTATTTTTGCCTGCCTTGGGTCTTTGTCGCTGCACACGGGCTTTCTCTAGTTGCAGCGAGCAGGGGCTACTCTTCGTTGCGGTGCGCGGGTTTCTCATTTTGGTGACTTCTCTTGTTGCGGAGCATGGGCTCTAGGCGCGTGGGCTTCAGTAGTTGTGGCACATGGGTTCAGTAATTGTGGCTCGTGGGCTCTAGAGAGCAGGCTCAGTAGCTGTGGCGCACGGGCTTAGTTGCTCCGCGGCATGTGGGATCTTCTCTGTCCGGGGCTCGAACCCGTGTCCCCTGCATTGTCAGGTGGATTCTTAACCACTGAGTCACCAGGGAAGCCCTGAAATAGCTGCTTTGAAAATCACAGCAGTGAGACACCAGAAAATCTTACAGACTGAACATAGCCAGTGTGGGTGAGGACGTGGTGAAACAGCCACTCTCAGACAGCCACTCTCAGACACTGTTGGTGAGAAGATAAATGGGCATGATTCTTGGGCAACTCAGTATATCTGTCATGATTTTAAGACACTCATTTCCTTTTATCTGGCCGATTTCCTCCCAGGATTCTTGCTTTTCCCAGGTGCACTAGTCTATGTGAACAAGAAAGTTCATACAGCACTGTTTGTGAAACAAAAGAACACAGAAACAACCTAAATGCCCATCTGAAGGGCACTGGCTAAATAAATTCTGAAATATTCAAACAACTGAATACCACACAGGCACTTGGATCCACAGAAGGGGGGGCGGGTCCCAATGTCCTAACGTCTAAGAACACACAAAATGTCATGCTGGTGGAAGAAAAGCAGGATGAGGAACTATATATTTATAATAAAATACCATTTAAAAAGACTACATGTGTACATGTGTATAAACGTGTACCTGTGTACATAAACAGTGGAAAAGATATCAATCAAACTGGGAGTGAAGGGCTTCCCTGGTGGTGCAGTGGTGAAGAATCCGCCTGCCAATGCAGGGGACACGGGTTCAAGCCCTGGTCAGGGAAGATCCCACATGCTGTGGAGCAACTAAGCCCGTGTGCCACAACTACTGAGCCTGCGCTCTAGAGCCCATGAGCCACAACTACTGAGCCAATGAGCCACAACTACTGAACCCACATGCCACAACTACTGAACCCACGCACCACAACTACTGAGGCCCGCACGCCTGGAGCCCGTGCTCCGCAACAAGAGAAGCCACTACAATGAGAGGCCCACGCGCCGCAACAAAGAGTAGCCCCCACTCACCACAACTAGAGAAAGCCTGCGTGCAGCAACAAATAGTCAATGCAGCCAAAAATAAATAAATAAAATAAATAAATTTTTTTAAAAAATTGTGGGTGAAGGAGTGAGGGTAGGAAGAAGAAATGAGGATGAGAACATCATCTTTTAATCCTACACATTTTAGTTCTGTTGGGTTTTTATAATATGCATGTATTATTGCTTAGTCATATTTAAAATTTTTCTTTTCTGTTAGAAAAAAGTCTACTTCAAGAAGCTACACAAAGATTTAACCATACGACCCACCAATTCCATTCCTGAGTATATACCCAAAAGAACTGAAAACAGATGTTCAGACAAAAACTTGTACACCAATGTCCGCAGCAGCATTATTCACAATCGCCAAAAGCTGGAAACTCAAATATCCATCAATGGATGAATGGATAAACAGAAAGCGGTATATCCATGCAATGGAATATTATTCATCCATAAAAAAGAATGCAGTACTGATACATGCTATAACATGGATGAACCTTGAAAACATAATGCAAAGTGAAAGAAGTCAGACACAAAAGGCCACATATATGATTCCACTTATATGGAATATCCAGAATAGGCAAGTCTATAGAGACAGAAAGTAGATTCATGGTTGCCAGGGGCTGGAGGCGGGGGATGAGGAGTGACTGGGTAAAGGGTTTCCATTTTGGGGGGGGGGGGGAATCCTGGAACGGGACAGTGATGACAGTTGTGCAACCTTGAGAATACACTTAATGCCACTGAATTGTTTATTACAAAACAATTATAGTGCAGGCACAGCCATAGCTTGCTAATCTCTACTCTAGAGGATGGAATGCTATTAAAGACTTTAAAAAATATATTGATTTAAAATTTTTATGTTTTATTTCATAAATTTTGCAGAAGTAATATATGAATTCATTTTCATTGTACAGGAATCTAAACAATAGAGACAAAGCTCAAGTCCTTCAGTTCCCTCATTCAAATACTCAAATCCCAAGCCCCTTCCTGGATAACAACTGTTATCAGTGGGAAGTGGATCCTGGAAGAACCGTCCAGAACTTTCTCCTTGCATTTGTGTGTGTGTGTGTGTGTATGCACACATAGTTTGTTTTTTAAATTTTAAAAATATATTTATTGTTCTTAAAACTTAGTTTAAAAGGTATATTTTATGTTATGTGTATTTTACCCAATAAAAAAGAAAAATCACCAAAAGATAAGTCCATTTATAGAGACGAAATCTCATGATATTTAAAGCAAGCATTTTTTATTAACTCTTCATTTTTTTGGAAAATTTTCAAACATATGAAATGACAGATTTAAATAAACAATTCACTTGAATAAAAACAATAAATGTCATTATAAGCGAAAAAAATAATAAATCAATGAATAAAATAATCAGTTTGCCATAGCCCATCCCCTGGATTCAATGACAATCAACATTTTGCCCCACTGGCTTCACGTAGCCCTTTTTGTTCTTGCTGCTATTGTCACTATAGTATTTTAATGTGAATATGGGGGCTTCACCTAAATAAGGGCCTCCCTCTACCTTTTTTTTTAAAAAAAAAAAAAACTCTGTATAATTTTCTTAAAAAGTAAAACTGTGATCCAGCCATTCCACGCCTAGGTATTTTTCCAAGAGAAAAGAAAATAGATGTCCCTACAGAGCCTTGCCCGCAGATGTTCAAAGACGCTTTATTTGCAATGGCCCCAAACTGGAAACAACCCAAATACCCATCAAGGGGTGAATGGAGGGCTTCCCTGGTGGCGCAGTGGTTGAGAATCCGCCTGCCGATGCAGGGGACACGGGTTCGTGCCCTGGTCCGGGAAGATCCCACATGCCGCGGAGCAACTAAGCCCGTGAGCCATGGCCGCTAGGCCTGCGCGTCCGGAGCCTGTGCTCCGCAACGGGAGAGGCCACAGCAGTGAGAGGCCCGCATACCGCAAAAAAAAAAAAAAAAAAAAAAAAGGGGTGAATGGATAAGGCAACTGTGGGCTACCCGTATAACGGAGTACTACTCGGCAATAAAAAAAGGATGGGCTATTGATACACAGGACGGCATGATGAAGCTCAGAATAACGATTCTGAGTGAAAGAAGCCAGACCAAAAAAAGAACACTGGTTCCATTTATATAAAAACCTAGAAGATGCAAATGAATCTATAGTAACTGAAAGCAGATCAGTGGTTGCTTTGGGGGATTACACAGCAGAAACTTGCATGTGCTGGAAATGTCCGTTGTCTCTACTGAGATGAAAGGTTCAACAGGTATACAAAGATGTCAAAGCTCACCTGCTTATACGCTTTAAATATGTCCAGTTTACTGTACGTCAATTATACCTCAATAAAGCTGTTTAAGAAAAATTGCAACTGCAGAAAGCATCAGCCACAAACCCGTTATACCTAGCAGTTATTTTATGAGCTTTTTTAAAATTAAACAGACTAAATGGGGACTTCTCTGGTGGTCCACTGGGTAAGACTCCATGCTCCCAACGCAGGGGACCCAGGTTCGATCCCTGGTCGGGGAACTAGATCCCACATGTATGCTGCAACTAAGAGTCTGCACGCCGCAACGAAGAGCCCGTGTGCCACAGCTAAGACCCGGCACAGGCAGAATAAATAAATAAATAAATATTTAAGAAAACAGACTAAATGAAAATATTTTTAAAGCAATTTAAATTGATTTAAAGCAATTTAAATTAATTGATGGTAATTCTCCTCCTTCTTCTCCTAGGTGACACATCAGGGTGGGGAAAGAAGCAGGGACCATAATGGGGGAAAATTGAGGGGGGGTTTCTATTAACATTTTTACATCTTTATTAATTTCTTAATAAAGCAGACATTCTTACACAGGAAAGCCATGTCCCTCCTCCCATTTGCACAGACAAAAAAGAAATGCCTGACGATTATATTTGCAACGGGGAATTACACAGCCCATCGTACCGGAAGGGACTTTAGAAGTCCCAACATTAAAGGAAAAAAATGTCTTAACGGTTCATGAGAGGTTTCTGATTCTTTCCTGGGTCCTGGAGATCATAAAAGCCCTTTGTCCAATCAGTATAACTACCTGCTGGGAAAAAAGGACACGCCACGGGGCTCCTTACCTTTTCTCTTGGTTCTTTAGGAGGCCCACTGCTCAGCTCAGAACACTTCTCACATGTGACTGCGTTGCTTGAAGCTGCACTTGAAAACCTGGCACAGAGATCCAAGTTACTTATACAGGGGCCGGCAGCTGCGGCTCCCTCCAGCCCGCACCCCGTAACTAGCTCAGGAACCCAGGGGTGAAATCAGCACTGAGATCATCAAAGCAACACTGCCCAATTTTCTCCGAGAAGGGACATGTCCTTTGCAGTTGCCACACCTCTCCGGCCCAGTGGGGACAGCCTACCTTAAACACAGCATCATCGGGGCAGCAGGAGCCCCAGGCTTGGGTGAAGAGATCTGGGTGCTAGTCCCAGCTCTCCTGCCTCCCCACTGAGGGAGCTTGGGCCAGGCTTGTGACCTCACCTATAAAATGGGGATAATTAACACCTCCCCATCGTCTTTTGTAGGGTGGATAAGAGGCTACCCCAAGGCCCTAATAGCTCCATGAGAAGAGTAGCTATTCTCTTCACTTGAGAGAAGAGTGAAGATGCCCCAGGAGGGATGATTAATGGTTGTAGCCCCACAATAGCAGCCCCACTGCAGACCGACCACGGGCCTTGGGGGGCAGTGGGCAGTCAGGGAATGTGGCGGGGCATGGGCCTGCCCCTGCCTCTCCGGGTGACCTGGGCCCAGTCATTATCCTTCTCTGGGCCTGTTTCCCCACTGTAAGGGGAAGAGGGAGAAAGGGGAGTTCTCAGCTACACTTTTTCCACCTCTGAAGAGTTCTCTGGAGTGGACGCTGAAAGATTAGCTCAGGGCTGGGGGCTGCAGAGAAGAGGGAGGTGAAAGAAATCAAACCGCTTAAATGTGACCCACATGTAGCAGTCCAAGGTCTGCCTCCTGGGAGGCGTGATGCTGTGCATGAGTTGTTTCTAAGCCCAGAGCCCTGGCTTCCCCTCCTGTCAGATGGGAATAACCTGACACACTGCGGGGGACGCAGAGAGGGGAGGTGTGTGCGGTCCCCGACATGGGTGCCCCTTTCTCTGTTTTCTGGGTTTTTTTTAAAATTTTTATTATTATTATTATTTTGCCATGCTGTGCAGCTTGCGGGATCTCAGTTCCCAGAGCAGTGATTGAACCCGGCCCATGGCAGTGAAAGAGCCAAGTCCTAACCACTGGACAGTCAGGGAATTCCCCCCTTTCTCTGTTTCCTGAATTCAGGGGTTCACAAGCCTGGCTGCACGTGAAAATCACTTGGGAAACTTTTAAAAACCACCGAGACATGGGCCCCTCCCCAGACCAACTGAATCAGATTCTCTAGGGGGTGGGGTGGGGGCCAGGCATTGGTATTTTTTTTTTCCAGGTCATTCTAAATGCTGAGAGCCACTAGTCTAACTCTGGCCAAGCTGGCTGCCCGGGTTCCCAGGGCCCCAGAGCTCCCCCTGGAAGCTCCATCCCTGACAAAGTATGTCGGCGGCATGCACGTCATTAACAAGCTGGCACAAACACCTGGTGGCATCTCTCTGTCCTGGCCGAGAAGCCACTTGCAGAAAAACAAAGGAGCAAGAGATGTCAGAGGCCAGGCCAAGCTTAGAAAATCATCATTAACCATTAGGATTAATCATATCATTTGGAGCTACAACGTGTTGAGGGCTCCCTCAGGCTGAGTGACTCTTGGCATTACCTCTCTGAGTCTTTGCCTTAATCCTTAAAGGCAGGTCTTAGCATCATTTCCGTTTTGGAGATGAAGAAACCGAGGCTCAAGGGGTGAAGCTACCCACCCAAGTTATGGTGACCCATCTGATTTTGTTTTTTGGGCCACCCACAGAGGTTTAGGCCATATATTAGGTGTCCTCGGACTTCAGGAAAGGAAAGCTTAGCTATGGAGACAGGCTGAGCTGAAATTGCACCAGGCTCCCGACTTCCTCATGGTTATTTCACCTTTCCTGTCCACATCTGTGAAATGGGCACAATACTTCCCCCTGAAAAGTGCACAGAGGGGAACGTATGAGGAAATGGAGCTCCCAGCCCTGCTGCCAGAACACACAGGGGAGCTGCCCTGCCCCTCCACACCTCAGCTTCCTCATCTGAGAAATGGGAGCTAATGCCACTTCCTCTGGGGGCTGTGGGTAAACCGAGAGGGGGCGGAAGGCACGCAGCACAGAGCCTGGCGCCCTGCCGTCTCCTTTCCTGAGGGGTCTCTGGTAAGGGGCTGAGGACCTTGGAGGCTGGGGGAAGCCAGTGGGATACTCCCACTTACAGTTTGGTCAAATCCGCTGACAGCGGCCGTGCCTGGACCACCTTCTTCCTGATCTCTGGCTTTGCTTCCGAGCTCTCGGCGGCCCAGCCTTTGATCCGCTCCTGGACGCTCACACCGGCTTTCCCCCGCTCCGGTGCAGCCGGTGGGGACTCAGGGGGCGCTGACGGGGGTAAAGACCCCAGTGACAAGGCCGAGGCGCTGTCCTCGCCAAAGAGGCTGACGTGCTTCTTCACGCCGCCCCTCGGGGTCCGCTCTCCCCCTGCCTGGGTTTCCCCATCAGCTGCTCTGCTCTTGACCTCAGCGATTTCTTGGCCTTTTCCAGGCCTGGGCGAAGGGGACTGGGGGGCCCTGGGTGCCTTCTCCGGCTCCCCATCCAGCTTGGCTTTCTCCTCCCCAAGATTCCGGTCATTGATGGCGGTGACCCTGGCCGAGCCCCCCGTGATTCTGAGGTTGCCCACCTCCACCTGCTTGCAGAGCAGCAGCTTCTCCTTCCGTTCCTGGATCTTCCTGACCACCTGCAGGAAGTCGGAATCCGGGTCGTGAAGGGGAGCCTCCGCTTTGACCAGACACTCCCCCTCCACTTTGGGGGCCGGGCCGGGCCTCTCGGGACCCCGCCACGGGGCCGTGGATCCTGCCATGGCCACGTCCGCCGCCTTCCTCGCCAAGACCTCTCTACTCTCGAACCTGGCCGTGAGGTCCACGGACAGAGGCCTAGGCCTCCTCACCCACGTCTTCTCAGGAGGGGCGGGGGGCGCCTTCCCCGCCATGGCTGCCCCGCCGGGGCCTGCTGGCTTCTGAGGCTGAATGGACTCGATGAAAATGGCCGACACGGGCCTTCTCTTCAGGCGAGGCCTGGGCTCCAGAGCGGGGCTCCCCGCGTCCTCCGTGCTTCTGGCCTTTGACAGAGGCTCCTTTAGGCCTGTCTCCTCGTGGGTGGCCGCCGGCCTGGTGACCTGAGACTGGGAGGCCGGTCGGGGAAGAGTCCCCGCAGGCTTTCGGGCCGGCAAGGCAGGCTTGGTGGCCACCTCAGGCCGGGAGGCGGAAGGGGGCCCCTGAGACACGCCTGCGTCGGCCTCCGGAGCCCCCCGGCCGACCCCCTTCCCCAGGGTAGGCCCGCCTTTGGTGGTTTCAAAGAGGATCACGGTGCCGGGGCTAGGCCGCAGAACCGCAGCCTTGGAGAACAGAGACGAGCTGCTCGGGCCGTCCCCACTCCCCGCCTCCTGCCCCACCAAGCCGGGCATCTTCTCGTCCAGCCCCTCTGCCGCCACGTCCCGGGGGAGCCCCCCGGTAGGGCACGGCCTGCTCAGGCTGGGCCACGAGGAGGCCACGTCCCCGGCCCTCTCCTTGGAGAAGGGCTTGGGGGCGAGCCTCCGCAGAGGAAGCAAGCGGACTGGGCTCCTGAGGGGGCTTTTTCCTTCCAAGAGCAGCGCTGAGGGGGCCCCGGAGGCGTTGCCAGCCTGGCGGAAGAAGGTCCGAGTCAGAGCTTCCTCCTTGGAGAGCTCGCCCAGGCCTGGCACTCCTGTCAGAGAACTTATGGAGCCGACCTCCACCCGCGTCACCATGGTTACGGCTGTGGATCCATGGGGAAGACGAACATCAGAAACAGAGAGGCAACCACTAAAAAAAATAGTAAATTTAAGATTCAGTCAGTGGCTGGGTGGAAGCAGAGGGATTTGGGGGATGGGGACCAAGAGAGCAGAGTCCCGGGTCCGGGTGACAGCTCTGCATTGACCACCGGGCCGGCCCGGGCCAGTGCCCTCACCTCTCAGCTGTGGGCCAAGGGCAGTGGACTGAATGGCCCGACTCTGACGTTCACTCCGGCTCAAAGGATACAGAAAAGGCACCAACATTCTCTTGGACTTTCCTGACTCAGCTCATCTCAAGGCCAGCTTTCAGGGTGAAAAGGGATGATCTCTGCTGTACAGGTATGGAAACCAGCTCAGAGAGGCCAAGTAACCGACCTGAGGTCACTCAGAGAGTAAAGAGTCAAAGCTGGGATTCGAACCCAGGTCAGACTCTAAATTCACACCACATGCTTCCAGCATAAACCCTGATGAGAGTCCTGTCACCCCGCAGTGTTTTCCCATTTCAGAGCCTGCCCACATCGGGCTGGTCCTGGTCCTCGTCACAACCAAGTACAGAGAGGGTTAGGTGACAAGCCCCACCTCACACAACTACCCAATGGTCACAAAGTTGGTCACTGGCCTTGGAACTCTAACCGTCCAGTCCCTTATCTCTCCCCTCCCCAGTCCTTCCAGAAGCCTTAAAAAAAAAAAAAAAAGCTATCCTCGGGCTTCCCTGGTGGCGCAGTGGTTGAGAGTCCGCCTGCCGATGCAGGGGACGTGGGTTCGTGCCCCGGTCCGGGAAGATCCCACATGCCGCGGAGCGGCTGAGCCCGTGAGCCGTGGCCGCTGAGCCTGCGCGTCCAGAGCCTGTGCTCCGCAACGGGAGAGGCCACGGCAGTGAAAAGCTCGCGTACTGCAAAAAAAAAAAAAAAAAAAAAGCCATCCACATTTTCCACTCCACCTGCTGTTGTGATGTGTTCGCCTTTGGGTTCTTCTCGGTTGAACGCCTATTTTATGCTGGCTGCCTTCACAGTCTCAGTAAGAAGAATATCAGCTAAGGACGAGAGTTTACCATGAGTGAGGCCTCAGGTAAGCCAAGTGCTTGCTCTGTTTTACCAATCACATCCTCTTCAGAACCCTAAGAGGCGGGTGTGCGATCATCAGCCTCAGTTTTGCAGCAGCTCAGGCACAAACCCCTGGTTCATCCAGTCTTGAGCTCTGCTCTCTCAAGGCAGGAGCCCTCCTCTCCCACGCATCCTCCAATGACCCCGAGAGGCAGGAAGTATCCTTATCTCCCTTATAAAGATGAAGGGAAAGGGCTCAGAGAGGTGGCACGACTTGCCAACCATCACACAGCTGAAACGTGATCTCAAGTCCTGGACCCATTCAACTCTGCCTTCTTAACGATTATGTCCTCTTCCTTTCTGGTTTTAAAAAGTGCCAGACAAGCTGCTGTTCTTGATTCGCCTCCTACCCTAACCCCACCTTCACTCCCGTGCTCTCTTTCCCTACAAAATTGTCCCCAGCCTGCCCCCGTCTAGATGGGCTAAAAGTAGAAGGCATTTTAGTCCAACGCAAGCCTCCACTTCCCTTCCTGGGGCCCTACACTGCTGCCCCCGGCTCTGACTCACTCAGCAGCCTGAAGGAAAGAAAGGCAGACAGACTTTGATATTTTCTCTTCCTTACACACTCGATGGTGCTAAGAAGATTCCTTCTGCCCAAGACAGAGAACACTGTCTAGACGGGGTTAGAGCCAGAAGAGAGGCACAGAAATGGAGAATGGGAAAATCAGAGACTTGGGAGGAACCCGTCTGCAGTGACTCGGGGTGGAGTTCTAAGGTGCACAGACAGGGTCCTGCCTCAAATCAGGACTGTTCATCGTTAGAGCCAGCTCCCGTGACCTCTGGGACACAGACATAGCCCGGACGTGAGACACAGGACAAGAACAGGATTCAGAGGACAGAGAGAAAATTCCCTAGCAGAACCCACAGGAGCCCTGCCCACCCCCGGACACTCCAGCCCCACTTACCCGAGCTGGCAGGTCCTGGCTGGGGACGTGTGACTGCCGGAGAAAGGCAGCGGTATCGTGTCTCATCTCCAACGGGGCTGTCCGCACACTCCCATTGCAGAAGCCGGCGGGGGAGGGGAGGCTCGTCCTAGCAGGCTGAGTTTTGAGCAGGTCTGGGGAGACACAGGGTGAGAGCCTCAGTTCCGGGGTTCCGGCAATGCGTGCACAGACGGTGCAAAGGCTTTCGAGCTCCAACTGCATCTGCTGGCATCTCCGCCAGCTTGTAAAACTCACGCTCCCAGCAGCTTTTCAGTGTTGTCGCCTTATCTATACACGTGGGCATCAAGGGCGCCGAGTACAAACCGTAGGTGCTCAATAAAAATCTCCCCTGTTCCTCTGATACATGTTTACTGAGCACCTACCACGTTCACAAGGATGAATAAGAAATATCCCCTGCATTCAGGGAACTCAAGAGTCTTGTGTGAGAAACACACGCACACACACATACACACACACAAGCAGTTACAACACCGGGCAATAAACATCATGGTTTATAAAGGGGGGCATGGGAGCACAGGAAAAGGAGGATTAACTGCCTAAAATTGGGAGTGGTGGTCCCGGAAGACTCCCTCGGTTTAGAGGAGGTAACTCCTGAAGACTCAAAGAGCTGGCTAATTTGGGAGCTATTTCCCCTGGTTCTCCTGCTCAGCAGTACTTGGACATTGCATCTCTTGGAGGTCCTCACACGCCTCCTCAGGGCCTTTGCATGTGCTGTGCCTGTTCTCTGAGATACCCCCGTCACTACACACAGATGCAGGCCCTCCCCTAAGACTGCAGTCCAGACACAGCTGCCCACATCCAACCTAGTATAATCTCCCTCTTACGTGTCCAGAGAGACCCACAGACACTCGGCCAGACTCCTCATAGCTACACAGCTACATTTAATAGTTCATGATCCTTCATTTCACATCAATGGGAAGCCCCCAGGATTCACCTGAATCCCCAAGAGCTAGCACAGTGGCCTGGCAGATAATAGCAACTGAGCACATAATTATTGAGTGAATAAATACATGAATGAAGAACTATTCTCCTGGCCCTGCTCCCCACCCTTCTAAGATTCTAAATAAATGCCAGAGTCCTGAGTTTCATGACACTAAGCAGTCTTGGCCACAAGGTGAACTAGTTCCTCTGGCTCTGGCAAGTTCTGGTGTGGCCAGAGGTCGAGTGCTACTGAATGACAGAACCAAGGAGCTGCGAAGAGCTCAACTGGGAGCTCAACCTGCCGACCCTGATGAGAGGCCCCACCAGTTTCACCTGCTGCGCTGCCTGGGACAGGCCACCATCAGACACCTGCTGTGACCACATTAACCCTAGACTGTCACACCGGCTCATCTGCCACAGGTGGAATGAACGAATGCTTCTCTATACAGCTTTTCCTGGGAAGAACCACCAAGAGCACTGTTGCTGAATCAGGGTTGATGGCTCACAAATGTTGCCCCCACTTTGGGATCTCTGAACCCATCTCAGTAGCCAGATTGCAGGAAAGGGAAGAAGGGAAAACAAGAGAAAGGCTCGTGGTCCGCACCCCTCTTAACCAGAACGGTGTCTCCGTTATCTGTAATCTCCTTTCTATCTTGGGCTTCCTCTCAAGTTTCCATTTAAGATTCCAGGCAGATGCCTGGTCTATAAATATGGTTGCATGAACGAATCAATGAATGAATGAATGAATCAATGAACAAAGGGAGGGGGGAGTTTTTAAACCACCATAGTGGACGGCTAAATATTTTGAACTCTTTCCCAAACCTAGAAACCCATGATTCTCAGGTTTTCCTTTAACCTGTTGTAAAATACAAGGAAACCGACTGAAATGTTCGCTTTAAAATCTTGCTTTAAATGCATCACATATGTTATGCTTAATTTAAGAGATGTTAGTCTCTTCCAAAACATTTCACAAGCCCACTCACACAGAGGACAGATGCTGTTTATTCCTGGGGTGGCCTCACTCACTCTTTTTAAATATATTAGCACGATGGCCAGAGCCAGGTAAACAAGAGCTCCCTGGAGAAAGGAGGGACACCACGTATGAGCTGTGTCTGGTTTTATCTACAAATAACCGTGGAGGTTGGCATGGGGGGACAGACGGGGAGCCAGGCTGATCTGGGAGGTCAGGAGGCTGCAGTGGACCAGGACACGGAGGATGTGGGATAGCAGAGGGGGTAGCGGTGGGTGTACCTCTGCGGTTGCTGAACCTGCCAGATCCACTGGCTCCATCTCCCTGAACTGATCTGCAAGGCTTGAAATTCCCATTTCCTGCGATTTCATGCAGAGAAAACCATGTTCCTCAGGGTTGAGTCACCGAGACCGATCGTAGCTGAAATTAGAGAGGCGTCGTTCACGAGCATTCACTCCTCCCACCCCTCTGACCTTCCTTCTGCAAGCCAGGCTCTGTGCCGGGTGCTGGGGGTGCAGCCGTGGAGCGCACAGGCTCCCAGGGAATCCGAGAGAACCTCACAGGGACGAGGCAGGAGAAGCCCTTCCATTCAGAACCCAACCGTTTGGTAGCTTCTCTCTCATATTCAGAGGCGTTGATTCATTCGAACAGCTGTTGCCAATCTTTCATAATGACACCCCTAAATCCGACCTGGGAGCTCACAGTCATTCACTCAGCCATCTCTGGGTGCCGCTTCCTGGGAATGCCACAATCTGGTGAGGGCCGTGGGCCAGTCCTGACACCTTCCAGCATCTTCCGGAATGTGACCTGGCCTCCCAAATCTGCAAATCCATCCTGTGTGGTGCCCCGTGTGAAGGGCCAAGTGCATGCCCAGGTCTCCCCAGGAAAGCAGGGCTGTGGTAAACGCATGTGCGTTGTCCATCCACAGGCCCCAGATGGATGGGGACCAATGTCTACTGTCGACGGAGCGCATGCATCCTCTCCTCTCCGTCCCCATGGCTGTGGCCCCAGCTCATTCATTCACTCATTCATTCCAATACACAGTTACTGAGCACCTACCATGTACCAGGCTCTGGGGACACAGCAGTGAACAAAACATATAGAAAGCCCTGTTCCCACGGAGCTGACACTCATGAACATAGGAAAAGACAATCAACGAAATAAATAAGCAAGAGGCATAGAATGTTGTTAGGTAAGTAACTTTCTCTGCTGGCATCTCCTCCAATCTGTTCTAGCAGCAGCCAGAGTGATTCTCTGATACGCAGAGGCCACCATGTCACTCCCCACACCTCCCCACTGTCCTCTGAATGAAGATCAAACTCCTTCCCTGGGGCCTGGCAGGATCTGCATCCTCTTCATCTCTCCAGCTTCAGTCTCATGATTGACACCTCCCCCTCCATCCGTCTACCTGTCTCTCACACTCACTCACATACTTACTGCAGCACATGAACCCCAGACAGGTCACAAGACACATCATGCTTTTCCTCACCTTCCCGCCTCTACACTGCCATTTCCTACGGCCTGGCTAACCTCAGCTCCAAGCAGCCACCTCCTCCAGGAAGCCTCCTCTGATGCCCCAGGGTGGGTTCAGGTTCCTCTTCTCTGCTCTGGTATCTAACTCCCAGAGCTTCTCCCTAGCCCAGCGCTGATCCCACATGTGGTGACTGCCTCTAGAGTGGGAGCTCCAGGCCAGGAGGGTCCTGGGTCTGGTTCGCAGCTGTACCCCCAGGGTCTGATGCTGCACTGGACATAAAGTCAGTGTGCAAAAAATACCTCAAGGGAGAGCATCCCCAAGAGAAGAAAATAATAGTATCCAATGCAGGCGTGGGTGTGGGAAAACTGACACGCTCACCTCCTCCCAGGGACAATATAAGTTACAAAAGCAACTTGGCAATATTCACTTTCCACTAATATTTTTGGAGATCCCATCAAGACTCAGGGACCACACTAAGTGACTCTGCACCTTCTGCCTTCTCCCATGTAATATTCTCAACAATCTTGTGCTTTTCAGTTTATTACCACCATTCTACACATGAGGGAAGTGAGTCAGATCTCAAGCTAGTGAGGGGTAGCGGTACATTTGAAATCT
Organism: Kogia breviceps; assembly: GCF_026419965.1. Taxonomy (NCBI): domain Eukaryota; kingdom Metazoa; phylum Chordata; class Mammalia; order Artiodactyla; family Physeteridae; genus Kogia; species Kogia breviceps. The sequence goes on from NC_081324.1 coordinate 71,266,406, forward strand.
TCTGACTATGAATCAAGTGTTTTCCCCCCATATACCTCACCCCAAAAACATTCATTTATTTTTGACTCAGTAATCCCACGTCTCTGTCCTATGGAAGGAATCTAAAGGAAGAGAAAACCATACACACGAAGATGCCCCCTGCAGTGTTGTCCATCCAAGCGCAGCAGTAACGCACCCTGAACTTAGGGTGATAACTCTTATTTGAAAAAACGCAGGACTCAGAAGCCACTTGAAATGTCACAAAAGTGGCAACGTCAGCGAGTAGACCAGATCTCCAGTTCCCAGTCTGCCCACAAGTGGCACAAAAATCCCTTCACACCACATGGCCTGAGTTTGTGATCAGAAAAGATGGTTGCGGGACTTCCCTGCCTGCCAATGCAGGGGACACGGGTTCAAGCCCTGGTCCGGGAAGATCCCACATGCTGCAGAGCAACTAAGCCTGTGCGCCACAACTACTGAGCCTGCACTCTAGAGCCCGCGAGCCACAACTACTGAGCCCATGCACCACAACTACTGAAGCCCACATGCCTAGAGTCTGTGCTCCTCAACAAGAGAAGCCACTGCAATGAGAAGCTCACACACCGCAACGAAAAGTAGCCCCCGCACGCCGCAACGAGAGAAAGCCTGCGCACAGCAACGAAGACCCAGCGCAGCCAAAAATAAAAACAAATAAATAAATAAATTTATTTTTTAAAAAGATGGCTGCCATGGCTATCAGGGCAAAAACCTAGAAATAATCCACATTCTCCACAAAAGGCGAAAGTCTCTCAGCCACATGTAAGGGGCTGTTTTGCATCTCTTGAAAGTGAGGACTGGGGGACCTATGAAGGAAAGTGAAAAGAGCTCATGAGAATGCTGTTGGAGAGAAGGTGGCAGGTGGGTAATTTTCTGTATTCAAGGCTGTGACAACGGCAAAGATTGTTTATACAAATGGTCACGGTCTGGAAGGGGAAAGGGACAGGTGAAAAGAAAAAGTGTCAGGGACAAGGGTGGAATTTTTATATTTTTTAATTCCTTTTCACTTTGAGATTCCTTTTTATTTCCATTAATGTTGTTTGTGCAGATTTCTTTTTAGGCCTCAATACTGGCAGTCTCCCTCTGAGCTGTGTTCTCCCCACCAATTCAAAATGTAGAGGTACCAAGGCTCCCTTCCTGCCCACTTTCAGAGCTTTCAAAAGCTGAGGATAAGGACTTCCCTGGTGGTGCAGTGGTTAAGACTCCGTGCTCCCAATGCATGGGGCCCAGTTTCGATCCCTGGTCCGGGAACTAGATCTCGCATACATGCCACAACTAAGGAGCCAGTGAGCCACAACTAAGGAGCCTGCAAGCTGCAACTGAGCAGCCCACCTGCTGCACCTAAGAGCCAACACAACCAAATAAATAAATAAATAATTTTTTTAAAAATCTGAGGATAAAGATAACTATCATTTATTAAGCACTAAGCGTGTGCCAGGAACTGTGCTAAGTGCCTTACAAAGATGACTCATTTCGTCCCCTAAACAATACAAAGAAGCAGGTCCTGGGACTTCCCAGGCAGTCCAGTGGTTAAGACTGTGCTTCCACTGCCAGACATGAGGGTTCAATCCCTGGTTGGGGAACTAAGATCTCTCATGCTATGCAGCGTGGCCAAAAAAAAAAAAAAAGAAGAAGCAGGTCCTATTATGAAGCCCCTCTTACGGGTGAGGAAACTGAAGCTGGAGGAGTGAATGGATCTGCCGTGGGCAGCAGGAGGTATGCTGATCCACCCTCCCTTCCGTAGGATTCCTTCCAAAATCCACATGGGCTTAACTAGAACAAGTGCTTTTTTATGATGTTCAAATGTAAAGGACACTTCACACCCATTATGGTGTCTATCATCAAAAAAACCAGAAACAACAAGTGTTGGTAAGGATGTGGAAAATCTGGAACCCTTGTGCACTGCCCAGGAAAACAGTATGGCAGATCCTCAAAAACTAAACATAGAATTATCATACAGGGACTTCCCTGGTGGCGCAGTGGTTAAGACTCCGTGCTCCCAATGCAGGGGGCCTGGATTCGATCCCTGGTCCAGGAACTAGATCCCACATGCATGCTGCAACTAAGAGTTCACATGCCACAACTAAGGAGCCCGTGAGCCGCAACTAAGGAGCCCACCTGCTGCAACTAAGACCCGGAGCAACCAAAGAAAGAAAGAATGAATGAATTACCATAGGACCACTCCTAGGTGTATGTCCAAAAGAGCTGAGAGTAGGGACTCGAACAGATATTTGCACACCTCCACCAAACCCTCTCTCTGTGTCTTCACCTCCCAGTCGCTCTGAGAATCTGCTTGAAGTCTCGTATTTGTACTGCTTTCTGCTTTTCTCCCATCCTCCCAGCACCACTACAACCCCCATCCACTGCCATCTCAGAATTCCATCCAGAGGAGCAAAAAAAAATTTTTTAATTTAAAATAGAACATAGTGAAGCAAAGACGGAATGCCCCTCCCCCAAAGATCACCCTGTCTGTGTCTGAGAGTTATATTATTTAAAGATATTCTGTATGTTGTGTGTGTGTATATACACACACACATATATATATAGTATGTTGTATATTTTGCACGTAGCTTCCTTAATGGAGAAATAATCCGAATAAATTTCAAATTTATTTGAATTTCAGTGTTCAAAGCAAAATTATTCACAATAGTCAAAAGGTAGACACCACTCAAACGTCTATCAATGGATAAACAAAATGTGGTCTATCCATACAATGGAATATTACTCAGCCTTACAAAGGAAGGAAATTCTTACACATACAACGTGCATGAACCTGGAGGACATTATGCTAAGTGCAATAAGACATTCGCAAAAGGACAGATATTGGATGATTCCACTTATATGGGGCACCTAGAGTAGTCAAATTCATAGAGACAGAAAGTAGAATGGTGGTTGCCAGGGGGTGGAGGGTTGAGGGAATGGGGCTTTATTGTTTAATGAGGACAGAGTTTCAGTATGAAATGATAAAAATAATTCTGGAGATGGATGGTGGTGATGGTTGAGTAATAACGTGAATGTACTTAATGCTGCTGAACTACACACTTAAAAACAGTTACGATGATAAATTCTATGCTATGTATATTTTACCACAATACAAAAAACAAGAAACTAAAGACAGGGCTTCCCTGGTGGCGCAGTGGTTGAGAGTCTGCCTGCCGATGCAGGGGACACGGGTTTGAGCCCTGGTCCAGGAGGATCCCACATGCCGTGGAGCAACTAAGCCCGTGAGCCACAACTACTGAGCCTGCGCGTCTGGAGCCCGTGCTCCGCAACGAGAGGCCACGACAGTGAGAGGCCCGCACACCGCGCTGAAGAGTGGCCCCTGCTAGCCGCAACTAGAGAAAGCCCTCACACAGAAACGAAGACCCAACACAGCCAAAACATAATTAATTAATTAATTATAATAAACCGCTACCCCAACATCTTAAAAAAAAAATCAATCTACAAAGAATCTGAAACCCTTCAAAGGGGATTAACAAGAGCCATAAAAAAAAAAAAGAAAGAAACTAAAGACAAATTTAAAGGAAACCTAATGCTTAAGCTCTAATTACCATGTGACTCAGCTCATGGGGACCCATGTCCTTTAGGCAAATCTCCATTAAAAGCCCTCATGGTCCACACTGGGCTCCCCATCCCCGCCAGGAACGCAATGGGAAGCAAAGGAGACCCCATTCCTGATTACAATCGGGGGGTGCTCTAATAGGGGCAGAAAATGAGGCTGTAAAAGCCCAAAGGAGGAGTAGTCAGGGATGCCTTCCTGGAAGAGGAGACATCTCAACTGAGACTGGTAGGAGACAGCCAAGCAGAGGAGGAGGTTGGAGCCGGGAGAGGGAACAGCATGTGCAAAGGCCCAAAGGTACGGGAGAAACACAGTCATATAGCGTGAGCCTGTTCACTTATTCTCCATGGGGCAACGTGGGGCTATCTTCGTGAAAAGTCTGAGTGGTACAACTTTCGAAAAACCATGCACTTTCGTTGAGTCAGAGTCGCATCGGAGGGTACAAAACACTGGTCCGAGAGTCAGAACTGGGTGATTTTAGTCAAGGTGATCACAGATCCTAGGTTACCTGGGACAGAACGCTTTCATTCTCAAAAGTGCCCAGGTTTGGACAATAAATTATTCCATCATCCTACTTTTTTTTTTAAACTGTGGTAGAAACCACATAACATGAAATTCATAATTTCAACCATTTCAAAGCGTGAAAGCAGTGTCATTTCGTAAATTCACGGTATTGTGCAACCGTCGCCACTATCTAGTTCCAAAACATTTTCATCACCCCAAAGGAAATCCCATATCCAAGAAGCAGCCACTCCCCTTTCTCCCCTCCCCAAGCCTCTGGCAACCACTACTCTGCTTTCTCTCTCTAAGGAGTTGCCATTTCTGGATATTTCAAAGAAATGGAATCACCCAATATGTCTCTCACCCTAGTTTTGGTCTCAGTTCCTCCACAAACTTCAAATGAGAGCTTGGACAAGTCCCTGCCAGATTCTGTGACTGTGGTTTGGCTCAACTCCAGGACTTATCAGGTTTGCATTACGCAACTTTTCTCTGCCCCTGGCTCATCCCCCGTGGAGCCCAGCTCTCTGAGATTCTGAGACGCGAGTTCTACATCCCCTGATCCCCCACGATTCCTTCTAAACAACTGGTGCTCAATAAAGGATTGTTAAGGGACTCAATAAAATTCTCATTCAGTGTTGACAGAAGTAGTGAGAGCTAAGTTTCCTACTCAAAGTGTGTGATTCTGTAAGAACTGCTTTAATTAGTACAGCCTTGACTTCTGTGTCAGTTTCAAGTTGTAATGAATTAGAATTCCAGGCATCTGACCTTTCAGACTCTGGAATACAGAGGAACAGTTTGAGGCGGCTTTTCCCCAACTGGCCCGGTACCACAAGATATGGGTGGTACACATTCACACCCACACAAAGGGTCCTGTGGTTTATATCAATAGAACGAGTTTGGGAAACGCGAGCTCAACAGTGTGTAAACGATTGTCCTTCCCACAAGACTTTCCGAGCCTCTGGTGAGCTAATTGGCATCTTAGACACTCCAAAGCATAATCCAAACTGCCTCACCCCAATACCCCTTGTCCAGGTGCAACTGCTGATTTGGAGAAAGAATGTTCCAAGTGGCCTTTATGCCTTTATTTAAACATCCGCCTTTTCAACTTTCATTGGCCTGTTCCTTCCTACTATTTGTGCTATTTCTGGACTGGCTACAGCACTCACCAAAACCATTAATCAAGCAGCTTTCTTGCGTTTGTTTGTTTTTCTCGGGATCAAGGATGGGCAAACTACAGTCCGTAGGCCACATCTGGCACACTGCCTGTTCTTGTAAATAAAGTTTTATTGGAAGACAGACACACCTATTAACTTACATGTTATCGATGGCTTCTTCCAAGGTATGAAGACAGACCTGAGTGGTTGCCACAGAGGCCAGAAAGCCTAAAATATTTACTCTCTAGCCCTTTACAGAAAGAGTTTGTGAACACTGCTCTAGATCGTAGAGAACACAGTCCCCTGAGAGACTGGACTCCCCCAAGGATATGACATCCCCCCTTTAAATTATCCAAAGCTCTCACGCTATTCTGGCAGAGACCTACCTCTTCACGAGGTGTCTTCAGGTTCTCCACATAGTAATTGCAGAAAAATTCAAAAATATAAATGAGCAAAATGTTTTTAATAATCCTACATCCCACCACCCAGAGCCAACAGCCATTACTAGCATTCTGATGTCCACCCATCTGGCCATTTCCAATATAAGTGGGAACTTTTTGTCAAAACTAAAATGGAATCAGGTCATGCGTGCTGTTTAGGAACTTGCTTTGTTTTGTTTAATTTCAAAATACATCATAAATACCTTTCACATCAATAGCTACACAGCCTCTACAGCCGTTTCTCATGCTTTGCAGTATCCCATTACATGGATATCTCATCGTTATACCGAATCCATCCTCCACTATTGTATCCTTAGGTTGTTTCCAATCTCTGACTATTAAAACCAACACTGCAACGAACACCCACGTGCAATGACTTTCCCAAGGTAAACGCTGCCTAGAAGTGGGCTGGCTGGTTCCAAGGCTGTACACTTTTTTCAGAGCTTTGGATATACGCAGAATGGAGCTTCACACCTAAGGGAAACACATCCCACGCTGACTTGAGTCAAAGCTTAGGAGGCCAGGGTTCTTAACCTCTGCCCTGGGGCAGACCCAGTAAAGATGAGAAATAAACCAGGGGCCCCAGGGCTGACTATGCCATCACTGGCAGCTTTACTGGGTCTCATTTACGGCCGGACCATCACGCACTTGACTGTAAGATTTGCAAGGGCAATTAGAACGGCTCACAGGGAGAGGTGAGCCTGGGCCCAGCCCAGAGGCTGTGTCCAGCCTGGCGATGGAAGGGTGGGCAGGAAGAAAGCCCCACCCCAGAAATGACATTCACGGCAGAGGAAATTCAACATCAGAGCTCAGTTCAACACGACACACAGATCAATGCTGGACTCAGAAAAATCTGAGTATAACATGCTCTCTCTTTAGGGAGCCTGAGAGGTGCATATTGCATTTCAGAAAAATAAATAAATAATTCCCTCCGAGCATAGATAGGTTTCTGGAGCAATTAGCTAGCTTATTTTGGCCCAAGAGCTGCCTTATGTTCAAACTCAAACCCTGGGAAGGTCTGATCATGTGTTCCCCAGCTCCAAAATAAATGTCTCCCACTGTCCATTGCCTTGGACAAGGTATTCAAGACCCCCCCCCACCAACCCACCCACAGGCCAAAACTAACCAACCTAATCTGTACTACAGGCCCTGCCTCCACTCCCAGATTCCCAAAGGTACCCCACGACCTGAGTATCTTTCCTCTCCATGGAGAGCCCTTTACCCACAGCACAATTTCCATTTGCCCAAATCCCACTCATGCTTTTATAGCAGACTAAGGGACACCTCTTCCAGGAAGCCTGTGCTGACTTCCTAAGCCAAAGTGTCTTCCAACCTTCTTTGGCTATTTACCTCATCATCGTGCCTTGTATCAGAGATAAGCCTGACAGTCTCCCCCCTGCAAGATTTACAGATCCCTCCTGAGCCCACCCAGGACACAGACCCCTCCGGCTCTGAGTTCCCCTTCCCAGAACCTACCTGATGCCTGGCACGGGGAAGGCAGAATAGGAGAGTGCTGGGTTCCCCAGCGGTGGGAGGCAGCCTATGAGGGACACAAGATGGTCTTTGGTAACACTTAGGATGCTTTGACATCCAGGCACAGCATGAAGCTTCTGTGAATGACATTCTGTGCAAACTGTTTCCTTTCTGGTTCTCATGGGTGCCTTCTCATGAAGTTCCCGAGCCCATCTCTGCTTGGTGCCACCATGACTTTAACATCTACACTATCTGCTAATCTCCCAGGTTTAAGAAAGAAGACACAGCTCCAAGCTCAGACCATCAACTGCAGTAGCAGATTTTAAAATATAATTTTATTTTCATTGTATTTACTTTTACTGTTGTTTTCAACTTAAGACAAGTGACACTGGTTTGCTATTTACAGTAGAGATTTTTGTAATGGTTCCTTTAAAATTTTCTTTAACTTTCGGAAAAGTGAAAGTTTAAGAATAAAATGATGATACAGGGGTTATGTACAAATGGCAAAAGCCCGTGTGACAGGGGCTTCCCTGGTAGCACAGTGGTTAAGAATCGCCTGCCAAGACAGGGGACACGGGTTCGAGCCCTGGTCCAGGAAGATCCCACATGCCATGGAGCAACTAAGCCCGTGAGCCACAACTACTGAGCCTGTGCTCTAGAGCCTGTGAGCCACAACAACCGAGGTCCGCGCGCCTAGAGCCCATGCTCTGCAACAAGGGAAGCAACCGCAGTGAGAAGCCCACACACCGCAACGAAGAGTAGCCCCCGCTCGCCACAACTAAAGAAAGCCCCAGAGCAGCAACGAAGACCCAACGCAGCCAAAAATAAATCAATTATTTATTTAATTAATTTTTTTTTAAAAAGCCCATGTGACTGGAATTCACCGGTAAAGTGGAAAGATCATGGCATTGGAGTCAAAAACAGGCAGATGCAGCTTGTGGTGCTCCCTCCCCATTTTCCTGCCTGGAACAAAGATGTGATGCCTGGAACCAAGTCAACCATTTTGGGACCATGGGATCACAAGTGATACTTTAAGGATAGTGACATGGAAAAGACCTTGATGACATAGCTGAGCTACTAAACTAACTGAACTGTTCTCCTCTGGATTTTTGTTGTTGTTATTGTTATGTGAAAAATAACAGTGTACTATTTAAGCCATTGTTAAGGTTTCTGTTACATGAAGGCAAAAGCATTCCTAACGGACACAGGGAGTTTGGGTACAAATTTGTTAAGTGGACAAATGTCTTCTAAGTAAACACAGTGAATGTAGTAGTGCTTTTGACAAGCCACTTCACCCCTGAAAGCTCAGTTTCTTCATGGGTAAATTAAGTTCAATGATACCTACCTCAAAGGATTCCGAGGATTAAAGGAGATGGTGCATGTAAAACACTATCAGTATACTTGGCGCATACATAGTAGGTTTCTGCAAATGCATGATAAATAAATGAGCAAATAAACAAACAGAACATGAAAAGCCTGATGGAGGGGTGTGTGGGTTGCTGGGAGTTTTTTAGCTAGATTTAAAGGAATAGCTCTCTGATGAAGGAATTTGGGAGAGATAGTGATTCAGGGACTGGGTAAGTGGATACTTTTCTCAAGGCTGGCCTAAGATCCAATACCAGCCTGTCATCTACACAAGCCTTGATTAATATCAGGGGGAAGCACCGAAGAATGTAGACACCAAAGAGCATCCCTCCCAAAACCAGGTGCAAGAAAAGCCTGAGAGGATGGTCAAGACCGAACTGGCATCCCAGGGATGTAAACAGTCCCAGGTCCATCCCCGGCTGCTGCACCCACCCCATTCCACCCCCACCAGCCGTTCTCATCAGGGCTCCGCCCATGGCAATGAACCTGCAGTGAAGGCTGACATCTCCTCCCCTGGTTTTCCCAGGAGGGTAACTGTGCCTCCGATACCCTTCAGGCAACCAACTGACTCTTCCTCCTCGTCCTCTGGGACCAGCTTCCCAGCACCCCTGTAAACCTGTCAGGGCCTGGCGCTGCCAGCCTTGGGGCACGACAGACAGGCCCTCCTGGCACAGAACCCAGGCCTCAGTGGAGCTGAAGAAATATACCTGGCCCGGCTGCCAAAAAGAGAACCCAATGAACAATCCCAAGTGTATTCAATTGCTTTGTCCTCCAACCTATTAAGTGCTGGGCCCTGGAAAAGCTTGGTGTTAATAATTACCATCATCAGATCACTAACACTAACTGGGCATTCATTTTGTGCCAGACGGCACATTAAATGAATTTCCCCACTTAATCCATCTTCTGGGGTGGGTCGCATGATTAGGCCCACTTGATGGATGAGGACAATGATGCCAAGGGAGGTTTAGCAATTTGCCCACGGGGTGGAGCTGGGATTTGAACTCAGGCAGCCCCCCTCCCAATCCCACCCAGTTCAATCCCACCCAGTTCATCCTGCAGCAGCCAACAGTTGCTGGGTTAAGTGCTGGCATCCCCTCCCCTCTTCACGCCATACCCCCCCCACCTCCACCCCTACCTCTGTGCTGGGCCTTGTTAATCTCTTCAATGACCTTCTGGGGCTGATGTTATTATTATCCCCATTCTACAGACAGGTAAACTGAGGTTTCAAAAGGCAAAGTGACTGGCTGAGATCAACTGCTTAGTAAGTTAGCAGATCTGGGATTCCACTCAGGTGTTTGACTCCACAGTGTATACACTTTGCCATTTTGTCCTTCACGGGACCTGTCCAGCTCAGACTGGGTTTTCAGGCAAGTTTGGGGGCAGAACACCCTTGTGCTCAAAGCACAGTCTAGCTGGGGAGGCAGACACGGCTGCAGACATGGCCACAGACAGTGACCACAGCAGGGAGGTGACACGGAGGCCCTCGGGAAGAAGAGCTTAAGGTAGACAGAATAATGCCCCCCAGACGATGTCCACATCCTGATCCCCCAAACTTGTGACTCTGTTATCTTTGCAGATGTGACCAAGCAAAGTCTCTTGAGATAGGAAAATTATCCTGGATTAGCTGGGTGGGCCCGATGTCATCACAAGGTTCCCTATGGAAGAGAGGCAAGTGGGTCAGAGCCAGAGAGAGAAAATGTGTTGAAGGAAACAGGGATGCAGCAGCCTCTGGAAGCTGGAAAAGGCAGGGAAGTGGATGCTCCCCTAGAGCCTCTGGAAGGAACACACCCCAGCCGACCTTCGTTAGACTTCTGACCTCCAGAACTATAAGGTAATAAACTTGCATTGTTGAAGCCAGTAAATTGTGGTAATTTGTTACAGCAGCAATAGGAAACTCATACAGAGCTTAAGTTGGCTGGGGAGAAAGGAAAGGGAGGACTGTCTGGAGGAGGCAGCACGGAGCTGATTGGCTACCTAAATAACCCCAAAGCTCAAGCCTCTGTGAAGTCCTTTGGGTTACCCCTCCCCCAGAGCCACCAAAATTCTTAACCCCCCCATTCCTGCTTGTTTGGACCCTGACAGTATCAAATCCTACAAGGTAGGTCCTGGCACTGCACTTTTCCATGTAGCTAGTAAAATTTAAATGTCAACTGATTAAAATTAAATACAATTTTAAATTCAGTGCCTTGGTCACACCAGCCCCATTTGAAGGGCTCAATAGGCACAGGAGGCTGGGTGCGTTACTGGGCAGTGAGGAAAGTTCTATTGGACCACACTGTACATTCCCAATATACAGATGCGAAACTGAGGCTCAGAGTCACAGGGGCGGGAAGGGACAAGCTGGCGCTCAGTCCCCAGATCTTCTAATTTCATCCTCAGCCTTCTTAACACGGAGGAGGCCTGGGCCGCAGGGCTGGCTGCCTCAACCCCAGGCCCAACCTTATTTAACTGAACCATGAACTATTCACCCACTGTCAGGAGTCATGACCTTTAGCATCACCGAGAACTGTTTATTTTGACCTCTTTCTCTCTCTGCCTTAAACGCAGGGTGAGAGGCAAGGGAGGCAGAGGAGAGGCCTCGGTTAATGAAAGGTTCTGGTTAACAGCGGTTCCAGCCATTCATTACGGGCACAGGGCACTTGTGGTTTAAACTGAGGAGTGTCACGTGTTTGAGAGATCAGCCAGTGTCCCTTTGACCCCCAAATCCATCATCTTTATCAACTGGCATACAGTGCTAAGAAAACCTGTATCTACAGGGCCAGAATTACACCATCAACACACATGGCTAACATGGTCCAATTTCTAGGGTAACCTTTGCCACTTACAAGGATATAAGGGGCTCCGTGCCCAACAGAGGCAGTTACAAAGAGTTCCGGGGTGGCAGGGGGGGATACAATTAAAAATAAATTTTAAATTCATTCCCTGGCGGTGGCAGGCAGGGAAATGGGTGAATTGAGGGCCAGAAATGGGAGGGAGATTTCTCACAGTCTGCACTCTGGTAACTTTGCATTTTGAGCCTCGTGAATGCATTACCTGGCCAAATAAATAAGTAAGTTAAACTGTAAAACGTTTAGGTAAGATATGGACCATGAAGATCCCATTTCTTGTTTTATATAGATGCACATGGATGGGTATATAAATATGAATACAAGGATGCTTACAGAAAGTGTTAGAAGAATATATAAGAAATGTTCAGAGAGGGTGACTCTAAGTGGGAGGGAGATGAGACTACAGGAGATTTTAATCTTTTTTTTTTGCGTATTTATAATTTCTTAATTTTATACAATACGAATCACAACAAAAACAGTTTCTATTTATTGAATGTATAGCCAGTTTCCAGGTGAAACACTTTATAGGCAAAGCCTCACTTCTCCCGGCAACCTCTGAGGCAGGTAGTAGTATTTTACTCTCATTTTATAGATGAGGAAACTGAGGCTCAGAGACACCAAGACCACGAAGCCCACCGTCTGGACTCCTTTGCTGTGCTGACTTCTGATCAAATAAATGTGCTCATGATAGAAAAAAAAGAAACGTTTTTAAAATGCTAGGTACGTGGACTTCCCTGGTGGCACAGTGGTTAAGAATCCGTCTGCCAATGCAGGGGACACGGGTCCGAGCCCTGGTCTGGGAAGATCCCACATGCTGTGGAGCAACTAAGCCCGTGCGCTACAACTACTGAGCCTGCGCTCTAGAGCCAGCAAACCACAACTACTGAGTCCTCGTGCCACAACTACTGAAGCCCACATGCCTAGAGCCCGTGCTCCACAACAAGAGAAGCCACCACAATGAGAAGCCCGCGCACCGCAAGGAAGAGTAGCCCCTGCTCGCCGCAACTAGAGAAAGCCTGCACGCAGCAAGGAAGACCCAACGTTGACAAAAATTAATAAATAAAATAAACAAATTAAAAGAGAAATGCTAGGTACGTGAAAGCACAAAATAAAACAGACTAAATTTCTGAATATAATACAAATGTCAGAGAGCCCAAGCCTTTCTCGAGAAGGTTGCATCAGACACCTCAGGTGTCCTGCCTTACACTCTCAGCACCCACCCCAGGATGCAGAAGGCTGCCTACTGAAGATGCCTGCAACTCTCTGGCTTGGTTTCTGGCCATGGGAGCACAGGCCAGAAGTGCCAGTCGAGCAGTGCCCCATACGCAGTTGCCATAGACAGATGGCAACTGGTGTATCAATACCCCAGCTCCTTCCCTCTCTGGTGGAAAACTCTGAGGTGCACATTATGCCCTGTCTCCATGACACACCCTATATTAGCTCCTTGCCTTCCCTGTCTCACCTTCACACTTGCCTCACAGTGCTTCCTGTGAGGTAAAACAATACAGCTTCTAGAAGGAAACATGGGAAAAACTGATCTTAAATAAAATGAAGGAAAACTTCTGTTCATCAGAAGATACCATGGAGAGAATGAAAAGGCAAGACATGGACTGGGATACAATATTATGTATACAAATGGTATGATATATAATATTTCATCTATATTATGTTTATAAATATAATTTAAAATATTATATATTTATACATGTGCACATGTGTATACACACAGACATATATACTTCACAAAGGACTCTATCCAGAATACATAAAGAACTCTAAACCAATATGAAAAAGACAATCTGGCTTATTGTTTGCTTTTTTAAGGACAAGAGACTTGAATGGGCACTGCACACACACAGAAAAAAATCTCCAAATGAGCAATAAGCACATGAAAAGATGCTCAACTTCACTGGTCATCTGGAAAACACAAATTAAAATCACAATGCAATACTACCCCAACATCTACCACAATGGCCAAAACAACAGAGATTGATGTGTTGACCGGGGGGAAGTGGAACCGTTTTTACACGGGCACACTTTACAAAACTGTTGGGCAGAACCTACTCAAGCTGACCTGCATCTAACTTACGACCCAGCAATTCCTCTCCTGAGTATTTACCCGAAAGAAATGAGCGCTCAGGTCCACAAGAGACGTGTACACGAATGTCCACAGTAGCTTCATTCGTCATAGCCAAAACCTAGAAACCACCTAAGTGTGTCCATCCACGGTAGCCTGGATAAATCGCAGCATATTCATATGATGGGATATAATACAGCAATGAAAAAAACCAAACTATTGCAACACGCAAACACGTGGATAAATTCATAGGCATTACGATGAGCAAAACAAGCAGGATCCAAAAGCACTCGTACAGTAAAATTGCACTAACGTGAAGTTCAGGAAATAGGCAAAACTAGTCAATGGTGATAGAAGGTAGGTCAGTTTGGGTAGTATCGACTAGGATGGGTATAATGAAGCTTTCTAGGGGCCTAGAAACGTTCTATATCTTGATATGAGTGGTGGTTACGTGCTGTGTTCATATGCAAACGCGTGTCCAGTTTACACGTAAGATTCGTGTACTTTACTGTAAGTTATGCCTGAGAAAACAAGCCCTCAAACTTCCAGTGGCCTCCAGGTGCTTATGAAATGAAGCCATGCCCCTCACCATAGCCCTGCCTGATGTGCCTCCCACCCACCCCAGGACCTCATCTCCTACCAAGTGCCCCCTCCCTTCCCCCAGCTCCACCCAGCCCGGAGATCTCAGTTTGCTTTGACCTGGAGGGAGTCAGGATCTGTAAGAATTCCACCCTCAGATGGGAAAGAGACCTGCAAGGAAATGCCGGTCATTTCTGTTTCTCCCGAGTGACGTCAGTACCCGTGTGCGTTCATGCAGCAACAGCTCTCTGATGAAATGCTTCTCCTCCAGGAAGCCTTCCCAGACCTCTGCCCCACCCCAGGTAGGCTTTCATCCCCACAGCTTTCTGCTTTTTTGTGACACCGATCCTACTGTTTTAAGTCTGTTGTATTGACTGTCTTACCCCCTGAGGGCTGAGACCCTCTCTGTCCTGTTCCCTTCCCTGTCTCATCATCAGAGCCTAGCAAGTCACCTGGCACATAGTAGGTACACAATAAACATTTGCTGAAACAAATGAATGTCTGAAGGAGAAAATGAGTCGTTTGATGGAGGTTAAAAATGGGATGGGGCCAAGATGATTCTATGCAACTCCTTCCAGGTATAGAAGGTGAAATCTGGGCCCAGAGAGGGTAAGTGACTTGCCTAAGGTCACACAGCCAATTAGGGACAAATGTAGCATAGAACCACCAGGAGACACTGTTGCCTTCTCCCTCCACCAGATCCCCTTCCCTAGTGCTGCACCCTCCCCGCAGCTGCTATGAGGGTTGTCTGTTCACAGATACATACTTTTCCAGGGGAGCTGTCCTCCAACAGGCCAAGACCTCCAACACTCCCTGCAAACCCCCTACCAACCAGGGCATCCGTAGCCAGTGACTAACATAGATGAGATACAAAAGGCCACTTACCCTTGCATCAAGGCAGGATTCATTCTGTGGCTCCAGAGCCCCCCAGGGGTTCAGGCTGAAGCTAAACTTGGGTGAGACCACATCCCTTCCCCTGCCCGCTCCTCTTTCCCTCACTCCCCCACTCCTGAGAGCACCCCTCTCCCATCCAATCAATGCTTCCCGTCTCAAGCTTGGTTCTTGGGAACCAAACCCTGCCTAAAACAGACTCCAGGGTCTCCACTGGCCTGGAATCCGGGACAATGCACCAATGCACTGCCTCCCACTGGTGAGTCTAAAGTGAATGACAATGACAGACTGAGGATGGACCAGGAGCTCAGCTGTAAGGGGAGGCAATGTCCACAGTGTGTGTTTGTGTGTGTGTGTGTGTGTGTGTGTGTGTGTGTGTGTGTGTGTGTGTGTGTGTGTCTGCGCACGCGCATGCGTGCATGTGTGTTGGGGGAGGGTCTACCCTCTGCTCCCAAGTCCTTTCACTTTTATCTCTAAAAGATATACAGAAGGACCCCCATCAAAACCTTCTTGCTTTCAGCCACCAGCAATGAAGGTAAGAAACATCCCTTGGAGCGCAGAGAGGGCCCTACCCTGAGCCGCCCCTCCCAACCACGGGCTCTGGGAAGAGCCACCTGGGCAGAAGGGGTCTGTTCCCTGATGAGTCCCTTCAAGCCCCTCCCCTAAAGGCAATCTACCTGATCTGGTGACAGAAAACACTACACTCTCCTAAATTCGTATTAAAAACCACCTGCACTCAGTCCTTCCAGACCTTCGTTTTGCTCAGCGTAATCAGCAGTTATGAAGAGCACAGAGGACGACACGCTTGGGGGACAACATGCGGGATTGGCAGCCAGGAGCCCCCCATCCTCCTCGCCCTGTTCGTGTCCCTCTGTAGGACGGGGCAGAGCGTGGACTTCCAGAGTCAACCAGCTGGGCGTCCAGTCCTGTCTTGACCTCACCAGCTGTGTGACCTTGGGCAAGTAACTCCTCCTGCTGGAGCCTTGGCTTCCTCCAGTATAAAATGGAATCCTGGGTAGGTACTTCATGTGCTTTTGTGAGGATTAAAGGCGATCACACGTGCAAAGTGCTTAGGACAACGCCTGTGGGCGCCACACACATCGATGACTGTCCTCATCAATAGGAGTACTATTAACCATTTAGAGAGACTGGGCCGAGGAGGGGGCCTGCGGGGCTAGGCCTGTTGCCTTCTGTACAAGCGCAGGAAAGACGTGGAGAGCTGGGGGGAGGGACAGACAGACTTCGTCCAGCATCTCGAACAACACAAGGAACCAAAGAGGCTTGGGAAGTGTATACGGCAGGTGCTCAGTATGCAGGAGTTCTGCTTATGATAAAACTCCTCCTCAGAAGATGAACCCAAGAAAATGACCTCCCTGGGCTCGGAGATCCTTTTACGCCCAAAGTGGCAACTCTGTGCAAATAGCCCCAGACCTCGGACAGAAACAGGAACAAGTAACCAACCTCTCCCTGGTCACAGCCTCTCGGGTTCACCAGAGCCACCATCCCCCTCTGTCTGCTGGAGCCGGCAGGTCCCCGCCAGAGCTTGCCAGGCCGTGCATGCCAGCCAGCGAGTAAGAGCCCGCCTACTGTAGCAGATGCTGTCAGAGCCCCATCCAAAACTCCTTGGCACTGGTGGACAACTTTCTACTGCCGGTGGGACAATTTAGAGGCGTGTTTCATGGTCTCCCTGAGGTTCCCAGCACACTTCATACCCCAGCTGCCCCCAGAGGGATCCTGATTGTTAGCAAAGCCTAATGGTGTCCCACCACCCAAATAAATCACTTGCCCTGGCACCCCTGACTCAGGCTCTGCTTCTGGGGGAGCCCAACCTAAGATACCCGTCTTTTCCCAAAATCACTGACTCACAAGAGATGGACTTGCTCAGAACACCCATTCTCCCCTAGGGTCTCGTGATGTGATGGTGAGGCATATACCCCATTGTGAAATGGTCCACAACCCACCAATGACCAAGACGGTGGGAGGCGCCAACGTATGCGCTGGCCAAATGTTTTCAAGTCGCTCTTTTACCAATCATTCAAAAGATTTATTGACTCACTATGTGCCAGGCCCCATGTTCAGGGATGGTGAGATACTGAGGAACTCAAAACTCGAGGTCCCTGTTTACACAGAGTTTAGAGTTGGAAAGTGGGAAAGATGGGGAATGGATAAGCCAACATGCCAGGACAAAGATGGCAGCATGTGACAAGGGAGGTGAAGGGAATGAGGTCTGTGAAGTCAATCATGGTTGAGCCCCATGGATTGGGTGATCAAGGAGGACTTCTTGGAGGAGGTGACATTTCAGCTGCATAACCTAAAGGATCAGAGGGAGCCAGTCAAGGGAAGACCATGAGGTCTAGAGTTGGAAAAGAGCTCAGGGCATTGAGGGAAAGGCAATTTCTGCTAACCTGGCTGGGCTGAAGCTGCAAAAAGTGGCAAGGGCTGAATCTGTACAAGGGACAATGAGCAGATCTGAGGCCACCTATGAGAGTGCACTTGGGGTTCTCCCAGAAACACCTTCCTCTCCCTGCCTCCCTTGCATCCTGATCTGCTTTCCTGAGTGGGAGAGGGTGGAGTTACCGCCTGCCTGCCAGGAGCCTCACTGAGTCCCCCACTCCCAGGGGAGGGCGTCTCACATGTCAGCATCCTCCATCCTGTGCGTCCAGGTGAGAACTGCTGGCTTCAAGGCAGGTAGAGGGAGAGGCAGAGAGAGCTACTTTGAGATCGGCACCTGGCAAGTGGGCGTCTGAGCCAGAAGAGAGCTTCAGGTAGCAGCTCACAGCGTACAGAATCGAACTCAAATCCTGCCTTTGTGCACTTGGGCTCCTTATCTTCCTTAGCCTCAGCCTCCTCACCTGTTGAATGGGTTTATGATCCTATCCAGTTCCAAAAGTAGCTGAGAGGTTTGCTAAAGACGTAAAAGTGCTTGGCACTGCTTATTTATTGACTCCATTTTTACTGGTCTCCTACTACGTGCCAGGCACTGTACCAGGAGCCGGGATGCACCTGTGAACAAGACAGGGCCAGCTTGGGGGTGGCAGGGGACACATATAATGTTCACATAAGTCGGTAATTACAAAGACAGGATTTTACAAGCACATAGTAGGTGTGTTCCCTCCACCTGAGACCATGTCCTCCACTAAAAGCCCAGAGCCTACAGCCATGACATGGCAAGTGAAGACTCTGGTTTCCTGGCAGAGACCCGGGCATGGGCATCCTTAAAGAATCCAGCTCTTTAGGGGTCAGTCTCAGCTCTGGCAGGGTCCAAGCCCTGGTCCCTACCCCGACCCGCTGGCAACATCCCTAAACCCCAGAGACAACCTCTCAGGAGGTCAGTTGCAGGCGTGGTCAGTTATGCCAAAGGCGGTGTCTGCCAGCACAGGCATGAGTCATGTCCTGCTCTGTAAAGGAGGGGGAGGGGTCCCCAGACCCCTGTCTGCAAACGCTGATACGGTGTGGCCACGCCAAGGAAGGAGGGGATGCAAGGGGACAAGCATGGACAGGGCAAACCCAGGTCCCAGACCTCCCGATACTGGTGGAAATAACAAGCCCAACCACTGAACAAGCATTCACCCCATGCTTGCTGTGCATGTCCCCAGCTCTAAAATAAACTCTGGATAGAGATTATCTCCTTGATTCCTCCCATTACCCCATGACTACAGGCATCATTATTTTTCCCACTTAAGAAAGGAGGAAACTAAAGCTTAAGGAAATTAAAAGCCTAGTCCAAGGTCACTCATCTTGTCAAACTTCAGAGCCCAAAAGGCTGAACCGCTCTCCTAGATTGGCAGGAATGAAGACAGGGGACAATCTTAAAAATATGGAAGGGTGGGTCCCCAAAGCTGGCCTGAGTGACAGGCACTGCCTGGGCCAGGCCCTCAGCAGGACAGAGGGGCTGAGTGGTCATGGGGAGACCTTTGGTTGGGTCTTGTGACTTTGGCTGTGTGTCCTGAGCCTCAGTTCCCCTGCTGGGCAAAAGGGCCTGGCACATCCATCAGGCCCCAGGCCCTTCCCACAGGTGCGGCAGGAAGACCGGCCGTCCAGGCTACGGCAGGAGTCCAAGGCCAGCATCCTTGAAGCTGCCCACCTGCAAGTCCAGGTCACCATGGGAACACCATGACTCCACCCCTCACGGACGGGCAAGGCCAGGGCATGAGCCAGCGCCTGCCGGGCCAGCCTGTTGACACCCAGAGGTGACCTGTTCACACTGGGGCCAGGCTGGAGGCAGTGGTTCTGTAGCCCAAAGCCAATACCAGCACCCAGCGCAGCTGCTGGCGTGTGCTCACGCCTGGCACGTGTGTGTGTGTGTGTGTGTGTGTGTGTGTGTGTGTGTGTGTGTGTGTGTGTGTGTGTGTGTGTGGTGGGCCAGGGCTGTTGTTAGAAGCTCAGGCTCTAGAATCACCCCACCTGGGTTTATATACTGCCTCAGCCACTTCTAGTCTGTGTGATCCTGGGCAAATTACAATAACTCTCCAAGCCTCAGTTTCCTCATCTGTAATATGGGGATGATGAGAGCCTCTCTCGGGGGCTGACTGTGAGAAGTAACTGAATTGAACTAATTAATTAAACTAAGTGTTCAAGAAAGAGCAGCTCTTACTATTTATCGTGGTGACAATGAAACCTGTGGATCTCCATGGTAACCACCATTGTCATGTGGGTCCACATACATGGAGTATGTCAGTGGGGGAACTAGATGGGGTGTCATGCATCTGTGGCGGTCATTTTCATCTTTGCCTCATGCTTTGGGGGCTAAAGTAAAAATGTATTAGGACCTCCCTGGCGGTCCAGTGGTTAAGACTCCACGCTTCCACTGCAGGGGGTACAGGTTCGGTCCCTGGTCAGGGAACTAAGGTCCTGCATGCCAAGCAGAGCGGCCAAACAATAAAATAAAATAAAATAAAAATGTATCCCCTACCCCATTATAAAACTTATTCACCGCCCCCGCCCACCAGCCACTCAACTAGTTAAGACACAAAGGAAGCCAAGGCCCCATTTTTACAACTCAAGAATAAATATCTAGGGCGCATGAAACTAACAATCCCCAAAACCCCTCCAGAGACAGCAACACCCCTGCTCTCAGGCAGCTCACAGTCAGGGGTGAGGGGAGCCGAGCAGAACTCAAAGAGAAACCCAAGAAAGGTTTCCATACAAACTGTGAGGAAAGTAAAGGGGGCACACCAGGAAGGTACAACAGAGGGAGAGGCAGCAGAACAGCCTGTGCAAAGGTCCTGAGGCAGGAGATCCTTTCAGGGAGCCAAAAGTACAGGGTTTTCCAGGGCCAGAGAACACCAGGTACTCGAGGCTGGAGACATGGACCAAGGAATGTGAAACAATCTAAATGTCCAATGACTGGGGTTTGGTTAAACAGACTATGGTATTCTTTGGAAATTTTATGCACTTGTCCGAAACGAAGTTTACCAAGATGGGTAATGGGAGAAACTAGTTAAAAGCATGATTTAAGTGGGAAAAAAGGAAGCTTCAAAGCTGTATACATCTGGGGTTTTGAAAAAAAAAAAACTGTAATCAGCATAATCTATGGGAAAAACAAAGGCACCCTCAAAAATACAAAACTCCCCATGGCAAAAGTTCACGGTGATTATCCAATGGTGTGGGCTTACTTCCGGAGGATATTTTTTCTTCCCGGTGTTTGGCATGTATAATGTTCCATTAGAAAAAAATTTTTAATGTTTAACAAAGAGTGAGAAAAAAGCTCCCTGCCATCTTCTGCCCAGATCCCCAAAGCCCAGAGAGGTTTCTGGAGCTGCGTTTTAAAGAGGATAGCCTTCTTTTCTGCTCAAATCTCAAACAAAGCCTGCTGGGCAGAGGTCCCAGCAGGGGGAACACTCGCCCCGCACACCCTCCCGGCACCAACACAGCAGCTAAGACAACAGCCAGTGTTTTCTTGGGGGGCCGTGGAGAGGGGGGCTCATGAGCTCTGGTTAAACCTCGTGAACTCGTCCCAAATAGTTTCTTCCCCACCCAGGGACTCTCCCTTTCCTGTGGCTCAGGGTCTGCCTTCCTCCCACATCTTCCCTCGGGCCAGCCCATCGCCCCAGAGCCCTGACCAGCCCTGAATTCCTGGGGCCTGGAAGGCCAGAGTCTTCTATCTTCGAGACCACGCAGCCCAAGCTTCTTGGTTACACTGGCAAGGAGAGCCCGAGGGGGAAGAAAGTTGCCCAAGGACATCCAGGAAGCCCGGGCAAGGTCCACACTGGAACCTGGACCTCCTCACCAGGACCATTCACTCAAATAGCCATTAATTAAGCACCTACTATGTGCATGGGGGGAATGCAGCCTCAAAGCAAACTGACAAGGGCTCTGCTCTAGAAGGTAGAGCTTTCAGTAGACAAAAGGAAAGGAAGAAATCGTTTAGGAGCCGACCAGGGCTGTGAAGGCAATAAGCAGGGGTTTCGGGGAGCAACTCTACCCTGGGGGGATGGGGAGGGGAGGTGACTGACATCTGAGCTGAGACCCAAGGGAAGGGGAGGAGACTGCCATGCAAACAGCTCAGGAAAGAGCCTTCCGAAAGGAAGGCCAGAGGCAGGCAGGTGGGAAGGGAGAGGACGAGGTCGTCTGGAGGGGCAGGATGGAGGGGGGGGTTCAGGTAGAGCCTCTGTGGGAAGGAGTAGGAATCCACCCCAACGTGGTCTTTAGCAGGGCTGTGAACCGTCTGGAAGCTCACTCCGGGCACCCAGAGGAGAATAAACTGCCCAGGACAAGAGTGGAGGCCCCTGCTGCCTCCCAGGTGCAAGAGGCGGGCGGCCTGGGCGGGTTCAGTGACAGTGCGACGGAGAGGAGAGATGTTATGGCTTTAAAAACATGACGGGACTGGCTGAAGGGCTGAATGTGAGGGTGAGAGGAAGAGCATGAACCCCCTCCCGACATGAAGCAGGGAAACCAGAAGGGACCGAAAAAGTTCAATTCAGGACTCCCACCATGAATGTAAATTGCTGCAGCCACTACGGAAAACAGTATGGAGGGTCCTCAAAAAACTAAAAATAGAGTTGCCATATGATCTAGCAATCCCACTCCTGGGCCTAGACCCAGACAAAACTCTAATTCAAAAAGATACACGCACCCCAACGTTCACAGCAGCACTATTTACAATAGCCAAGACATGGAAACAACCTAAATGTCCATCAACAGATGAATGGATAAAGAAGATGTGGTACATATATATACAATGGAATACTACTCAGCCATAATAAAGAACAAAATAATGGCATGTGCAGTAACATGGATGGACCTAGGAATTATCATACTAAGCGAAGTAAGTGAGACAGAGAAAGACAAATATCATAGGACATCACTTGTATGTGGCATCTGAAATATGACACGAATGAACACATCTACGACACAGACTCACAGACAGAGAACAGACTTGTGGTTGCCAAGTGTGGGGGAGGGAAGGATTGGGAGTTTGGGATTAGCAGGTGTAAACGATTACATACAGGATGGATAAACAACAAGGTCCCACTGTATAGCACAGGGAACTAGATTCAATATCCTGTGATAGACCATAGTGGAAAAGAATATGAAAAAGTATATATGTATAATGGAATCACTTTGCTGTACAACAGAAATTAGCACAACGTTGTAAACCAGCTATACTTCAATAAATTTAAAAAAAAAAACCCTCCCACCGCTCAGAAGCAGGGAGCGTGCAGGGCCTGGTGATTCACCACTAGCGCAAAGGGCAGAGTCAGGGAGACCTGGGTTCAAATCCTGGCTCCACCACTTACTGGTTGCACGACCTTGGACACGCCAATTCCCCTGCCCAAGCCTGGGTTTCCTCACCTGTGAAATGGGGATAGTGACGCAGAGCCGAATGGGCACAGAGGGCCCCAGGGCAGCAACTGGGACAGAGCGGTTCCCTCTCCTCCCCTGTCTTCGGGGCTGACGCCTACTGCGATCCTCAGGTGAGTGAAATCACCCCAAAGCCCATTTTTAAAGAACTAACATCAATAGTGACTTTCTCCCCCAAAAGGATCACGTGAAGAAGAAATGGGAATTCTTCCCACTGAGGGGGGTCGGAACAGAGACACCCTAAACAAAACAAGCAGGCTCCCAGCCCCAAGGCAGTAGTGTCTAGAATCCTGCGACCTCAGAGGGAGCTCAGTAGGACCCCCTCTAGCTATAGCACTTGGGTCGCTGCCCCCTCCCTGGAGCATGAGGAATGAAGGCTACCACGATTCGGGGCTCAAAGGATGCGAGGTCAGACTCAAATGCAAGCTTGGTTTCAGAAAATCACTCTCCTCCCCGCCCCCCTCTGCAAGCCTCGGGTTCCCCACTTGGAAAGCAGAAATAAGGAGCCCAGCTTTGCAGGAGTCCATAAATAAGATTAGCTGTCGGGGGAGGCGCCTGCCCGGGCTGGGGGCTCAGGAAGTGCGTTCTCAGGACCAAGAGCACAATGCTGAATTAATGGCTCCAAAATATATCCAGGTCCTAAGCCCTGGAAGCAGGATCCCTGTTACCGTACACAGAGAAAGGGTCTTTGCAGATGTACTTTCGTTCAGGATCTTGAGATGGGAGGAGGAGCCCAGATTACCCGGGTGGGCCCTGAATGCAATCACATGTGTCCTTATAAAAGGGAGGCAGAGGGAGAATTTGCCTAGGGAAGGGAAAAGGCCATGGGACAGTCTCAGCAGAGAGATACCTGACGATGCTCAGCTGTGGCTCTGAAGATTCAGGAAGGGAACTTGCAATGTGGCAGCCTACAGAAGCTGGAAAAGGCAAGGATTCTCCCCAGCAGCCCCTGGAGGGAAATGACACCTCGGTTCCTGCTCAGTGACACTGATTCCAGAACCAGAAGAGAATAAATGTCTGTTGTTTTAAGCCTTTAAGGTTTGTAATAATTTGTTAGAGCAGCCACAAGAAACAAATACAGAGGCGTTTGGCACTCCAAGCCCAAAGGACTGGATCAAGATTTATAGCCAGATGCAGTCCTGGGCCAAGTTAGAATTTCCGCAGGTGGAGCCTGGGCAGGGCTATTTTTATGGAACTCCCAGAGAGACGCCAGGGATCGTCCAGGGGTGAGAAGCACAGGGTCTGGGAGCAGGAGGAGCTCAAAAAACAGCTACTTTTCAGACACAGCCTCCCCAGCCCTCATCCCCTGAAACATAGCCACCTGTCACTTGTCCGCCCCCCCCCAGGGCTGTGAGTGCTCCAGGGCAGGGGTCCCCCCTTATTGCCCTGAACTCATCATCACCAGGTATTTCCAAACCCTGTATCTGGGAACAAGGTGTGGCCCCAACCCAGACCAAGGAGGAATTACAGCATCAAGCCCTGAAGCACTAGGATGGGGGTTGACCTGGGGGCTGAGGGGGATCAGAGGAAGGAGGACCACGGGCTGCCAGCGGGGAGTGGAGAAGACTTCCTGCAGGGGAGACACCTGAGCTAGGTCTTGAAAAAGGCACTAAATCCTAGTGCAGTGGATGCTGTCAGTGTCCTATCTGCAACCCTGAACACTCCCACAATTTTCAAAAGCCCTGCAGTCTCTGCCTGAGGGCTTTCCCCTGCCCTGGGGGCCTGGGTGCAAGACAGCCAGAAGTAGCCAGGAGTTGATGCCCCAGGAGCTGGAGTATAAATACCCCAGCTCTCCCATCCCTCGGGGAAACACCTGAGGTGCAACGTCCTCATCAAAATCTAAAATGGCTGAGCTCTCATTTCTGGGACCCCACTATCCACCTCTCCCCTTCACCCTTTGGCTTGGGCCATGCACACTTTTCTGTTCCTTGTACTTGCACCACCACCCCCTCCGCCAACTCCTCCCTAGACCTCAGACCTTTACTCCTGCTCTTCCCACTGCCTGGAAGAAGGGCTGTCTCTCCCTCCACTCAGTTCTCCACTTAAATGTCATTTCTTCAAAGGGGCTTTCCCTGAACACCAAACAGGAACGCCCCCGTCTCACTGCTGTATCCTCTGTACCACCCTTCCCACTGACCAAAATGATCTTTCTGTTGGTTTACCCACTTTGATTCTGTCTAGAAACCCATGGGCCAAATCTGTTTTTGTAGGGCCTGTGAGCTAAGGATGGTTTTCACATTTTTAAACCATTGGGGAAAGAAATCGAAAATATAATATTTCATGACACATGAAAATTATAGGAAAACCACGTTTCGGTGTCCCTGAATAAAATCTGATTGGAGCACAGCGGCATGCACTTGGCTACATATTGTCTCTGGCGGTCAGCAGTTGTGATGGGGGTCTTATGGTCTGAAGAGCTGAAAATAGTTACTATCTGGTCCTTTACAGGAGAAGCTGGCAGACCAGGGTGCAGGAGCTTGTCTGTCTCTTCCATAGGTGAGTCCCTGGGGGCTGCATAGGGCCAGGCCTAGGCAGGTGTTGGAATAACAAAGGGTGGTGATTAACCCAAGGACCTGTCTCCAGCAAGGGGTTGAGAATCACCCAGATTTGCAATGAGTGGATGGGTGGAAGGACAGATGGATGGATGGACACATGGATGGATGGATGAATGAATGAAATATACATGCCTCAAAGGGAAGCTATAGGCATCATCCCTTGGGGTGACCCAAAGTCCCTCCACAGAGTCCCAAACCAGAGTCTGACATCCCCTGGGTGGGCGTCCCTCTGACAACACCAGGGTGGCCTTGACATTCTGTGGGCCCAGAACGCTAAAGAGAGGATGTGATTCATTCGACAGGGCCTTTCACCAGGAGAGGAAGGAAACCAGCCCTCAGATCCCGAACCAAGTTTAACTCCTCTCCGCCCCCCCCGCCGCCCCCCACCCCACACACAGCATCTCTCAACCTTGCTGGGTAAGGAGTCCATCCCAGCAGCTAGGCCTGGGGAGGGAGTCAGCATCTCCCCAGGGAGCACCCCACAGCTCTCTCAAAACACAGCTGGAAAAAAATCCTCATCAGAAGGGGGGCATTCCAGAGCAATCCCTCTGTCTTCCTCCCCCACCCCCCACCCCAGCACCGAGACAAAGAGAGAACTAAAGAAACAAGAGACGCGAGCAGGAAATAATGACCTTGCACCACACTGGGAATTTCAGATCTAGCAAACAAGCCTGTCTCTTAGGAGGATATTAGCATCCTCAATACCTGGGAGATGGCACTTAATTTATGTTTTCAATCCCAGGACGGGTTAAATGAACATGTTCACACTTCGGAATGTTTCATCCGAATAGATAACGAATTTTTACTTCTCAAGAAGAGAGTTCTTTTCCATGTGAATAGACACCCCAAATGTCACAGAAACATCAGCTCAAAGGTTCTGGGACAGTCTTAACTATCCTGCCATTTCCTTTGGGCCTTGGCCCAAGATTTTATCACAACCCTCCAAAATGCTCTTTGGTGAACAGGGCAGTGTTTATTGGCCTTGGCCTGCTTTTTCTCCTCTGGAGCTCTTCTCTGAAGGGGAGGATCCTAGCAGCTCACAGATATAAGGGAATTAACTCCACACTAAGTTGCCAAAGCTACCTCATCCTCATCGCATAGCTAAATCTTCCCTGGGCTGAGCAAATGACACAGCACAGGCAGCAACAGGTGTAAAATCAATGCATTTCCCCTGCCCGGGAATACCAGTTGTCTCTGAAAATGGACCTTCAAGGTCCAAGGACCTTCACCTCCAGGTGCCTGAGCATTCACAAGACAGAAGACATTGGTGAGTGTCTTGAGTGCTCTTCATCCTAGCTGTGTGATCCTAGGAAAACTGCTTACCCTCTCTGGGCCTTCATTTCCAAAAGGGATATTAGCACTGCCCTACCTCCCTGCCAGGGCTCTGAAGAGTAAAGCACTCATGGGAAGCAAATGTGCTGGGGTAAACCTTAAAGCATGTATACTGTTGGTCACTTCCATACCCCTTCCCCGTCTATAGTTAGAATGACCTTGTTTTTTAAAAAAAACAAAATAGGGAACTATATTCAATATCCTGTGATAAACCATGAATGGAAAAGAATATTAAAAAGAATGTATGTATATGTATAACTGAGTCACTCTGCTGCACGACAGAAATTAACACAACATTGTAAGTCAACTGTATTTCAATTAGAAAAAAAAAATGACTGTTTTCCAAAAAAGGGAATCCAATCACGTTATGTCCCCGTTTAAACTCGTCAGAGGCGCTTAGGATGAAATCCATCCCTTTTCCGGGGCTCTGTGCTGCAGCCCCCCAGTCTCTCTGCCCTCAGCCCCGACAGCTGCCCTTGTTTACCCTGCTCCCCCTGTCACACTCGCCTCAGCCGACCTCCCACCGGAAAGCCTTCGCATGTGCTGTTCCCTCCGCCTGAATGACCCCCTCCCCCCAACCCCCCACCCTCCCTGACCACACACACACGTTTAGGTCTCAGCCTTAATGGCCCTTCCTCAGCATGGTGGGTTGAATAGTGTCCTCCTAAAATTCATGTCCATCTGGAATCTTGGCATGTGACTTTATTTGGTCTTTGCAGACATAATGATGTCTCAATGAAGTCATATTGCATTGTGGGGGTGGGGGGCGGATCCAATGACTGGTGTCCTCATAAGAAAAGAAAATGCAGATATACAGACACAAGCCAAGAAACACTAAGGACTGCCGGAAGCCACCAGAAACTGGAAGAAGAAAGAAAGGGTTCCCCTTAGAGCCTTTGAGGGAGTGTGGCCTGCTGACACCTTGATTTTGGACTTCTGGCCTCCAGACTGTAAGAGAATACATTTCTGTTGTTCTAAGTAACACAGATTGTGGTTACTTGTTACACCAGCCTCAGAAAAATCTGAGCCGACCGCTCAGCTAAGGCACCTCCCCCAGACTATCTTCAAAGCCTCCTGCTCCTCTTCCCCTCCCTGCCAGCCCATAAACTCCCAGGGAGAAGGGGTCTCAGCTGCCGGGTTTCCTGCGGCAAGCAGCTCAGAGCCTGGCCCCAGCGGGAGCATCCAACACAAGTTTCCAAATGAATTAATTTGACAGATGCACCAAGGGAAGCTCAGAGAGACCAAGGGAAGCTCAGAGAGGTCAGGGGACTCACCCAAGGTCACACTCCAAGACCGCTGGCCTCCACACCCGTGATCCGAGGAGCCGGGATGCCTACGTCCACCCCACAGGGACTCCAGCGCTGCAGGACAGGCCTCTTCTCCCTCCTGACTCCCAGCTACAAGGTCCGTGCCCTCTGGGCTCCGTGCCCGACCCAGGACCTGACCTCCTTGGCAGGGACCCGTCTCAACTCAATGATCCTGTAGATAAAAGCCTCTTCAGTCCTGGGACAGCCGTGGGGCAAGGGATGCCCTGGGTTCGGGTTAATCCCACGCCCACAGGGCAGTTCGGGGCGATGACCACTCAAGACTGTGGGCCTCGCCCATGGAAATCCACTCTCCCTGTCACCTCGGCTCCTCCCTCACGCCCTCACTGCCTGACTTAGCAGCTATGAAGCATGGGAGGCCACATAGTCCAAGGGCTGGACAATAAATAGCACTGACTCATGAAGGAAAAGTAGTTCCAGGCAGGAGAACATCTCCACTGGTGCTAGCCTGTCCTTAACACTTATGTAACACTTGCTAATTATACTTTTTAATAAAGAGAGCAAGGCCTCTGGCTCAAAACTCTTGGGGGTTGCAGCTTTTACAGTCTGGCCTCCGCCTGCGCACTTTCTGCATCCGCGGTTTTCGCATCCACGGATTCAACAGACGGCGCACTGTGCACTGTTTACCACCCGCAGTTCGCTGCATTCGAGGATGAGGAAGCCACGGATGAGGAAGCCACGGATACGGAAGGCCACCTATCCTAGACAGGACTTAAGCATCCGCGGATTTGGGTACCCGGGTGGCTCTTAGGACCAATCCCCCGCAGATACC
Source organism: Kogia breviceps (assembly GCF_026419965.1). NCBI lineage: Eukaryota > Metazoa > Chordata > Mammalia > Artiodactyla > Physeteridae > Kogia > Kogia breviceps. Next base: position 71,295,075 of record NC_081324.1, read on the forward strand.
GAGAGATGACTGAATTTAGTTGAAATCTGCTGACACGGTTTGATTGCCTTTGTACCTTGAAAATAAACTTCTGTTTATGGCCAGAGATACTGGCTTTTCCAATTCTTACATAGATTTGTTTGAGTACACCTAGGTGGGGTGGCTTTAAAGTATTAGGTGACTAATAACATAGAAAGTATACAGGCATACCTCATTTTTTGGCCCTTTGAAGATACTACGTTTTTCACAAATTGAAGGTCTGTAGCAACCCTGCGTTGAGAAGTCCATAGGTGCCATTTCCCGACAGGCTTTGCTCACTTCCTGTCTGTGTCACATTTTGGTAACTCTCGCGATATTTCAAACCCTCCACCAGCAAAAAGGTTACAATTAGCTGAAGCCTCAGACGATGATCAGCATTTCTGAGCAAAAAGTTTCCTGTTTTTTGTGGGTTTTTTGTGGGTTTTTTGTGGTACGCGGGCCTCTCACTACTGTGGCCTCTCCCATTGCGGAGCACAGGCTCCAGACGCGCAGGCTCAGCGGCCATGGCTCACGGGCCCAGCCGCTCCGCGGCATGTGGGATCTTCCCGGACCGGAGCACGAACCCGCGTCCCCTGCATCGGCAGGCGGACTGTCAACCACTGCGCCCCCAGGGAAGCCCAGTATTTTTTAATTAAGGTATGTACATTGTCTTTTTAGATATCATGCTATTGCACCCTTAACAGACTACAGTATAGTGTAAACATAACTTTTATGTGCATTGGGAATCCAAAAATTCACGTGACTCGCTTTTTTTATCGTATTGGCTTTCTTATGGTGGTCTGGAACCGAACTCGCAGTATCTCCGAGGTATGCCTGTATAGACGGGGCAAAAATTATGAAGAGGCTGTGCGGATGACAGAGCTTGGGGAACTCATTCATTCATCATTCATTCATTAGCTCACTCACCCTAGCGAAGACGCAGACACACACATGTCCCTCGGGTATTTTTGTGATAAATTCCGCAGCTTTAGCCAGAGTCGAGTGACATGTTATATGGGCGTGCCTCTTGGGCCAGGTACCCATAAGAGTCATCTGGGGAGATTTCTTTTTTAAAACAGATGCTTGGGCCCCACCCCAGACCCACGGAGTATGAGCCTCCAAATGGTGGCCCCAGCGCCTGTATTTTCTTAAAGCTGCCGGGGGTGGGAGGGTATTTCTTCTGAACAGCCAAGTGCCAGGTATTCAGCCGCTGCTTCCTCCACAGTGACCCAGAAGCTGGGACTATGGTGCCCAGAGAGCATCCTGGAAGAATAAGATCCGGGCCTTAAGCGTTTCTCCCAAAAAAAAGACACATGCCAGGGTGTGCCCTGGGTCAATGAGAATCGAGTTCTTTAGCATTTCCTCAGCATCTAACCCAGGTCAGCACTCCTGTGGCAGCCCTGGGGCTCATCCTGAGAAAGTTCCCAGTCAGGTGGGAGAGGCCAAAATATTTCCAGAAAACGCATTCCGTGATGCAGCAGACATTCTAACAGGAACTGAGGCCTCATAAATACAGCTTCTAAGAATCTCCCACAAAAATCAGGTGCCAACCACACCTATTAGGATGGCTGGTGTTTTTTAAAAAAAAACAAACAGAAAATAATAGGTGTTGGTGGGATGTGGTTGTACGTTGTTGGTGGGAATGTAAAATGGTGTAGCTGCTGTGGAAAACAGTATGGTGGTTCCCCAAATAATTAAAAATAGAATTATCATACCATCCATCAATCCTAGTTCTGGGTAACTACCTAAAATAATTGAAAGGAGGATCTCAAAGCGATATTTGTACACCCATGTTAATAGCAGCATTCTTCACAATAGCTAAAATGTGGAAGTAACCCAAGTGTCCAGGTACACGACTGAGGAATGGATAAACAAAGTGTGGTGTTTATGTACAATGGAATATTATTCAGCCTTCAAAAGGAAGGAAATTCTGACACAGGCTACAACATGGGTGAACCTTGAGGACATTATGCTCAGTGAAATAAGCCAGACACAAAAGGACAAATATTGCATGAGCCCACTTACATAAGGTATCTAGACTAGTCAAATTCACAGGGACAGAAAGTGGAGTAACAGTTATCAGGGGATGCAGGAAGCTGGGAATGGGGAGCGAGTGTTTAATGGGTGCAGAGTTTCAGCTTTGCAAAATGAAAAGAATCCTGGAGATGGATGGTGATGACGGTAGCATATCTAATGCTGCTGAACGGTACACCTAAAAATGGTTAGGATGCTAAATTTACATTATGTGTACTTCACCACAATTTTAGTATAATTTTTATTTTTGAAATCTGGTGCCAGATTTTGCTGCCTGGGTTCAAATCCCAGTTCTACCATGGTGGCCTTAGGCAAGTTATTTTGCCTTTCTGTACCTTAGTTACCACATCTGTAAAATGAGTATAAAAATAACAATCCCTGCCTTATGGGGCCACTGGGAGGATGAAATGAGTTAATCGTTATAAAGTGCAGAGCAGCGTGCCTGGTTCACAGCACGTGTTCAATGTGTTAACAGCTATATGATGGTGGTGGCTGTTATTACCATCCCCCCTCTGAGCTTTTGGAGGACACCCACATGAAAAATATGTAGGTCCAGGGGAGTGTATTTTTTGGCCTCGTGGTTTGGTTAATACCAGGTGCCACTTATGAGTAAGGAATAAAGACTATGTACTGCAGGTGAGAAAGTGGAGAAATTAAACTCAGTGAGGACAGAGGCCAATTCAGCAATAAAATGTCCCTGCCCGGAGCCCAGAGTCAAGAGCCCTCTGCCCTCGGCTTGCTGGGTGACAAAGGGCAAAGACCCTGCCCTCTTAGGGCTTCAGCAACCCCAGCTCTCCCACCCCACCCCGCTGCTAATCTAAGGGTGAGAAACCAGTCCATAGAACAACCTGCGAGCACATCAGACCCCTGGGCCCCACCAGAACCCCGCGGGAAGGAAGGGGGGGAAGGGGGGTGCCCCCAAGTGACCACAGGGTTAGAGGGACTCAGACACACTCAGGCCTTTCTGTTTCTGACTCACACCCCAGCAGCAAGTTGGGGGTGGATCCTGCCTACCATCCACCCATTTGCCTCACCAAGGCCAATGACCCCATTTGTCAAGGGCCCCGACAGCAGAACACAGAGTCCCTGGCCTTGGACCAACATTTTATCCAGAATCTCTGGACAGGAAGGGCCCCTGAGGGTTCACATCATCCATCCCCCAGCCTCCATCACCCTTTGGTTTCCCCCTTTTCAAAGAAACACATCCCCTTGCCGGGGTTGCAAGGTCATCCAATAAACACACTCAGATGCATCTGATGCTGATACTGTGGAAACATTATTATTATATTAATAATAATCATAACAGCTTCCAAAGACATGCCCAGCTAATAAGAACTTCACAGGCAGCATCTCAATCAATCCTCATAACAGCACATTCAAATTGGTTCTCCTGTCATTCCCATTGTACAGACAGGAAAACTGAGGCTGGGGACTCAACTTGCCTGGAGTCACACTAGCAGCAAGTGGTGAAGCCAACGACTTGAGCCCAGGCTTCCTGGACACAAGAGCCTGCCTGCTCTGCTCCATCTACTCCCTCCCCCATTACATGGCCATTTACTGAGCCCCTACTACAGGCCCAACCCTTATCAGTCCTTTGAAGCAGGCCTATCACACCCATTTGGCAGATGAGGAAACGGAAGTAGAGGCAGGTGATGTGACTTGTCCAGAGGCAAGACTGAAACTGGGGTCATCCACACTGGGCTGTGACTCTGCTGGTCCAGTTACCCCCGCCTCTGTCTCCCCCTTCCCCTCCCCACTGGCAGGGAGGACCGAGGCAGCATTTCTCCTGCAAAGCCCGGCACACTCAGGCGCAGCGAGAGGCAGGTGGCCCATGGGCTGAGCCGGGGGTGCGCCCCAGCATGCGGGGGATGGGTGGGGAAAGGGCCAAACCCATTCTTCCACCTGCTGGGGTGCTGGTCTATCTTCAAGCCGTGACCGACCCGGTGGGCTCCCCAAGTCACCTGGCGGGTGGCCAGTGGGTGCTGGAGCTCCACCCAGACAGCTCGGGGGCTGTGTGGCACCCCCAGCCAGCTCACACCTGCTGTGGGGGGCAGCAAGGACGGGTGGCTCCAACAACAGGGGGGCTCAAGGGGGCCGGGAGGGTGTCGGGGGGGGAAGAAGCAGGAATTGGGTGGCAGGAATCCTGACATCTTGTCCCTGCGCAGCAGCTCCCAGCTGGCTCTGTGACCTTGAGAGAAACACACACTCGAGGCCTTTTGTTCCCTCCCCTAGAAAGGAAGGCTTCCAAAGGAAAGGCACAAAAATCCAGACAGCCTGGTTAGGGCCCGGATCCAATGCCCGCCCCTGGGGATTCTGCCATCCTGCTCCGTAGACGGGGACTTGCCAAATGTGGACCAATCCTCCAGGGAGGGATGCGCAGGGCTCAGTGTTCCTGGCTGCAGCGGGGCCAAGAGCCCCGAGTCGCTGGCTCAAGATGGGGAGAGGAAGGACCAGGTTGTCAGGGGCCTTGGAGACCAGAGATGGGTAGACTTGTTCCGTTCCCAGCCAGCGGCCTCCCCGGGGCATGCAGTTAGGCACGTGGCCAGCCCACGCGGAACGGAGGGGAGCGTGGATGGTGCAGGGAAACCCGTCCCTGCTGCTGAAAACATAAGCCAAAGCTCCCATCCACCGCCTGTGAGTCAGCAGTGTCACTGCAAGAGCCAAGGGAGGCCATATGAAATGAGTAGGGACTTTGTCCCAGTTCTGCCTGTCCTGGCTGTGTTTGCTGAGTCACCTCCCTCTTGAGGCTCAGTTTTCTCATCTGCAAACAGGGACCAATATTGCTGACCTGGTGGGGTCCTCCTCAGGTTGTACCATATGAAATTACAACATTCCACCATTGTTGGGCTACAAAAATGGCACTTTCATACATTCAACCCAACATGTGGACGGGGGCAGCATACAGCATGCAAGCAATCAACGCTGAAATTTAAATCTCTCCTCTGTTCTAGCAGAAGACTGTGTTTTTCTCATTCATGGGACAAAATGGAAAATATCTCATCACACCCCCCTCCCGCAAATATAACAACGACACGACACGATAAAACAGCTCACTTTGTGGGTGGCCTGTTAAGAGTTTACAATGTACGGTCCCAAGTGCATCAGGGCATGGAGTGTGTGTGTACCACAGTGATAACGCAGCGGAAGGAAGGCTGGCATTGAAATATTTTTATCAAAAAAGAAAAAGAAAAGAAAAAGGCACTGTAAAGGCCCAGTTGTGGCAGATAGGTTTTTTTTTCTTTTAATTTTTTTTTTAATTTTTTAACATCTTTATTAGAGTATAATTGCTTTACAATGGTGTGTCAGTTTCTGCTTTATAACAAAGTGAATCAGTTATACAGCAGATAGTTTTTTGAAAGTAACTTGTAAAGCATTTACCATATTCTGAATTTGCAGTCTTTGCAGACTTGTGCACATATATTCCGCTTTCAGAATAGTTTTGCAAATTGTACACAGACAAAAAGAGAGGGAACTTATGAATAAAGAAATTGCATTTATTAATGATCTGTTTTAGAACATAATAAATCTCCAGTTATAGTCAAAAGAAAAAGGCTTTAAGTGATGTATTTCCCCATGCTTGAGATCAAATATAACCAGCACGTTGAACATCTTTTTAAATATTTTTAAGTTTTTAAAAAATGAGTCAAAATGTCGTCGAGCCATACAATGGAGCATTATTCGGCCATAAAAAGGAATGGAGTCCTGATACACTTGACAACACAGCTGAACCCTGAAAACACCATGCTGAGTGAAAAAAGCCAGAATAAAAATTACATACAGTATGATTCCATTTATATGAAATGTCCAAAATAGGCAAATCCGAGAGACAGAAAGTAGATTAATGGTTACCAGGGGCTGGGGGAATTGGAAGGAAGTGGGGAATAACTGCTAATGAATACAAAATTTCATTTTGTGGTCATAAAAATGTCCTAAAAACCACTGAACTATATACGTTCTTAATTCTTTTTATTTAAAATTTTTTTATTAAGGTATAATTGACATACATTATATTAGTTTCAAGTGTATATGTTGCAAAATGATCACCACAATAAGTCTAGTTAACATCCATCACCACACATAATTACAAAAAGTTTCTTTCTTGTGATGAAACTTTTAAGATCTACTCTCTTAGCAGTTTTCAAATATGCAATACAATATTATTAACTTAGAGTCACCATGCTATACATTACATCCCCAGGACTTATTGCATAACTGCATGTACCTTTTGATCACCCATTTCAACCCCCAGGCCCACTACCCCCCACCCTTGGCAACCACCAATCTGTTCTTTGTATCTATGTACTGGAGGTCTTGCTTTTGTTTTGGGTTTGTTTGGGGTTTTTTTAGATTACACATATAAATGAGATCATCTGGTATTTCTCTTCCTCTATCTGACTTATTTCACTTAGCTTAATCCTCTTGAGGTCCACCCATGTTGTCACAAATGGCAAGATTTCACTCCTTTTTATAGCTGAATAATATTCCATTGTATATATATGCCACACCTTCTTTATCCATTCATTCATCGATGGACACTTAGGTTGCTTTCCTGTCTTGGCAATTATGAATAATGCTGCAGTGAACACGGGGGTGCAGATGTCTTTTCAAGATAGTGTTTTCATTTTCTTTGGATAAATACCCAGAACTGGAATTGCTGGATCATATGGTAGTTCTATTTTTAACTGTAATTTGAATTGTAGGCTTTAAATGAATGAATCATATGGTAAGTGAATTGTATTTCAATAAAGCTGTTACTTTAAAAAGTGAGTCAAGTTCAAGAAAAACGTTAACTGAGGAACAGTCCCAGGTAGTACATAAATATGAAAAATTTTCAAGGTGATACAGGAATGACTGGAGTTTGGGAAACACAGAGTTGATGCATTAAATCCTCAAAACAGAGGCTCTACGTGGGTTCACATCCCACCTCCTGAGTGACCATGGGCTAGGGACTTCACCTCTCTGGACCTCAGTTTCCTCATCTGGAAAATGGGAACAAGAAGAGTTCCTGCCTCTCTGAGTCCCCGTGAGAATGAAGTGAGTTAGCACGTGCCTGGCACATCCTAGGGGGTTGACGGAAGGATCAATGGGGGAACCAGATCTTTTGGGTGGTTCTGACCATGCGTTCATGAGCACAGGGTCCCGAATTCAGGAATACCTTTTTCTGAGTAGGTGAAGTGAGATAAAGCATGTAAAGCATTTAGCAAGTGCTCAGTAGTCATTAACTTATTATTTTCGTTGTTATCACTGTGATATCTGCCTGGGTGGTAACATTTTGGTTGATTTTTATTTTGTATTTTTATTTTTTGCTTGTGTTCTATAATGATTCTGTCTTGTTTCGGTATTAAGAGCTACCCAAAGAATTGTATTTAGTACTTAGCATCTTTCTCTAGTATGATCTTAGATTTCAGATAGAAGGGAAACCCGGCTGGGGTCCCGGCGTGTTCCAGCCGCCTACCCCGCCCCCTCACAGGAGACACACGCTGGAACTGAAGATTTCCCAGCATCGGTCGGCCTCTGGAAGCACAGTTAGAGGGAAACCCCCCACCCATACTCCAAGCCAGCAGAAGATGAAGATTGCAGCCAGAGCCCAAGCCAGCAGCCCACAAGAGCAGCTATCTTCCCAATACCCTGCCTCCACGATCCAACCCCTAAAAATACAGTTTCCGGGTGCGAATTTTGTACCATCCTCCACAACAACCGCCAGATTAATCACGCCCAAATTTGGGAGAGACGTTTGGCAGGTACCGTGTCGAGGGTACAACATTCACTCTGGAGGATCCCGGGGGTACCCCCAGGATGCGGCGACCATCCTTCAGAGCAGCTGAAGTGGATAAACAGCCAGGAGGACTGCTGATGGGGGCAGGGACATGGCACTGAAATGGACAAGGAAAACCTGGTTTTCTTTTTTTGCGGTATGCGGGCCTCTCACTGTTGTGGCCTCTCCCGTTGTGGAGCACAGGCTCCGGACGCACAGGCCCAGCGGCCATGGCTCACGGGCTCAGTTGCTCCGCGGCATGTGGGATCCTCCCGGACCAGGGCACGAACCCGCGTCTCCCGCATCGGCAGGCGGATTCTCAACCACTGCGCCACCAGGGAAGCCCCTGGTTTTCTTTTTATTTTTGGCTGTGCCATGCGGCATGTGGGATCTTAGTCCCCCAACCAGGGATTGAACCCACGTCCCCTGCATTGGAGGCGCGGAATCTTAACCACTGGACGCCAGGGAAGTCCCAAACCTGGATTTCAAGGTCAGCCCCAGAAGAACACTCACAGGCAGGCGCTCCAAATTACAGACGTTGGGTTGGTGAGGGAGCTGCTTCTTGTCCAACAGCTGCGTGTAGTGCCAGCAAACCTAATAATAATAACCGCTGTGGTTGCCTTTTATTGATCACTGACTGTGTGCTGAGTGTTTCGTCACCCGCTCAGAGGTGTGAAGCCATGGTTAAACATACTCCCAAGCAGTGTGGAATCAGACAGCAGGACAACAGTGTTAATAACAGCAACGACAATCCATAACTAGGAAATAATGCATAGCGAGCACTTAGCATAGTGTCTGGCTCAGTCCATGTTGTTGCTTTTTTTGTTGTTTTTTTTTTTGCGGTACGCGGGCCTCTCACTGTTGCGGCCTCTCCCGTTGCGGAGCACAGGCTCCAGACGCACAGGCTCAGCGGCCATGGCTCATGGGCCCAGCCGCTCCGCGGCACGTGGGATCTTCCCGAACCGGGGCACGAACCCGTGTCCCCCGCATCGGCAGGCGGACTCTCAACCACTGCGCCACCGGGGAAGCCCAGTCCATGTTGTTTTAAATGTACAAATGATGATGAGGAGGAGGAGGAGGAGGTGCTGACTATGGGTCCAGTGGTGCTAGGACCTTTACATATCATAGTACAACAACCCTATAAGGTGAGACCCACTATTATTAGCCCCATTTTACAGAGAAGAAGACTGAGGGCGGATGAGGTTGTTTAACTTGCCCGTGGTCACTGAGCTGGTAAAGCACACCATCGCTTGCCCCCCATGGATGTCGCCAACCCCAAATTCACTTCTGAAAGCCAGGCTCCATAAACTGTCCTGCCCGATGGCTCCCCAAACCCCTTCCCTCTCTCTGAGGGTCCCCATAGGTGTCAGGTGTGACTTCCTAGTTTCAGACCTGCTTAGAGGTGGCCAGCCGACCCTGCCCCTCTTCCCAGCTGTGGTTGAGCCCATCCTTCTGAAGCCACTGCGGCCGCCAAGGGAGGAAGAAGAAGGGTTCTCGGTGAGCTCATTTACAGGGGCCACCTCCAGCTGCTGGGACCAGCCAGCGGCCTTAATTTGGACAAACGCCTAGGACTCAGTGGGGACAGGAAGCATCCCTGAGCGATAAAGATCAGGACCGGCTTGTGAGCGTGCCCGGAGTGCTTTGTATCAGCCAAACCAGCTGGACCAACCCCCGTTCTCAGCAGCCCCCACTGCTGGCCCCGGCCCTGCCAGGAGGTGGTCAGGGTGTCTCCCAGCCTAATGTCCAAACCCGCGAGTTGTAGATTACAGCATTGCTAGAAAGGGGCACAGCGCTCAAAACAAGGAAAAATAGGCATACGTGTAAAACGGTGGCTCGTAAACATGAAGCATTTGCTGTATCCCAGGCATCTCTCTAAGCACTTCACAGACATCGACTCATTTAATCCTCACAGCCACCTTACTTCACAGAGGAGAAACAGGCTCAGAGAGGGAAAGTGACCTGCCCAAGGTCACACAGCTAGGAGATTCCAGAGCCAGGATATGGATTCAAGCCACCTGAGAATAAAGCCACACTCTAAACCGCAGAATGCAGTGCTGACATCTCTCCATCACATGTACTGTGCACAAGTCTAAAACTCACACTGCAAAATATGAGCCCTGGTTATCTTTCGATTGTGGGATTGTATGAGTTTTACCTCCTCCTTTCTGTTTATCTGTATTTGTAAATGTTTGACAAGGAACATATACTGTAGCATGATGTAAACATATTGTACTAAGGATAAAAAGAGAATAAAAATTATTAATTTGGAAAATGAACTGAGAATCATCCATTACAGCACTGAACAGTTATTTCCTGCCACCACCTTCAGGCAGAAGGGCTGGCCAGGTGTAAATAGTAAAGGTTATAGAAACCCCGTGGTACTGCAGAAGGATGCATGCGCACAGTGGGAGCTTTAATTAACATCACCACCCACCCCAGTAGACCAGCACGAATATCAACTGGCCATTCACCCCAACATTCACCTACATGACCTCGCTGGGAGCTCCCGGCCCGACTGAAAGACGGGCATCAGCACCCGCGCTCCGTGGCACGGACACCCATGCAGGGAGAAGAAGCCACGCCCATGGCTGGCGACAAAACAGAGGCAGGAGGTGACCCCAGGGCTGCATGGCTCCCAACCGAGCAGTGTCATCGTGGTGGGCTGCTGCTGCGGTCCACAGAAGAGCCACCTTCCCGGGGGTGACCCGGGCCTTGGTACAGGAACTGGGCGACACCCAGAAAGCCCGTGAGGTCGCCCAGCTGAGCCCACTAAAGCCAGGGCAGATGGCTCACACTTGCTCTGCTGGGTCAGCCAGCATTCTGAGCATTCCAAAAATTCCTCCAGAGCTTTTTGCTGCCCCCCTCCACCCCATCCCCCCCTTTAATGAAGGAAAAGGAGGAGGGCAGAGGGGCTGCGATGAAGGCATCTGGATAAAGGCGACACTTGGACGTCTTATCATCTCCTCCCTGCAGTTAAATCCGACAGTAACCAGGCACACCTCACCTCTCCAAGAAGGAGGTGGAATGCTGGTTGCCAAAGCTTCCCATCTCATCCAAGTCTGAGTGTGTCAAGGGAAACGGTTTTGCTTCGAGGCTGCCAGGAGGCGGGGCCAGGAGAACAGGGTCCCCACCCCGGTGCCCCCATAGGCCCCACACTCGCCATCACAGCTCTGGGCACGGTGCCCTGTAACCCCTCATCTGTCCCCTCTGGGAGGACAGGAGCTGTATCCCAGGAAGCTCTGAGACCCAGGGCCCAGCCCAGGCCCTGGTACACAGTAGGTGCTTAATTAATAACAAAGATGAAAATGACCAACTCTCCCAAAAGAGGACAGGGATACACTGCCCGGGAAGTTCTGAGGGGAGACATGGTATTTTCAACATGGTCTTGGGGAGGTGGGAGGACCCACTGCATTGAGTTATTACCATAGGGGTTGGCAGTTTTCCAGGTGGCAGACCTGAGTTCAGATCCAGCCTCTGCCACTTCTTGCCTCAAGCTAAGAGACCTTGAGGAAGGCTTCAGGTCTCTGAGGCTCAGTTCCCTCATCTGTAAAACGGGTTAGTAATACCACCTGTCCAAGTCATTCTGAGGACCGACAGAAGACATAGATGTAATACCTCCCTAACAAGGCAGTTGGCACACAGTAGGTCTTCAACAAGGGGTGGGATTTTGTTGTTGTTTTTTTTTTTGTTTTTTTCCTGGGCCCTACCTTTCAAAGGTCTGGTTTTGAGTCTTCCCAGAAGGCACAGCAGGAATAAGAGGCTCTGGGATCTACTCATCCAGTTGCCCCTCCCCCTGTGCAAAAGGCCCAGAGAGGGGAAGGGGCTTACCCAAGGACACACAGCAGAGAAGTGGGTACTCAGGGGTCCTGACTAGTGGCCCAGAACTCATTCAAATATACTCTGCATTCTCTGTCATGGCCTTGGACCCCTTCTCATGCCAAGTAAGTCCCTGGCAGGCAGGTAATCCATTCTAGAAATAAAGACGCGAGATTTCCAGGGCTGGGGCCTAAAATGAAAGGGAGAGGCAAACTTTGGCAGCTTCCCAGGCCAAAGGGCCCTGGGAGTTCCCCAACAAGTCAATCCCCAGCCCAGCCCAGGGCACCGGGCAGGGCTTGGCAGGCACTGTGCCCACTAAGGCCCAGGCTCCATGTCTGGGCGGGCGGGGTGGCGGGAGTTCACGGAGTGACCTCGGTGTACCCAGCGTGCCCGCTGGCCTCCCACTGCTGGTGGGCCCCACACACCCTGGGCTTCCTTCCCACAGCGGTGCCTCACCACGCCTCAGGTAAACAGGATGGCACCCAGAAAGGGCTTTCTTCACTGAGGAAGCAAAACAAAAAGAAACGTCAACACAGAGCCACAGCCCTGACCTGGAGCCTTTGAAAGTGCAGCTGTGTCTCCACCAAGGAGATTCACACACAAAAGGGCTGCCACTAGCTGGTAGTTCTGGGCGAGGAGGTTCACCACACCGGGATTCAGTTTCCTCATCTGTAAAATGGGAACAACACTAGCACTGAGAAAAGATCGGATATAATAATGCACAAGGAACTAGAGTATAAGAAGCAGTTCATCAACGCTAATTATTATTTTGAATTACTGCTACTGTGATTACTTCTGCTACTACAAACAAGGAAGATTTATATAGTGATTCATAAAGTCATTCCTTGGCATAACTTACAGTTTTTAAGAATACTAAACTGATCTTTTTATGGGGCAGGGCTCCCATCTTTAAAGTGCCTACTATGTGCACAGTTACCTCACCTAACCTCAAAACCACCCCACAGGGAAAATCCTAGCATCTTCTTTCTGCAGATGAAGACTGAGGCTCAGAGAGGCAAAGTCACTTGCCCAGAGTCACACAGCAATGACACAGTACAGATGGGATGGAACACTAGGATTGTCTAGCTTGGCCTGCTTTACCACCAGGGAGGCAGCAAAGGAGGGATTCAAGGCACAGGGGCTAAGTCAGGCTGCAAGAATCAGCATTCCCCTTTCCTAGTAGAGGCCCTGGGCATGGAGCTCCCTCTCTGAGCCTCAGTTTTCTCATCTGTAAAATGGGGACATAAGAATCAAATAAAACAAGGATGAGCACAGTGCCTGGGACAGAATCAAAACTTCCTACTTATTATTTTTATTTTACTCTAAATAACATTTAGTGTTCTCAAAAGCCAGGTCTCAGCAGATGGAGGAACAGCAGACTCAGTCATCTCCCCAAACTTCTGAAGGCACAGGAGCCAGGGCAGAGACCATCAGGTACACACAGGTCAAAGGCTGTCCTCTCTCACCTTCAGTGACACCTTGGCCCATCTAAGACTCACTTCACCGATGGGGAAATGCTCAGAGAGGTGAAGTGACCTACACAGGGTCACACAGGTATCCCATGCCGGCGCCACCCAACTTTTCTCCAAAAATCCAGCCCTGACATCAAGCAGATCCCATTTTCCCCATGGCCAGCTCGGGATTTGCCAAGTGATAGATACACGATAAATTTTCATTGAATGAAGGAGTAAGTGTGACTTCTAACCCTGCACCTAGCTCAGGTGACTTCCAGCTGATACTCATACCCATGGGCTCCCTGAAACCTGCTGATTGTTTCCACAACGGGGCGGTGTGAATATTCCTTAAACACAAAGCATCCAAGACCCCTCCCTGGCCTGATGGGGCTGAGTGGATAGTCAAGGCTTGCCTTGGGGACAGAAAGTCATGGAAACAGCGATCCATTAACTGACAGCCCTCCAGCTACAGCAGAAGGGGAAAAACACTTGCTGGGAAGCAGGGGTCCTAAGTCACTCCTTTCCCCAGGGCCCTGGTGCCCCAAGGACCAGAAGCAACCTCACCAGACCTTCATACATAATAATGATACTAGTAATAATGACAATAGTATTATTGTAAAAATGACACATGTAGGGACTTCCCTGGTGGTTAAGAATTCACCTGCCAATGCAGGGGACACGGGTTCGAGCCCTGGTCCGAGAAGATCCCACATGCTGCAGAGCAACTAAGCCCGTGCGCCACAACTACTGGGCCTGCTCTCTAGAGCCCACGAGCCACAACTACTGAGCCCGCATGCCACAACTACTGAAGACTGGGTGCCTAGAGCCCGTGCTCCGCAACAAGAGAAGCCACTGCAAAGAGAAGCCTGCATGCCGCAACGAAGAGTAGCCTCCACTCGCCGCAACTAGAGAAAGCCCGTGTGCAGCAATGAAGACCCATGCAGCCAAAAATAAATTAATTAATTAATTTTTTAAAATGACACATGGGGCTTCCCTGGTGGCGCAGTGGTTGAGGGTCCACCTGCCGATGCAGGGGACACGGGTTCATGCCCCGGTCCGGGAAGATCCCACATGCTGCGGAGTGGCTAGGCCCATGAGCCATGGCCGCTGAGCCTGTACTTCCGGAGCCTGTGCTCTGCAATGGGAGAGTCCACAACAGTGAAAGGCCCACGTACCACAAAAAAATAAATAAATAAAAATAAAATAAAAATGACACATGTACATTCATTATAGGGCACTATGTTAATGCTCATCCACCTCAGGAGGCAGGCACCATTGTTACTCCCATTTTACAGAGGAGGAAACTGAGGCACAGAGAGACTAATTGTCTTGCCTAAGGTCACACAGCTGGAAAGTAGTGGAGCTGGGGTCTGAACACAGGCAGTCTGGATCCAGATTCTCTGCATTATTCCCAAGGGATGTTGGGAATATCTAATTCTATAACCAATTCTGCAGAACCAATATCCAGTTTTGCAGAATTCCTCACTCCACCCCAATCAGGAACCCCCACCCCCATCCCAGCTCCGCAGTCACAGGACCATTTATTTGTCATCTACTTCATGCCAAGTGTTTCACAGTCCTTCTTGCTAATGGTCATAAGCACCCTGTGTCCATTTTACAAACAGGAAAACTGAGGTTCTGAGAGGTGATGAGACTGGTTGAGGGTCACGAGGACCATAAGGAGCAGAGCTGGGATTTGAAGCCAGTTTGATCACCTCCACAGCCTCCCCTTGGCCTCACTGTGATCTCCCAGTCCACTGGCTACAGGTACCAGAGCTTGAGGAACAAAGTCCAGAGCATAAACCATCATCAAGACGATTATCCTTCACCTTTGCCCCTCATGTCACAGAAAGCACCTCCTTATCCAATACTGTTTCAAGCTTCACAGCAACTCTGCCAGAGAAAGACGCATTATTCTCATTTTCCAGATGAGGAAACTGAGGCTCAGAGAGGTGAACTGCCTGTTCTGGGAGTTCTCACAAACTGAGTCTCCTTACCCAGACCCCGGCTCTGATGTGTCCCCCACAAATCATGAGCCACAATGCTCACCGCCACCTCTGGGCGGACCCTCCATATTGGCAAGGACCGTCCTGACCCATGTGGCAGGCTGTATTCCTGCTCAGAAGATGTATACTAGCTCCCTCTCAGCCTCCATGAGAGGATCATACTTCCATCTCATTGATATTGAGTTTGGCCATGTGACTTGCTTTGGCCAAGAGAATGAGGGCAGAAATGACACCTTCCCAGTTCCAAGGGGAGGCTTTCAGAGGCTCTGCAGGTTCCCAGTGAGCTCCTGAGCATCTGTTGTCCACCACAGAAGAGCACGTCCTGGCTGGCTGCTGCCTGTCAGCCTGGGTACCAAGATGAAGATACACAGCAGATGGGAACCCAACCCAAAGCCTGGAATCCAGCCTCCCCGCCAAGCCCAGCCAAGGTCAGCCAAGCCATCTGATGACCCCCAAGTATGAAACAAATGTTTGCTGTTAAAAGTCACTGCAGGGACTTCCCTGGTGGTGCAGTGGTTAAGAATCCACCTGCCAATGCAGGAGACACGGGTTCAAGCCCTGGTCCGGGAAGATCCCACATGCTGCAGAGCAACTAAGCCTGTGTGCCACAACTACTGAGCCTGTGCTTTAGAGCCCGCAAGCCACAACTACTGAGCCCATGTGCCACAGCTACTGAAGCCCACATGCCTAGAGCCCGTGCTCTGCAACAAGAGAAGCCACCACAATGAGAAGCCCATGCACCACGATGAAGAGTAGCCCCCACTCACCGCAACTAGAGAAAGCCCATGCACAGCAACAAAGACCAAACGCAGACAAAAAAAAAAAATTCACTGTGATTTGGGAGATGTCTGTTACACGGTATTATCATGGAGAAACCTGACTGACACAAAGGACTATGTGTTTCCAGCCTTGGAAGGAGTAGGAAAGGTACAGCCACTCTGGAGGGAAACTGAGCAGGTGAGATCAACATTCTAAACATCCTTTATCCCAACTGTTCCGCATCTTGGAATGTGTCCTCCCATCGACTTCAACAAATATGCAAAGCCAAAACGAGCAGGGATGTCACCGTGACATGTGTGTCATAGCAAGAAAACAAACCACTCAATGTCCACCAGCAGGGCATGTGCTCAATAACTAATAGCACCTTCATGCATTGAAGTATTGTTCAGTTTTTTAAGAGTGCAGTAAGTCAACACAGTCTAAAATGGGTCCACATCTATTTTTAATTTCTGCGTGAAATTCTTTGTCTTATGATTGTTGTTGTTCAAAGCATATGTCCACATATACTGATTCATTTCTTTATTCCACAACTGTTTACTAAGGAAACAGCAGTGAAGACAAATAGGGTTTCTGCCTTCTTGGGGCATCATCTAGAGGGGGAGGAAGCAATACCACCTCCACTACAACCACCACAAGGTACAAGAATAATAATAACAAGCAACACATACCGAGCACTGACCATGTGCCAGCCCCTTTTCATTTCCTCTTCACAGCAACCCTCAGAGGTAAGACCCGTTATTATCTCCATTTACCGATGAGGAAACTGCGGCTCAGAGAGGTTAAGTCACCTGCCCAAGGTCACACAGCCAATATAAGTGGCAGAACCAAGATGCAACTCTTTCCATCTGGTTCCAGAGTGGACAAAAAAAAAACCCCAAAACAACTTAAGATAGCAGAGTGTGATAAGGGCTTGGAAAGAAGTAAACAGAGCATATGTATGTGGAAAGTTTCTGGAGGGTCGAGGGAAACTGCTGACTGCATTATCTCTGAGGAATGGGATTGGGGGGTCTTGGGTGGGATTTTACTTTTCACTTAACATAAAATCATTTTGCCATCTTTGAAGTGTTTGGTGTGTTACATGTTATTTTACAATAATATATATATTATATGTTATTATTATACTGTGTGTGTGTGTGTGTGTGTATGTGTGTGTGTGTGTGTGTGTATCTCTTCTGACTCAGTGATGTGAATATCCAAAGATCAGCCTTTGGAATGTATTTTATATTCTCAGTGGAGGCAAGGCTATACAACATTTCAAAGGTCACTCAACTGAGCAATTGGCAAATGTGGCAGTGATAACTACGTCCCAGAAGTCAATCCATAATCATTTCCATATTTGTCTCACTTTGCCTTCCCCCTCCCTCCCTCCCATCCAATTGACCAGATTTCTGTGGAGTGAATTCCTCAGGGCAAAGGCTCTTTTGTGCCCATAGAAGATGCTCAATAAAATATCCATCACATTGAAGGAAAAAAAAATGTGTGTGTGCATGTGTGTGTATCTCTCAATTCAAAGTTTGTTAGCTTCTTTGTAAATGACAGGAGTTTCAGTAGTGGTCTTGGGCAGAAGGGACCCCTCAAAGCCTGTTTTATAAACTGCAGAATCAAGGGTCCCCAAGCAGGCACCGCCTGTGTTTGTTGTGAAGAATAAAAAAAGAACAAAAGAGCTTCGCCCAGAACCCAGCACATGTAAAGGGTTCAGTGAAAAGCAGTTGTTCTGATGTGTTATGTGCTTTCTCTACATTCTCTCCAATCCTCCCATTTTACAGCGGAAGAAATTGAGGTCCCAGGAGGGGAATGGCTTGTCTGGGGTCACACTCCTGTAATCTGGACGGGTGAGTGGGGGAAGAAATGTGAAACTCCTGGGCAGAGATTCCCCCTCTGCCCTCCTCTCAATCCCAAACCTGTCAAAGCCTTCCTGTTTGGGTATTTAGGGAGTGTGGCAGGGGGTGTAAAGAGAATTTTTGTTGCCAATGGTCTAACTTTTATTTCTTCAACACACCCTGTATTCTGGGTGTACCAATGAGCACGCAGTTCCCTAGTGGCCCTGCCTTTGCCTGTCCTGCTCCTGGGGCCTGCAATGTCCTCATCCTTGCCCTCTCCTCCTTTAAGACTCAGCTCAAGTGTCACCTGTGGTCGCCCAACGTCCCCCCGCCCCCCCACCAAACACACCAGGTTGGGAGAAGCAAGCACCACCTGCCTGAAACACTATATATATATATATATATATATATATATAGTGTATATATATATATATATATATATAGTGTGTATATATATATAGTGTGTGTATATATATAGTGTGTATATATATATAGTGTGTGTATATATATAGTATATATATATATATATATATATATATATATATATATAATGACACGCCGTGATGACATCTATTATAATAATCCTACCCACTACTTAGTGGGCACAGAGCAGTGTAGACACTACGCCTGGTAATGTCCATGCACTGCTTCTCTCAACTTGTATAACAACCCTTTGAGGGAGGGGAGTATCCTATCATGAGCCCATTTTACAGATGAGGACACTGAGTCTCAAACCAAATACCATGGCCTCAGACCACAGCCAGGAAGGGGCAGCGCCAGGGTTTGCCCCCGAGTCTCCCTGGCCGACTCCCTCCTTTCTATCCCTGCCTCCTCCTGGAAGCCTCCCTGGGTTAACCCCTGCTGCACCCTGACCCAACCTCACCAACATTTGTGGCTTCTCTATTCAACTTCCCTAACTCCAAACATCCGCGATTTGCAAGCTGGAAGCAAGTTCAAATCCCTGCTCTGCCACTGGCAGCTGACAAAGACCTCGCCGCCACAACACTGAGTCCTAAATCTGTAAAATGGGAATGACGAGCCCCACCCCCTCACACAGGAAGGTGGTGAGGGTTCCAAGGTAAAGTCCCCTCAGATTTTATGACCCTCCCAGGGCAGGTGACAACAGATGCTCAGGAAGGTTTGCCGACTTGAATGAAATACTGACACTTAAAATATTCAGGCCACCTCCACTGGGGGTTTCCTTCTCCAGATTGACTGCCATGCCTCCAGGAAGGGGTCTTCAACTGCGTGGCTCCTGAAACACAACACTGACCACTGTCTCTATCCAAGTTCAGTTCCGTCATCACCTCTCACCTGGATTTTTTGAGTAGTCTCCAGGCTCCTGGCACACCATCTCCCATCCAGCCTCCCCAAGAGATGGGCAAGCTTCCCAAAACACACATCTGACTCCATCCCTCTCCCCCAGAGAAACTCCCACAGTACCCCACTGCACCGGTACAAAGTCCAAACCCCTGGGAATGGTTGACCTGGCCCTTGCCAGGATCTCCAGCCAACACGCTATGCTCCCTCCTGCATCCAGGCGCCCAGGCCTTTCTGTTCCTTCTGTTCCCTCTTTCCAGCGCATAATGCCATCCTCTACCCATGGGCGTGCTCGCCAAGAAACAAACCCCCTGCCCACTGTCCCCCACTCCAGGTCAGAAGCCATCAGCCCCTCTACCCATTATCACAGCTCTCTCCTTCTGGACAACTGCCTCTTTTCACAAAGAATTTACCCCTTAAGGGTGTGCCTCCTCTTTGACATGGTGTCTTGAAATATTTGTTGAATGAATTAATGAATGAATGCACATTTAAAACATTCCTCTGGGGCTCTTTTTCTGAGATGGTCAGAGATGTATTCTGGTGATGCTGAGAGGGGAGAAAGGCTCATGGCCAGATAGTGGGCTGTCCCATTCTCCTGCCAAGGTCAGCCCTGAATAAAAGCCAGCCCCCAGGACCTCCGGGGGAGGGGGGCACCTCCAGACTCAGAATCTGCGGTGAGGGTTATACCCCCAACATCAAGAATCAGAACAGCTGCCTCACTGGACTGCAGGGCAAGCTGATTGCTCACAGCTAGATCGCAAGCCAGGAGGACAGATCCTATATTGCCCTGGGTCCACCATTTCTAGTGTCTGCCACATAGTAGGTGCTCGATACACACACTGGTTGACCAAATGAGCTTCTCACATGTCCAGACACTGTAGTGAATGAAACCCTGTACTTCTCTAGGATAATTGCACCCTTGTCAAGCATGCAAATCCTTTAAAAAGGATTCCCCATAAAACCACCAGGACCATGGCTAGTGGATGCACAACTCCCTCTGGAACTGTCCCAAGGATGAGACATGGGTGTCTGGGGGGTGAATGCATGTTTGTCCAGGAGCTTCGATGGATTAGCAAAGGGAAAGCTGGGCCAGGGGAGAAGTCTTGTCCAAATGCCCTGGTTACTGATTAGCCAAACCCTAGAGCGTCTCTCTGCAAGGGGGATCAGAGGGGCAATTAAACCCCTTTGGAAGAAAGACTAAGTTAAATATCTGCCTAATCCTGCAGTTTAAAAAGACAGCAAGTTGGGTTTCTGGAGCCTTCCTTCAGATACCCAAGGGGAAGCGGCAGGGGATGAGAAAAGGGAAAGGAGAGACCACAGAACGAGGGCCCACTAATATTTACAGAGCCTGTACCTGTTTCATACCTTGTATACCTATTAATCCTGCCAGTCACCTAGACGAGGGAGGACTGTGACCCCCACCCCCACTCCATTTTGCCCGAAAGGGAGACCTGGGCTCAGAGAGGTTAAGTGTTTTGTCCAAGGTCACAAAGAAGCTGCAAAGAAAAAGCACTTTCTTTGTGCAACAGGTATAGCCCTTTCCTTTCTAAAAGGTAATGGCAGCTCCTGTCTGGAGAAAGTTCAGTCCCGCGGGCAAGAAGCCCTGGCCACCTCGGCGGCGCGCGGAGGTCACACGGCAGCCCCACTACCGACCGGCCACCGACCAGCGGAGAAGCAGGGTTTTAGGGCGCGGCGCCGCGGCTCCGTGCCGAGTGTGTGCTAGGAGGATGTGGAAAGGTCGGGCCCGGCTCGGGGGTCAACGGGCCGCTTCCCTTCCCCTGGGTTCCGCCTGTAGCCCTAGGCAGCGTCGCCAGCGGGGTGGGGGCCACCCGAGCCTACCGGGAGCAGGGGGATTGAGCCTTAATCCCATCAGGGCGCCTCTGCCCTGAGAAGGCGCGCGGAGGGGTGCGCAGGCCCTGCGGGGAGGGCGCGTCCGGAGCCCCGGAGCTCGTGGGGCCCCGCGCGCTGTTCTCTCCACCGCCCCAGGTGCCCGCAGGATCCCTTCGCCCCGGGCTCCGCCTCGATCAGCACCCCCGCTTCCCAGTGTCCACCTCCTGGGCCTCCAACCTGCACGGACGTCCGGATCCTAGCAGTTCCAGGCTGGGTACAGATCTCCAGCGATACCCCAGCTCCCGGCCACCAGATCTCCTCTCGGAATCACTACCAAGGCTCGGACCAGTGCGGGTCAGAGGAGAGGGATCAACTAGCTCCCAGTTTCCAATCACCGTCCACAGTCACCCCCAGGCTGGGGATCAAATGGGACCCCAGGCCACCAGCGCCCGATCCACTCCTGGGATCGACTCCCAAGTCTTCAACCGGGTGGCGTGGGATCCATTGGCTGCCCAGTGAGGGATCTTCCCGCGGGATCCACTCCCAAGTCTCGAGAGACAGACCTCCCGGCTCCCAAATCGAGATGCCCCCTCCCCGCAGACCCAAAGCCCCGGGAGATCCACCGGGTCCCCACCTCTTCCCCGGCCAACTTTGCCAACTTTTCTCCCGGGGCCTCAGCCAAGCAGAAACTTGGCGGCCATAGCCGGCCGCCGCCTCCCCAGCCCCCTCGCAGGCCGGGGACAGGGGGAGGATGTCCTGCCCCCATCTACCGCGGCCGCCGCTCAACCTACCCTAGAGCCGCCGCCGCCGGCCCGCCGCGACTCCACCTGCCCGCAGCCCGTGGCACCTGCCCGCGCCGCCCGCGGCCCAGCGCAGCCTAGCCTGCTGGGGGCGGGGCCTCGGGCGGGGAAGCGCCCCCGTCGCCATGGGAACCATGGCCGGCGGCGCCTGCGCGGAGGGCCCCGGGGCGGAGCGCTGCCGGCGGACCGTGCTCTCCGACAGCGCCGGGGCCGGGGGACGGTGAGACAGGTCAGAGGTCGCGACTTTGCCCCGACACTCCTCCCGGAAGCGGTCCCGGCCCTCGAGCCCCGACCCCGCCGCGCCGGACTCAGAACGTTGTTCATGATCCCCGCCCGCATTCCCGGGGTCAGCCCGCGGTTCTGGTTGGGATCCCCCTCAATGGACACCGACCGGCCGCCGGGTCTGCGCCCCCAAGAGCCTAATGCAGTCCGGGAACTCAGGAGGCGCATGGTAGAGCCTCGCCCATTGAATCTCTTGGGCTGCGGGCGCCGGCTTACGGGGTGTGGGGTGGGGGGCGGTCTGCGCGAGGCGCTCGCGCCGCCTCGCGGCAATCAGGGGAATTGCACCCGGGACCGCAGGACCAGGGACCTGGCAAGAGGTTGTTCACTCCCGCTGGGGCGCCTACTGAATGCCACGCCTGCTGCCATTGTGTTGAGGTGGGGGTTGAGGTGTGAGGCATATAGAGACGTTTTGGACAAGTTGAGAGAATCAAGAAGGTTGCTCCTGAATGGGAAAATGCCTGTTTTGCTATCCTTTACTCATTTCATTCCATAGGTCTTTATTAAGCACCTGCAGTATGCTGGATGTCAGGGACCCAGTGGTGAAGCATCTGGCAATATACAGGCTCTCGTGGAGCTTACAGACATTGTAAACAATATTTGCACGAATAAATTGAATTGTATTTGTGGCTCGTGCTTCCTTCCTTAGGAAGGAAATGTACGGAGAGTTAACTGAAGGACCTAAAATCATACATGAATTTATTGTATGTCAGTTAGACCTCAATAAAGTCAAAGAGAGGAAAAAGAACATCACGCTGTGTGGCTTCAGGAGAATCGGCAGGGATCTCTCTTACCTGTCTTTCTCTCAATCTGTGTGTGTGTGTAAGAAGGCACCCCTGTTACAGGAGATACACACATCATATCTCTTGTTTCTTTTTATCTGCACTTTTGGAGTAAGTATCAGCATTTTATCAAGCAGCAGCCTGAGACTTGCCCACAGTGATGGAACCCAGAAGCGGTGAGGCAGTGGCCCCATGACGCCCATGGCCGCGTTGGGTCTTCGTTGCTGCACACAGGCTTCTCACTGTGGTGGTTTCTCTTGTTGCAGAGCACGGGCTCTAGGTGCACAGGCTTCAGTAGTTGTGGCACGCAGGCTCCGTAGTTGTGGCTTGTGGGCTCTAGAGCGCAGGCTCAGTAGTTGTGGCACACAGGCTTAGTTGCTCTGCAGTATGTGGGATCTTCCCGGACCAGGGATCGAACCCGTGTCCCTTGCATTGGCAGGCAGACTCTTAACCACTGTGCCACCAGGGAAGTCTCAACGTCTTACATCTTAGAATAATCTCCTGTATCTGGATGTCTTGAGAACAGCCATCAGTAGGACCCAACTGAGTGGCTTTTAAATACGACTACCACTCCCAGGGCAGAGTCTTTGTGGTGGGGGACAGAGAATGGTTGGATTGAAAGTTAAAATGCCTCATAATCAACCTTTAAGCAAGACTTTTGCATTACATGTATATTGTATGAGCAAAGGCAAATCACTGTTTATCATCTGATGCCCTCTCTAGAACTTCTGGACGCAGGGGCTTTTATCTCTTTAGTTCACTCCTTATTCTTAGTGCCTAGAGCAGGGCTTGGTACATAGTAAGTGCTCAATAAATACTGCGCTTAATAAATATTGGGTTAGGGCTTCCCTGGTGGAGCAGTGGTTGAGAATCTGCCTGCTAATGCAGGGGACACGGGTTTGAGCCCTGGTCTGGGAAGATCCCACATGCCGCGGAGCAACTGGGCCCGTGAGCCACAACTACTGAGCCTGTGCGTCTGGAGCCTGTGCTCCGCAACAAGAGAGGCCGCGATAGTGAGAGGCCCGTGCACCACGATGAAGAGTGGCCCCCGCTTGCCACAACTAGAGAAAGCCCTCACACAGAAATGAAGACCCAACACAGCAAAAATAAATTAATTAATAAACTCCTACCCCCAACATCTTCAAATAAATAAATAAATATTGGGTTAAATGCATGAATGAGCAACAGCTGATAGGGTACCCTCTGCTATCTCTCCTCCCTAACCTTATCAGAACTTCCTGTCTCTCCCAGGCAAATCTCAATGAACCAGAACGTGTGGGCTGAGGATTCTGTTGAACTGGTTATCTCTCAGCTCCCCATCCAGCTTAGTCCTCCATCTTGGCCTCTCCTCTCTATCCCAGAACTTAAGCGGGGGAAGGGAGAAGACAGTCCTTTTTCTGCCCCCTGTCACAGAAACCCCAAACCCAGATGTGTCTCCAGCCCTAGCCAGCCCACCCCAAACTCTACACCCCAAGAAATGCCCAGTGTCAGTTCTTCTACCCACATCAAGCTTTGAGGGGAAATCCCAGATGTGCCAAACTACAACTCCCAGAGCCCTCCTGGCCCCAGAAGGGGCGGGACTTCCTGGCTCAGCCCCACCTTAGCTGATTCTGTCCGCATTCCTGTGTCTTCCCTCCCAGGTGAGAGGCTGCCAGCCAGCACACACCCAGAGATTACACCCTGACCAAAGAGGTGTCAGGTTGTACATTGTTTTCAGAGCCAACACCCCACCCACCACTCCCAGCCCTGGCTTTTCTCTTCCTGAGGAGCAAGGACAGTGCCACCCAGGGACATTCCCAGAACCCCTTCTCTGCCATTGTTTGCCCCTCCTCCAGAAAGTTTGTCCTGAACTGGCAGCTCTGTCCAATAGAACTTTCTGCAATGACAGAGATGTTCTATATCTGCACTGTCCAACATCAGCCGCAGATGACTACTGAGCGCTTGAAATTCGGCCATTGTGTCCGAGGAGCTGAATTTTTTATTTTATTTCATTTTAATTAACTGAACCACATGTGGCTACAGCTACTGTATTGAACAGGACAGCTCTTGAACTCACACACTCCTTGGCAAAGACCATATTCACACATTTTCATTGATGTATATTTATTCATTTTGTTTCTCCTGTAATTTACCTGCTCCTTGAGGGGGAGAGCCAGTATGTTCTTTGAAATGTTTTCTCTCAACACCAGGCCTTTGCCCATGCCATGGCCTCTGTATGGAGCACTTTGCCCTCCATCATCTGTAACAACTATGTGTCCTTCAGATCTTAGTTTTAAAGTCAACTCCTCCAAGAAGCCATCCCTGACTACCATCCCTGACCCTCATGCCGAAGCTTCTGAGTCTTCTAGCCCCAACTAGACACTGATGACACTGTAGTATAATTGCCCAATTACTTCTCTGTCTCACTTTCTAGACTGTGAGCTCCTTGGGAGCAGAGACTAGCATAATACCTGAATCAGAGCTGACCCCCAATAAATATTCATGGAGTTCAACGTTGAATAAATGTTTTCACATGATACAATCCAATGCCTCATTCACAGTAGTGATACTAATGAAAGCTGTAATTTATTGAGCTGTCTCATTAAATGCCACAACAATCCTATAAGAGATGCTATATTATCTCCTTTTCACAGGTAAGTGATCTGAAGCTCAGAGAGGTTAAGTAAATCATTCAAGGTCACACAGCTAGGATCACAGCCTGGGTTCCCTAGAAAACAGAGCTTGAGGCAAGATTTATAAGCTAATACCTTATTAGGGATGAAATCCCAGCTTAACAAGAGTGAAGGAAAAGGGACTGTGAGACTGAGAAGGAGGGAGAGCAACTATAAGACATGTCTTACTAAGTTGGCCACAACTTTCCAAGAAAATACGGCTGGGAGTTCCACCGCTCAGGGCATCTCTGGAGAAGCCACGTGAAACATGCAGGGATGAAGGGCAAGAACTTCATTGGCTGGCCTGTCCCCTTTCCTGTCTGCCATTAGTGACCACTGGGCCCAACTGCTCCTCATGTCTGGGCTGTGTTACCTACACCTCCAGGCAGCTATGAGGGAAGCAGTTCTACACCCAGAGCTTCACCTGAGTCTAGAAGAGGAGGCAGCAGGACCCTATTCCCAACCCCCAGCCAAGGATCCAGTCAGGTCGGACTGGACCACAGCTGGGGTCGTTGGGAGACCAAGCCATGACTTAGGCCTCATCACCGCAGGCTGAGCTGGCCAAGTGGCTGCAGCACCTGACCCAGGCCGCCTGCAGGGGCAGGTGAGCGGAGGCTGATGGCATCCAGTGCCGCTGGGTGGCCGGGAAGGACACAGCTAAGTGCACTTGAGAAACCTGTGAGATATCACACTGGGATTCAGATACAGTTCAGACTAACTCCAAAGCCCTTCCACAAATACTGACTGAAAGAAAAAAAAAAAAAAGAATAAATACGTGACTGAATGAGTGGGAAAAAAAACCCTGGCAATCATCTCTTCAAAACCCTGTTGGATTCCGGAGGCTGTCATTTTACAGTGGAAAGACTGAGGCCCAGTAGGGCAGAGATGCCCTGACCAAGGAAGGCCACACTGAGTGTGGGTGGCAGAGCTGGAACTTGAGCCTCAGTCTCAGGCATCACTCAACCTTCCTGCTTCTGACAGCACCAACTAATGTGTCTCATCTGTCGTGTCAGCATTTATAGCATCCGAGTGACTCCTCTTGTTCTCACCTTCCCAGCATCCACGGCCCATCCTCTGCTAACAGCACCTTGGTTTTCCTCCTAGAAACCAACCCATCCTCCACCTTTAGTCCATGTAGTTCTAGTGCAGTGAGCCTCATGACATGCTTACTCTAATCCCCATTCTCCAACCCTCAATCCCTAATCTTTGAGCCCAGGGCCTAGGTCTGGCCAATCAGAGCATCCCATTTCCCTGGCCACAATGATGGAACCCAAGCTTGTCCAGTGAGCGTTAATCACAGCAATTGCGGCAACTATGTGCAAAGAGGAGCTTTCTTTTCTCTGGGGCTGCTAAGCCTGGAGGCACCAGAAGCCGACACCATGAGAGAGAATCTTCCTGAGAATGAACCTAACTCAGCGGAAAATGGAGCTGAGAGATGGAGAGAGAAAGTGAGGTCCATTGCTTCTTCACCTGGAGCCAGCTGTGCCTGAAGCTGTCCCACAGAATTTTCAGTCATGTAAGCCAATGCATTTCTCGTTTCTAGTTGAGCCTGTTGGAGTTGCGCTTCCGTCACTTACCGCAAAGACAAGACAAGCGCCTATTCTGTGCCAAGTTTTATGCTGAATGTGGGGGACAAAGATTTTTCAGATCCAGTGCCTACTCTCCACAAGTTTACAGCCTGCAGGGTAGATATCCAGATCCCAGAGAAATATCCCTCAACTAGAATTACCAAGGCAGAAAGGTAGAGAGCACAGTGGCAAGAATGTCAACACCTGGTGTTTAATCGTAGATCGCTTAATCCCTATTCATGCCTTCTCCTACCCAGGAAACCCCATACCCTCACCCCATCCTGATTTGGGGCTGGCTTTTTCCTCTTTGCCCAGCCCACCCAGCAGCCCAGTGAAAGCCTGTCGATTTAAGGAACTGGGAAGGAAAATACTCACACACACACACACACATACACACACACACACACACACACACACACACACACACACACACCCTCAGGCCAGCTTATCACACACTTGGGCTTTGTTCAGCAGCCTGAATGTTTCCTTCAAACGGAAGGACACCTGTTATGAGGTTGCAGATGTATGTTCAAAGCTGGAGCCTGAGAAGAAGTGGCCACGTTGGAGGGTCTTGACCTGAAGTGTGGTAAGTCTGGAGGGACAAGGGATGTGAGGTCAGGATGGGGAGAGAGGAAGGTATTGTCCAGGAGACATAATGGGCTTTAAGGGTCCATGAGCCGCTGAAATTACAATACCGTGTGTGTGTTGGTGCGGGGTGTGTACAAGTAAGTCTGCATGAAGAATGCATCCATGCTTTTAAATCCTATGTTCAAAGGAATTAATCACCTCCAAAAGGTTAAGTCCCACTGGTCTAGGACATGGCCATCCTTCTGCAGGTGGGTGTTGTAGTCTACTCAGGCTGCTGGAACAAAGTGCCACAGACTAAGTGGCTTATAACCAACAGAAATTTATTTCTCTCAGTTCTGGAGGCTAGGAATTCCAAGATCAGGGAGATTTGGTGTCTAGTGAGAGCACGCTTCCTGGTATATAGATGGCTGTCTTTTTGCTATGTCTTCACATGGCAGAATGGGCAAGGGTGCTCCCTGGGGTCTCTTTATAAGGGCACGAATGCCATTCATAAGTCCACCCTCATGACCTCATCAGTTCCCAAATGCCCATCTCTCAATACCATCACCACTGGGGTTAGAATTTCAACAGGTGATTTTGGGGGGCACACAAACACTCAGTCCACTGCAAAAGGGAAACAGAGGCTTGGAGCCATTACATTACATCATAATTGGACCAGCTCACACAACCAACTTGTAATGGAGCTGGAAAAGCACCAGAAGTCGGGCTGACCTGGCTGTGCAGCTAGGAGAATGAGACAAGGGATGCGGGTCAAAGTCCTCCCCTAAACCCGACTTGCCCATCTTCAGATCTCAGCCTGGATGTCACCTGGCACCCAGGCTGGATCAGGTGCCCCTCCTCTGTGCCTGCCCCAGCATCGCCCTGGGCTTTCTCTTGGTGTGACGCTGTGTCTGTTTTCATCTGTTGATCGATGGGTTGTCAAAATACACATCTCAGACTTCATTTACGCTACACCACACTCAGATATCTCCACCTCTCCTAACAAGCCGGTCCCTCCTGCAGCTTCCCTATCTCGAGTAAGAGCAGCTCCTCCATTCCAGGTGTCAAGGCCAAAAGCCCTGGAGGTATCCTTGCCTCCTCTTGGTCCCTCACACTCCCAAGTCCAATCCATAAGCAAAGCCGGTTGGCCGGACCTACATTTTTCCTTCAACAAAGATCCAGAATCTGCCCCCACCCTCCCTCTCTCCTGTCTCTCGTATCCACTGATGTCTCTCACCTGACCGACTGAAGCTGCCTCTGGTTGCTTCTTCCTCGCCCTTCCTTCTGCCTCTCCTCCATGCAGAAGCCAGAGTGATTCTTTTTTTAAAACACTAGGACAGGTGACGTCACATCTCTGCTCGAGACCACCCACAGACTCCCCATCTCACTCAGAAAGTAAAAGCCAAAGATCTATCATTGCCTACAAGGCCCACCACTCTCCCCCTTTCCTCATTCCTTCCAGTTACCGGGTCCTCTTTGCTTCCGCCAACATGCCAAGTACACACTTACCACAGGGCCTTTGCACCTGCTCCTCCCTCTGCCTGGAATTTCCTCCTCCGTAAATCCACATGGCTTCCTCCCTCAGCTCTTACTCAAAGGTCACCTTCTCATGGGGCTTTCCTGGCCATCCCTGTCGCTCACCATCTCCCTTCCCAGCTTCATTTTCTTCTGTGGCACTTATTTACATCAGGCATCTTATATATTATATCTTTATTGTCTCTCTCTCCCACTAGAGTGTAAGCTCCATGAGGACAGTGGTTTTGTCTGTTTTCCTCACTACTAAACCCCCAGCACCTAGAACAGTTCTCGGAACGTAGTAGATACTCAATAAATAATTGTTGACTGGCTGGAACAGGTGGGAGGGTTGACCAAATTCTAACCCTGGGCAGCTCCTTAAAAAGGCTGGGGTATTTGACTTTTAAACTAATTCCTTAATATCACCTTGGGTTTAGGTCCCAGTCAGGAGCCCGATTTCCTGAGTTTGAGTCCCTGGTCCACCACTCATTTCCTGAGGCTTCGTTTTGTCATCTGTAAAATGGGAACTCAGATAACAGTATTACCCACCCTATCATAGAGGGGCCACAGGCTTAAATTGAATGAGGCACTGAAAGAGTTTAGAATGAGGCTTGATGAGTGCTCAGGAATTGTCAACTGCCATTAACAGTTAAGCACTGAGCTGGAGGAGAAAATATTCAATCCCTTTCATGTTTCTCCTTAGGTGGATTCTAGGTAATTGAAGCCTGGCCGGATGTGGTTTCGGGTTATAATGCCTCATTTACGTTTCTGGGCACCTGGACGGTTGGTGTGATTTTCCCAGGTGACACTGAGCACATTATCTGGAGAACAAAACTTCTTTCAAGGTCAGAAACGCCCGGGAGAGGCACTGGGGCAGCCAGAGAGAGGCAAAATCACGGGCCTCAGTCAGCTCTGGGCTCCCCAGCTTCCTGGCTGGAATTACACCCCTCGGGATCCGTCCAACCCCAAAGTTGAGGCTGATTTTGGCGTGGGACAAAAATCCATCCTCCCTTCCTCTAGGGGCCACGTCTCATTTGCTGGCTGGCTGCCATGAGGTTTTTCTAATCCTGGGAATAAAACGTCTGTGCCACCTTACCCTGACCTACCTTCCCAGGCTTAGCTCAGCCCCTCTCCCTGCAACACACCTGCATCTGACCCCCTAGATCCTTCACAACACCCCTACCCCCATTCCCAGAGGGACGAGGTGACCTCCCCAAGGGGGAAACATGGTTTGTGTGCTTCTTTCCACCACACCATCCTGCTCAGTGACTGAACCCAACACCACATGCCCCCTGGGATTTAGAATCTGCTTTTACAGATGGACAAACTGAGGCCCAGAGCAACGGGGCAACTTGCTCCAGGTCACACACCTGGGAAGTGGCAGAGGGACTGGCTGGCCTCCAAGCCCAGCATTCCGGCCACGTTTAAAGTGCTGGCTGGGCTTAGAGTCCCAAAGTGAAACCCAAGGTTGAAGTCCTGGAAAGTCTCTGTAGGTGCCCTTGGCTGGCTCAGCTGCTTTTGACCCTGGGTGCCCTTAGGCTGCCTCAGCCCCTCTGGGCCTCACTTCTGACCATCAATGACAATGTTGACTATTAGCAAACCACCATCCTGCCTCAGCCTCCTCATCCAACCTCTATTATTATTTTGGTTAAGACCGGACTTGAAATCAACTCTCTTTCTCCTTAAAATAATTTTAATTTAAAATGGATAACCAGTATCACGCCAAAAAATAGAACAAAAACACCACAACAAATACAAGGAAAATCCAGCTACATCCCCCAAATCTCGCTAGACTCCATTGCCTGCTCAAGGCTCCCTGTCTTTTAAAAAGAGGAGATTGACAGATGCTTGGGAGATGATTAAGACCCTTTAGCTCCAACAGAAATTTTCTCCTTGGTGTAAAGAGAAGGAGTGAAGGAGAATTGAAAACTAAATAACTCTTGGCATTTAAGGCTGGGTTCAGGTGCCACCTGACTATTCCTCAAGGGTCATATGTGGCACCACGTGAAACAGCAATATATAAAACAATGCCATTTACATGCATGAAAAATACACATATACTGAACAATATTGATCTTGCAAAAATACCTCCATACAGGGGCTTCCCTGGTGGCGCAGTGGTTGAGAGTCCGCCTGCCGATGCAGGAGACACGGGTTCGTGCCCTGGTCCGGGAAGATCCCACATGCCGCGGAGCAACTAAGCCCGTGAGCCATGGCCGCTGGGCCTGCGCGTCCGGAGCCTGTGCTCCGCAACGGGAGAGGCCACAGCAGTGAGAGGCCCGCATACCGCAAAAAAAAAAAAAAAAAAAAAAAAAAATACCTCCATACAAAAAGATACACATTAAATAATGGTCAGGGATTGAGAGGAGATAGCTGCCGGGCAGGGTGGTTGCTAGAAACACAGCATCTGTGTGTGATTTCGGAAAAGGTGCTCCCTCTGGGTAGAAGCAGACCTTTTGGAAAGTGCCAGCCTTGATGGGCAGAGGGAATGAATGAAGGAATAAATGAATGAATGAATGACACATGAGAGGGGGCTTGCATGGACCAGTGATGATCATTTCCCATGAGGACTGCTTGTGCTCCAAGGTCTGTTTAGGCACTAACATTCATTCTAAAATTTGGAGTTTCGACTTCCAGAACTTGTTAGGGAAAAGACCCACCCTCACCCCAGTTATTAACACCTCCAGGTGCATCCCAGGCCGAAGGGAGGCTAATGACCTGTGATCTAAAGACAGGACCAGATCCCTGGCTGGCCGGGGAGGGGGGACACCTTTGCCAGCCCCTGTTTCTCTCCTTCCACTAATCTTGTCCCTTGACCTCTAGGTCACTGACATCCCCTGATGATGGGTAGCCTGTGGGCAACTCTGGGGCTTTCCCTAACCTGCATCTCAGCCCTCAGCCTCTTCTCTCCTGCCTGGTTCCAGACCACCACACTTTCTCCTTTGGTGTCCTCACCTACTGCTCCTGGCCTCAGGGTAACAGCTGGAACCAGAGCTGCGGGAACTTCAGGTGCCTGGATGATATTCCTGACTTTGCCTGGAAGGTGAGGCGTGGTCTCATCAATTCACTGGGACCTGGCGGTGGGGCACTCTTAAACCCATCAGAGTAAAAAAAAAAGAAAAAAGCCAATTTCTGCCCACCTTCCTTCTAACCTCTGATTCGGTAGGTGCGGGGTGGGGTCTGGCTATCCGCATTTTAGCAAACACCCAGGATGATCCTGAAGGCACCTGCCAGCGTGCAGTGCCTTTGTACAAATTAGGAAAAGGGTGCTCCTTCTTCAGGACACTATACTGCCATCTGCTGGAAAAGTACTGTAGTCAATATGCATTTCTGTGATGACTCCCAAACGCATCTCCTGGAGTTGTGCAGTGCACAACCTGTACACACCTACCTGGTCATCCTCTATCTAAGCGCTGCTAGGTTTGAAAACCACAGCTAAGGTGTTGAAAGTCACTGCAAATTGCCAAATTCAACAATGGGCACAATGGGTTGGGACTCCCAGTTCAGCACCTCTAAGGAAGATTACACAGCCTTCAAAACCGATGATCACAAAGGTGCCTCTCTTGGTGACTCCGCTGTATAGCAGGTACTCAATAAAGGGAGGGTATGGTGGCTGTAGATCTAGATCTTAATTCTGACTCTACCTCTTAAGTAGCTGTGTGCTCTGAGGGAAATGACTCCAATTCCTTATACCTCTGTTTGTTTATATGTAAAACAGGGATAATAATAGCACAGACCTTGTGGGATTTTGAGGACTCAGTAGCTGATCAGTTAAAAAGAGAGAGCAGAGACTGCCCCTACCCCAGACAACACCTTCCCTCCCTTCTCTTCCTGGCAGGTCTCAGCTGTGATGCTCCTTGGAGGCTGACTTCTATTGGCCTTCAACTCAATTCTCTTCCTGTCCTGGGCCTTAGCCCCCAAAGGGCTGTGCCCAAGGAGGGGCAGTGGCCCAATGCCAGGGGTGCAGGCAACAGCAGGTAAATCTTCTATCACATATGTGTTCCAGACATGTTTGTGGAATGAATGAATGAATGGATGGATGGATGAATGAGCCTGTAAGCAGAGTCTTGCCTCCTAGTTGACTCTCAGAGATAAACCCTAGGATTGTAGACTATTCCAGGTCCTTTAACAAGCCAGATATTGGAGGTAGGGAATGGTATACTTAACATCACCCTCTCTTGCCCTTATCCAAACCCAGTCTTAATAATCTGTCCTCCTTTGTTTCTCTCCCATCCATCCACTTTGCATCATTTTTACCAGGACCATCATATACAGTTGGGCAGGTTGTGCACTGCATAAGGGCATCCAGCTAAGGGCTGAGAGCTGCTGAAATCTAACCATGCTCCAATTCCTAAGCTGTGAAACTGCAGGGCTGCGTCTGCCCGGCTGCATCTGCTTTTCTCTAATTCACACATCGGCTTGGGATGATCTAGCTCAGGTCTTGCTTGAACCTTCATCCAAGTAATTCTCCACCATCTCTCACCTGGTTTAGAGGTGAGCACCTCACACATCTCCCTGCTGCCACCCTTGCCCCCTACAGTCTGTTTGCCACACTCTGGCCAAGTGGGTCCTGTTAAAGCTGAAATCAGACCATACCACTCGGACTGGCTTAACCGCGCCAATGACTTCCCGTTACCGATGAGGCTCCACCGATGAAGCCTTCATTCGCTCACTGACCTCATCTCTTACCTGCTCCACCAGGCTCAGCATGCTCCGGCCAAACTGGCTTTCTTTCTGTTGCTCGTGAAAACCAAGCTTGTTCCCTCTGCCTGGAATTCTCTCTTCTCAGATCTTCACATCTTGCTCCTCCCACTTCATTAAGGGCTCTGCTCCAATATCACTGCCTCAGTGGGGGTCTTCCATGACCTCAAGGTAAGGGAGCTTCCCTCTCCTTAGAGTCTCCTTCCTCTTACCTTGCTTTCCATTTTTCATAGCACTTACCTGCCTGCTTGATTACTGTGCACCTCTCTCCACTAGAACATCAGCTCCATGAGGGCAAGGACATGTCTGCCTTGATATCACCAGCATCTAACACGGTACTTTGCACATAATAGTTGCTCATTAAATATTTGTTGAATCAACAGATGGAGATACAGTACTTGTCCTCCAGTGTCTAATGGGGGTGGGGTGTATTAGGCAGTTATAACTCAGTGGATATTTGGCACAAGAGGATGAGCACAGGATGCAAAGAAAAACTCCAAGCGGTACCTGACCCAGTGTGTGGAAGGTGTTAAGGAAGGCTTCCTTGAGGAGGCATCACTGAGATGAATCTGGAAGGATGAGTGGGAGTTAACCAAATGTAGAAGGGGGTTTCAGGTAATGGGAACATCACATCACGGGCAAAGGCATAGAGACAAGAGCAAGGCATGTGTAGGGAACTTCAAGTGGACGAGAGTGACTGAAGGGTGGCTGCAGGTCACGTGACTCTCCTGCACGGGGAGTGCCTTCTAGGTGCGGAGGTGTCTGGTTCGTTTTCTTAGTATCATTAGTACCTTTGACAGAGTGCCTAACAGTTTTCACGAATGAGTGCATGGATAGATGGATGGGTTGGTGAATGGATGGAGTAGGGTGGGTAAGTAGGTGGATGAGCTGAGGGATGCATCAATAGACATATTACTGGAAGAATGGATGAATGGATAGATGGGTGGAAGGATGGGGAAAATGGGTAGATTGGAATATGGATGGATGGATGGATGAATTGGTGGAAGGCAGGTGGCTAAATGGGTGGTTGGTTGGATGGATGGATGGGTGAGTGAATGGATAGGTAGGTGGAGGAATGGAGAGAATGAGTGGATGGGTGAGTAGATGGACAGATGGGTGGAAGGCTAAGCTGAGTGATCGGTGGATAAGAGGATAGATGAGCCAATAAATGAGTGGATGGATGGATGGGTGGGTGGATAGGAGGGTGGATGAGTGAGTCCTGGGATGGAAAGGCAGCCCAGAGCCCCTTGACCGACACACTGGTTTTCCTTGCTGCTGTTTCTAGCCATCGCCTCCATTGTGGGCCTGCTGGTTTTCCTGATCAGCTTGGCCTCCCCATTTGCCAAGGAAGCCTGCTTAGCCTCCTCTGTGTACCACAGTGGTCAGTGCCAGCTGGGCTGGGGCTATGTGACTGCCATCTTCCACACAGTCCTGGCCAGCCTCCTGCCCACGTTCAGGTGGCTCCACGTGACCGAGGTCCAGCGAAGGACCATCCTCTTCTCCAGTGACACTGAGAGCATCATCCTGGTGCCAGAAATGAGCAAATAAAAATATCTCAGGAGGAGCAAAAAGAGCCCATGCAACCGTTGTATGAAATCACCACGCACCCAGGTTCAAATCCCACCTCTGCTGCTTCCTTGCTGTGTGACCTCAGACAAGACACTTCACTTCTCTGGGCCTTGTTGTATACTTCTGTAAAATGGGTGTGTGTGTGAAATAATGCCTACCTCATAGGGTTGCTATGAGAATTAACTTAAGATGCTGTGCATAAATAAAGCCCTTAGCATGATGTTAGGCACTAGTATTCAATAAACTTTAGCTATAATTATTATAATCCCTATCTCACAGGACTGTGGTGAGGATAAATCTATTCATGAAAAGTACCTGGGGCAATTCTGAATCTGTGGTCACCACTCAAATACTACATCTTTTAATAAGTATGTGCATATTCTGTATGAGAGAATAAAATAAAAATATTCCTCCCTTTTTATAACTCCTCCTCTTGGAGAATTTGAAAATTTTTCATTTTCCCATCAAACCCCTAGTGAGTGCCCCTTATAGATGAGAGTTGGTCCAGTGCTGGGGTAGGGATTGAGGGGGGCGTCAGGCAGTAAGGACCTATCTCACACCTCCATGGATAATCCCACTGATGTGGAAACTTCACTGCTATTTGGGGCACGAGGCCCCTCACAATCCAGTCCAAACCTCTCTCTTCAGCTTCTTTCTTGTCATTCACCCAACCCTGCGCGTCTCCCTCCAGCCACACTGAATTCTGAGCCCACAGTAGGTCTCTTCACAGCTCCACCCCTTTGTACACATTGCTCTCTCTGCCAGGGATGGAGCCAGTCTGTTGCCTTTGCTTATCAAAACCCATCACCCTTCTCTGGGAAGAGCGCCCTAATCTTCCCTTGGGGAATGACCTTCAGCAACTCTCTGACCACCCCAGGCTTTAGGATGGACAAGTGAGTCCTTCTGGCCAGTCAAGCCCAGTCAGAATGATTGGTTTAGAAATGGGCATGGGACCTGTATAAGCCAACATGGACAAGAGTGGAACCACCAGACAGACAACGATGGAGCTCTAAAGACTTCACTTGAGTAGCTGGATGCAGCCATGCCTGCTCCCCTACCTGCTAGAGACATAGTCACAGGCAGCTCCAGGCTGGTACCCCTCTAGTTAGACTGCCCAGAAGAAAGAGTGAACAGCTCTTTTCCCAGGGAAGGAATCTGATTGGCCAGAACTGGGTCATGTGCCCACCTTGGGGGGAGGGGCATGTCAGCAATCTCACTAGACTGTAACTATAGTTATAATGTAGGAGATACATTTCCCCAGAAGAGGGGAGAAGTTGCTGGTCCTAGAATGGGGCAAGGATGCCAGGCAAGCAAAAACATTTGATACCAAACTCTCTCTTTAAGGGAAGCTTTATTATCTACATTTCACAAAAGTGAAAACTGAAGCTCAGAGAGACAAAGTCACTTGCCCAAAGTCACACAGCTGATCAGTGGCAGAGCTGGGATTTGAATCCAGGTCTGTCAGACTCTGTGATGGAGGCAAAATAACACCTGAATTTGTGATCTCTGCCCCGACCCAGCTCACCAAACTCTTTTGGTTTCAAATATTCAATTAAGAACATCTGTAAATAACACTATTATATTATTAGAGTGATTCCATTATTTTGAAAACACACAAGCCACAGAGAATGCAGCTTGCGTTCGTCTTTCAGAAAAAAACAATAAGGACAATAATTACTTTAAAAAGTAATAGAATAATGGAATAAAGTAATAGAAAACCTAGGAAGCCACCACATGGTATCCAAATGGACTCGAAGACCAGTGGTATGTTTCAAGTGTCATCAGAAGCACTTTGATGTGAGTCAGGCTTCTGTGGGAAGATTCCAGAAGGCCCCGGCAGCATCCCAGTGCAAAAAGCAGCAAGTAGATGCCACCAAGAAGAAGCCCAAACTCAGCTTCAGGTCACCCACCTGCGCTAGGGATGAGCCGCCCCCTCTATGTAATAACCTTACAGTAGCTCCCAAGTTCCTTAATTTTCTCCTTCAACAATTTCAGCAATGCCAAAGGCAGCAAATCTGCAGCCTATGAAGCAGAAGCATTTACACAGACGCTGTCTTTATTTGACAAGAGACAGAGGGATCTGTCTTCTTTTCTGTTCATCATAATAAGAGGTATTTGTTTGCAGGAGCCCTTTACCTGCCGAGGCTGGAAATCACTGTGCCCACAAGACTGAATAAAGCAAGCCAGGAAGATACTGGAGGATTCCTGCCCAGCACCTCGATGTAATGGAAAGTCCCTAGGGAAC
Source organism: Kogia breviceps (assembly GCF_026419965.1). Taxonomy (NCBI): domain Eukaryota; kingdom Metazoa; phylum Chordata; class Mammalia; order Artiodactyla; family Physeteridae; genus Kogia; species Kogia breviceps. The sequence goes on from NC_081324.1 coordinate 71,332,564, forward strand.
AGCATCGTTCTGTAGGTCATTTGAATTCTACTAGGTTGACTTAGCAATGGATTGGCAAGCTGGCACTTCAAAAAGGATCAAACTGTGCTGTGCTCCTTCTAGAATCTCTACCTGTCCTGGGCTCAAGCTCTCAATGTGTCCAGCAGCTTAAAAGCCAGCAGCACAGAGACCCAAGAGCCCTTCCCTGACTCAGCAGAACCCGATGCAAACTGCAGAGTCAGAGCGGGTTTTGCTCCTGCCAAGAACAGATGGCCTCACCACACCTAACTCCAGTTGCTCTGTCATAGCCCCAGAGGGCTCAGAGCTCATTCCTTCCCCAGTTCTCCTCCAGGAGCTGTGTCAAAGATTCACCTGAGAACCTGAGCAAGACAGATGATGGGAACTCAGGGAAACTGAGGTCCCAACCAGGAAATCATCCCCAGTGAAGCTAGGGGCAGAGGGTCCCAGTGAAAAGATGGGGGCCAGGACTGAATCCAGACCCAAGGGAGGCATTATTACCCCCAGTTCACAGAAATGAAAACGAAGGCTCAGAGAGGCAAGGTCACTTGCCCAAAGCCACACAGCCAGGAAGTGGCAGAGTTGGGATCCTAAGTCATCCCTCCCCAAGCATGTGGACAAAGATATAGGACATGATTTTAGTTGGTGTGGTGAGAAAGTCACTCCCACTTCAATCCTCCTTGAAGTCCTCCAAGAAGAAAGGCTCATCTAGTGCTAGCATATCTTTAACCTCTCAAACCCTTAGTGCATCTCTTCTTAACGGCAAGAGAGCAAGCTTCAGAAAGTCTTTGGTGGGAAATAGTATTTTGGCAAAATAATAATATTTATTTTTACAACCATCTTCTGTTTATGCAAATGATCCTAGCTTGCCATAAGTTTGAAGTTTTTAAAAAATGAGTTGATCTAAAGAAAACTAGTAAAGGGACTTTCCCTGGTGGTCCCGTGGTTAAGATTCCACGCTTCCATTGCAGGGAGTGCAGGTTCGCTCCCTGATCGGGGAACTAAGATCCCACATGCAACATGATGTGGCCGAAGAGTAAAAAGAAGAAAGAAAACTAGTAAAGATAGAATAGTACAGATGGTACACAGATATGGTCCAAATCATAAAGGTGGACTGCAGGTGACTTGAGTTTGATGCTGTCATAAAACTTGGGGAGAAGACTCATTGATTGATGGATCTAATGTCTCTCAAACTTGAGTATCTGTTGAAAAGGCAAGAAATCTAAACCACTTCCTCCCACGGCCCTTGACTGTGCCCTCCCCTCCTTTCCCCAATGGGCTGCTGGGACCTCAGGCCTGGGAGAGGAGGAGAGAGGGATAAGAAGGAAGATGAAACAGGATGCCATAAATGGTCGCAGCATTCTGAAATGAGATGGTCGGGGCCTCCCAAACCCTTTGCATAAGTGCTTCTCAGTTGCCCCACGGCCTCTCCCACAAGCCAAATGGAAAGCTTGAGGTGAAAAGAAAATGGAACGTGATTTAGAAGAGAGATGACAGAGCAGCCAGAGGGTCTAAACCCAGCAGTGTTGTTCTGAATGAGAACAGCAACATTCAGGCAGAAGACATGGTGACAGACAGTATCCACATGCTCACGGCTACAAGGAAAGGAGGCAGAAGGAGGAGAGGAGAGGAATCGGAGGGATGGGGGAAGGAGAAGATAAAGAAATGGAGGAAAAGACAGAGGAGGAGGCAGAGGAAGAAGAAGAAAAGGGGGGAAGGAGGAGTCCACAGTGACAAGTGTGTGTGCCGTACACATGGCAAAAAGACCCCTTCTCCATCCGTGCTGAGTCACGAAAACGTGCCTGGTGGCCCAAGACTCATCTTCTCACATCTGTGCAAGGTGCAAATGCATGTGTTTAGGAAAACCTTTACAAAAGCAAAACATTCCCTTAGGATTTTTTCCCCACAAAATATATCGTCCTTTACCGTAAGTCAATAGTGCACGTAACTGCACATTTGTACACACATAACAGGTATGCTGGTGGTACCCAGGTCTGGTGGTGCCAGGCAGCTGCAAGAATAGTGGGTCCTCCAGGAGGAGGGCCACGTGTACCAGGCTATGGCTGCAGTTGGGGAAATGAGACCAGTGGCTTCAGAGGATGGTCAGAACATCAGGACCAGTCTTTGCTCTCAGAAGCTTCTCCCAGGAAGAAGCAGACCTTCCCACTAAGAGAGCCCCATGTGGGCCAGCAAAAGACAAGTCCCCACCTGCCTGCTGCTTTGTGGCTTCAGACTTGCCTCTGCTGGCAATCTTCCAAGAAAGTGGTGACTTGGGCTCAGCCAGGCCACCAATGCCACCTGAAACTCCTTTACTTTGCTGGCTTATTTGGAAACTAACTTTTTCTATAGAAACCCTGACGTTTTGATGGGTGCTCATTAGATTAAATCAAGCTTTGCTTCTGCAGCGGAAAACCAGAAGTTTCCCTTGGCACATGGTTAGAGGCTGCTGGGGCTGGAGACCCATGCGAGGTCTCCATTGCCCAAAGACTGTGGTTTAGAATGGCAGCCATGAGTGGGAATCATAGATATTAAGGAGATAAGTTGACGGTCTATGGGAACACTGGGGGCGAGAGAGGAGCTAGCTCAGCAGTGGGGATACAGTGAGGCATCAACTTAGAGGTATACTCTTGACTCCAATGGCTGACCATCTTGGGACCCCTCCTGTGCATGGACCTTGGGATACGTGGTAGACTGTTTGCAAAAATACTCAATTATTTCCCTGCCTGTATTTACAGCCCTTTTCATTGTCACTTTTCAAAACCTCCCATCAACTGGTGGAATCTATTTCTCCATCCTTTCAATCTGAGCTCAGCCATATGACTTCTTTGACCAAAAGAATATAGTAGAAATAACTTTATGCCAATTCCAATCCTAGGTCTCAAGAGGCATTGCACACTTTTGTTTGCTCTCTTAGAAACTGCCATCATGGCCATGTAAACAAGCCTGAGCTAGCCTAATGGAGGATGAGAGATACATGGCCCAGTTTCTCCCACTATCCTAGCCAACAGCCGGCCAACTGTCAAAAGCAGAGTTGCCTGGCTGGTCATCAGCTGACCAGAGACACACAAAGAAGTTGAGCTGAGACCAGAAGAACCGCCCAGTTGAACCCAGCTCATATTGTTGACCTACAGAATCATCACAAGCTAAATAAATGGCTGTTTGAAGCCACTAAGATTTGGGGTGGTTTGTTACACAGCATTACTTGTGGTAACAGCTAACTGATACAAAGGATGAGATGAGATTCACCAGCCTTGAACTTTCAGGGGAAAGACCAGGGAGCTATCATAAGAATATGTCCCTCTCTGTGTCTGGGTCACTGAGGTGGGGTGGAGGGTGGGATATGAGGACACAGTCTTCAGAAGCAAGCATTTCTTTCTTTCAAATTAAAAAGAAAATCCCCAAACACTGAAACAAAAAATAACCCAGGTTCACGTTTCTGTTTATATATATTTTCTCTCTCTATAGACACAACTCTGTAGTAAACTGTAACAAGATATGCTGGCAACACTGAGAAAAGGAGGGCACTCCATAGATAAAACAACTCGCACACATACGATTCAGGGACACAAGGACACACACAACGTACAAAGATCCGAATAAACACAGTAAGCCGAATAAATAGGAGTTATTCCAAATCACAACCACGACGCTCTCCGGAACACCACGAGAGAAAGCAGACAAGAGATCTTGTGCTGTACTTTCAGACTAGTCTGTCAAAAAATACGTAAGAATCGGAAGGTCTAGGACCTGGGTCTTGCTAAAATAACATCCTCTGTAGTGAACAGTTGAATGGCAATATAAACTTTTATCTGGAGGGGACTTTCATACATTTTCTCCCATCTTGGGAAGGTGGGGGACTAGGGCGAGGAGATGCTTTCTCACAGAGCGTTCTTTGGAAGCGAGGGCCGTCTAGTCTCATCCATCCTGCCCAGGACACCCTACTCAGGCGGAAGTTCAGTGCAACCTAAAGTGCTGGGTCCCAGGGAAGCGCCTTCACAAGCACGCCAGGCAGGGGATTACTCCCTCTCCTGGTTTGCTCAGGATGGAAGGACTAATGCACTCTCTCTGCGAATGCTTCAAAGTGCTTGACGAATCTCCTACCCTCTCCAAAATCCTACCTGCCATTCTTGGGAAGAGCATCCCTCCCCAACTCTGTTTCTCCTGACTCCAGTATGCTCTCGGAAGAGAAGGGCTGGCAGGACCGCTCTCCTGGGAGGACAGGTAGGCAGGGTAAACTAGCTCGCTTAGGGTCTGTTTGGGGATTGGTGACCCTCTGTGTGAAGACATGGAGGGGACCATTTCCAGTCTGGTCTGTGACCCTGGCATCAGTTCATCAGCTGATGTTTCTTTCCCAAGGAAAACACCCGCCATACCCTACCTGGGCCATCCTCTGTCCTCCTTTCCCTCCTTTGTCCTGAGTGAGCAAGGGCACTTAGAGAAAAGCCAGCCTCCCTAAACAAGTGGCTTGCACCAACACACATCTTCCAAGCTTCTGGAACATCAGACCCGATGTATGGAAGGAGAGGCGAGGTCCTCCCTAGGAAGAGAGGAAGGGGATGTGGACTCTGCCCTGCCCAGGGGCCCCTGAGCAGGACCCGGAAGAGGCCTATCTCATGCTTACAGACATTTCTCACAGGCAGACGTCTTTCTTTAAAAGAAGAAAAAAGTCTCTCCTGGGCCAGGTGGAGGAGAAAAAAATGAGAAATATACAACGGTTGAAATCCCAGACCCCAAGAGAGATGTGCAAAGGACCCCATGTGCCTTTTCTAAACGGAAGAAAGTCTCAGGATATAGGCGGCTCAGGTACAAAGAAAGTGGAGAGGGAGACACATTTGTAGTCCCTCCTCCAAGCCAGTGGTTCTCAAATGGGGCTATTTGGCAATGTCTGGAGGTGCTCCGGGATGTCACAAGGGGTTGGGGAGGAGGGTGCTACTGGCATGTAGTAGGTAGACGCCAGGGATGCTGCTCAAATTCCAACAGTGCACAGGGCAGCATCCCTCAAAAAAGCATTAAATGTCAACAGTGCTCTGCTCCAGGCCAACCTTCCAGCCACGTTCTGCACATCTCCTCTGTACTCCTTTCAGAGTGCAGAGGTAGCCCCACAGACCTCTCCTATACCATTTTCCAAAAAGTTCCCTCCCCAAGTCTCATCCGACAAGACAGTTGGAGGGATGGGAGAGAAGAGGGAGGAGACCATTCCTGGGACCATGAACGAAGATGTTCCCTCCACACACCAGCAACTCCCAACTCCCACAAGGGAGAAATCCCAGACTTGGGCGATCTTTGGTCAAACAGGAAAACATAAGGCTGAACTGAAGGGGCAACCCCTCGATCCCACCTGCCTGGTGGCCAAAGTTGGGGTACTTTCTCTTTGCACAGAGGTCCATGCTTGGGAACAGATGCCAGGACCTTGCTCCCTGGGCAGCCAGGAGGAGAAGCAGGCAGGACAGGCAGGTGGGTGGAGGCTTGGTTGACGCTGCCTGGGTGACGTGGTCCTCACTTGTTCTCAATCAGGGTCTGCACCTTGTACACGAGGTCCCGGGCCAGCTTCAGGACCTGTTTGGTGTTGTGTCGCTCGGCCATTTCTGAAAGGGCGGAAGCAAAATCTCATGAGCCTCTTTCTCTGTCCATCCTTGGGACGCACTTTCAGTGCCTGGAGAGGCCTCTGGGGTATCCCCAACATCATCATCATCTGGCATCACCCCCAGAGCAGTTCTGGAAGCAGAGACTTTGGGGAAGGCCTGCATCTCTAGACCTCGGTTTCCTCATCTGTAAAATGGGAACCATAACAGTACCTACTTCACAAGGTTACTGTGAGATCAAACGAGACAAAGCTGGCTCTCAGTGTGTGTGTTTAAAAACATGTTAGGTCCTCCCACCACCCTCCTACAAACATAATGACTGGACACCTTTTAAGAAAGCAATGCCAGGCACATGGTAGATGCTTAAAAGTAGAGAAGGAAGGAAGCAACAGAAGGAGAGGAGGAGGGGAGGGGAGAAAGCACCAATAATCACTTTGTCAAGAGTGACACAAAATGATCAGCTCTTCAAAGCAGAATAATCCTTAGACATTTATCATAAAGAAATCATTTGGGGACTTCCCTGGTGGTCCAGTGGTAGTCCCCACCTCCCAGTGCAGGGGACGTGGGTTCGAATTCTGGTCAGGGAACTAAGATCCCACATGTCACGGGGCAACTAAGCCCGCGTGCCACAACTACTGAGCCCACATGCCGCACATGACAGAGCCCACGTGCTCTGGAGCCCGTGCACCACAACTAGAGAGAGACAACCCGCATGCCACAGCTAGAGAGAACCCCGCATGCCACAACAAAAGATCCCGCGTGCCACAATGAAGATCCTGCGTTCCGCAACTAAGACCCGACGCAGGCAAGTAAATAAATAAATAAATAAAATTGAAATAAAAATAGGGATAAGTAACATTAAAAAAAAAGAACCTCAAAAAAAACCAAACAAACAGGAAAGAAAGAAATCATTTGGTAGAAGAAAAAAAGAAAAACAAACAAAAACACTAGCACCATGGTTCCCAAACTGGGTGCTGAGGAATCCCAGGGTGCCACAGTGAACACATGGGAAACTTTGAGGGAAATACAGCTATCTTCCACATCTGCTGAACACCACATAAACTGCTAATGCGAGTGAGTTTGCAAATTTCATGACATTCCTATTAACGGCTTTACAGCTTTGCAAAAACTAGGTTTGCAGCAAGCAGTTGCCGTGATAAAAGCAAGTGTCATATGAAAATCACTGTGGAATAGGAAATGAAGGTGGTGGGGTTCAAAATGATTCCAAGGTTTGAGAAGTTGTGCAAAGCCCAACAGGTGAACACACCCATTAGTAACTGTACTTATTTATTTATTTTTATTTTGGCCACGCCATGTGGCATGTGGGATCTTAGTTCCCCGACCAGGAATTGAACCCATGTCCCTTGCATCAGGAACACGGAGTCTTAACCACTGGACCACCAGGGAAGTCCCAGTAACTGTACTTATTTAAATATAAAATAAAAATACGATTTTCTTTTGACTTACACGTATTATTTTTTCAAATGGCTACTAAGTTGTTAGGATAGATATACTTATTAGGTGGTTTGGACCTAACTAGTTACTGAATGGAACTTTTGGTCCGGGTGCCATGAAAACTTTACAGAGACATTAGGGGTGCCGTGGACTGAGAAAGTTTGAGAACCTCCACGCTAAGATAGGAATTGCTTTGGGTTCTCAATCACACCCTCAAACCGAAAACAACCTAGATGCCCCATCAGAAGGAACGGTTCAGTAAGTTATGAACAGTCACTTGAGGTGTATTCTGCTGTCTTAAAAAATGATTATATGGAAGATGGTTTTTAAAACATTAAGCGGAAAAAACCCTAGATACAACTGGATTCTGAAATGGTAACAACATAAAAATATACATTACTTTGAGAAAGACTAGATGGAAAAAACATTTTTAAAAAAATGAACCCACTAAGTACAGCATGGTTTCCTGGATTCGATCCTGGAGCAGAAAAAGGATTAGTTAAAAACCAAGTGAAATCAAGTCAGTCTGTAGTTTAGTTGATAATAATATATCAATGTTAATTGCTTTGTTCTACAAACATACGGGGATCAGGTAACATAATAACATTAGGGGCAGCTGGGTGAAGGGTATTGGAAACTCTCTGTACTATCTTTGCCAATTTTCTCTAAATCTAAAATTATTCCAAAATAAAAAAGCTTCTTTAAAGAAAACGAAGAATGTTTCCAGTGTAAGGTCATCACAGGTGGCTTTTCTCTTCTTTTGCTTTTTCCAAAACCTTCTTTAGTTTAAGAAAATGTTTTAATAGTGATAATATTGATAGTAGCAACAGCTTTTATTCATAGTAACAGCTATGAGCCAAGTACCACCTGACTGATGGGCTTTATATCCTTGTGGTCTCATTAAATCCTCCTGACATCTCCGTGAGGGAGGTGTTAGTACCATTTTATCCCCAAGGACTCTGAAGCCCAGAGACATAAAGTCATTTGCCCGTCACACAGCTCCCAGGTGGCAAGGCTGGGATCAGAATCCATCTCTGTTTGATTTCAAAGACTGTGCCTTTTTCATGCCATTTCAACTGCTTTCCTGTATCTGCCCTCCCTACACATATCAACCCTCTGAAGAAGACACTGTTACTCCATTTCCCAGATGAGGAAGCAGATGTTTAGAGAGAGGGCAAGTGACGTGTCCATGGCACAGCTGGTTAATGGCAGAGCCAGGGATGCTCCCTGAGCCTGATTTCAACACCTAGGCCCCTTCTGCCAGATCCCTGAGAAAAACATACAGGGATCACTCAGCATTACAAGATGTTAACTCATCCATTTGGAAATAGCTGCAAGTGGGGAGAACCCTCCTCCATCCCCTTCATGGTGCATCAGTCTCAGTGACCCTCCATCCCTCTCCAGGCCCCAGGAAGGGGCCCTGCAGAAGCCTGCACCCCTCAGATAAGACCCTGGTCACGTGGATACCATTAAAAAATTTGATGATGTCTGTGAAATCCATGTTGTTCTCCAAGATGATATCACGGTAGACCTCCACCAGCGCCAGCGCGATGAACAGGACATAGTGGGCGGACGACACATGTTTGGCTGCCCAGATGGTCTCCCAAACAGAGAAGACGTCATCATAGATGAGTTCTGCCGGGACACCAACACACACGCGCAGGGGGAGAGTCAGTCACTGAGCTCACGGTGCTGCCCTCCCTCTGGAGAGATCCCAGGCCAGCCGTGGTCTGCGCTTCTGTCCTGGAGCAGTGGACAGAGCTCAGGCCAGGAGACAGGAGACCTGACACTGTCATTTGACAGAAGCCTCAGTTTTCCCCTCTGTAGATAGGCTATGCAAACCAGGTGGGTTGTAATTTTCCAACTCTGACTGACATCCTGTAAGTGGAGGAACCGGGCACATGCAGATTTGATTTACATTGACCTGTCCTTGCCCTGCCCCTTGGTCAGTGTCCCCCTCTCTCCCTGCTCCCTCCATCTCTTTTAGCACCAATGGGGGTATCTACTTTTCTCCCCGCACCCAGGCAGAGCTGGCTGCTGCCTCTGGGTCTGGTAAAGAGATAGAATAGAGCAATAATGAAAAGTAAGCAATAATGAAAAGTAATAGAGTAATAATGAAAAGTGGACATATTCCTATGTCCAATAAACTCAGTCTGAATCCTGGCCCCATCACTTACTAGTAAGGTGACCTTGGGCTAGTTACTTCCCCTCCATGAGCCCTCCTCTTTCCTCATCTGTAAGTGGGGTGATACTAATAGTAATAAAGGACTGAAAAATAATACATAGAAATGGCTCAGCACAGTGCCTGGACCTTAATAAGCACCTCCATTGTTAGCATCACCCCAAATTGGCAATGCACCGTGTCAGACATCATTTCTAAGTCACGTGTGAAAGATGCTCTATGGGCTTCAGAGTTCTTGGCCTCTGATAAGCAGCTTAATAGAATGGAAGGGAACGGGGCTTAGGTAGACAGAGTGGGTCTCAGATCCCGGCTTTATTATTCCTAGCTCTGAATTTAGTTCTTCTCAGTCTTAGTCTCCTCATCTGTAAAATGGGGACTGTGACAACACCTACTGTATAGTGTCTCTGCAAGATAAGCTGGGTGAACTGATAGTCAGAACTCAACAAATGGGCATTACTCTCTTCCACTGGCTTTGTTACAACCCCTCCCAGCCTCACCTCCGCGGTACCTTTTCCCCTGAGATTCTGCTACAAAGAGTCTGAGAACAAGTTTCCAGTTTGAAGTCTGTACCTCGCTTGAAATCCAGCAGGAACCAGCGGTAGCAGAAGTAGAAGTGAGTGTAGTCCCCATTCTGATGCATCAACTCAAAGAGCTCTGAGTCCAGGATCTGTCAGAGAAAGGAAAGATAGGCATCAGCCTCCTGGGCAAAGGCTAGACTAGAGGGGACAGCTGAATAAATGATGCTACGTGCCCACACCAGACACCATACAGCCCTTAACAACCAGGTGGAGTTTAAAAACGGGCAAAGGATTTGAGATGGAAATCAACCTAGCTCAACCTAACCCCATCATGTCTCTAAAGAAGATGTGCAAATAGCCAATAAGCACGGGAGATGCTTACCATCAGCAGCAATTAGGAAAATGCAAATCAAAACCATAATGAGATACCACTTCACATGCACTAGGATGGCTATAAGAAAAATGACAGACAACAAAGTGTTGGTGAGGATGAAGAGATATTGGAACCCTTATATGTTGCTGGTGGGAATGCAGACTGGTGCAGCTGCAATTCCACTCCTAGGTATATCCCCAAGAGAAATGAAAACCTATGTCCATATAAAAACTTGTACATGAATGTACACAACAGCATTATTCATAATAGCAAAAAAGTGGAAACCACTCAAGTGTTTATCAGTGGCTGAATGGGTAAACAGAATGTGGTCTATCCATGCAATGGAATATTCGGCAATAAAAAGGAAAGATGTACAGATATATGCTGTAACACGGATGGCCCTTGAAAACATGATGCTAAGTGAAAGAAGTCAGACACAAGAGGCCACATATTGTGTGACTCCATTTATATGAAATGTCCAGAAGAGGCAACTCTATAGAGGCAGAAAGTAGATTAGTGGTTGCCAGGAGCTGGGGAGAGAGACTGACGTCAATGGGTATATGGGGATTCTTTTTGGGGTGATGAAAGTGTTCTGAAATTAGATAGTGATGATGATCTCATACCTGTGAATATTCTAAAAATCACTGAACTGAACATTTTAAAAGGGTGAATTTTATGGTATACGAATTGATCTCAATAAAGGGGTGTGTGTGTGTGTGTGTGTGTGTGTGTGTGTGTATGAGAGAGAGAAATATACTCAAATATTTCTTTGCAGAAAAGGACCAATACAATCAAACATCCTGTTAAGGGCGAGGGCCATGTCTTGTTCAACAGTGTAGCCACAGTGCCTGAACCAAATAAATGCTCAGTGAGAATGAATGTAGTGGAGTTGAGCTGTTGAGTGAAGGTTGAGTTGAATTGAGTTTTTTCGTTTAACTCAACTGGGCTGAATTAAGTAGGATTGAGAGACTGAGTCAAGTTAAACAAGGCGTGGCTATTAAGTTGGCTTGCGGTCCATTGGGCTGAGTTGGAATAAGTTATATTATTGAAAAGCACAAGGTCCTACCTGGATTAGCGACCTCATGTTGGCAAAGTGCGTGTCCATGGCGCCTCCGTGGGGGAAGTTCTGGTTCATCCTCTTCATGAGCTCGGTGAAGCAGCTGAAGGCAAGGGCCTCTGTGGAAAGAGCACAGGAGGAACAGTCAACTGCGCCACTGCCCAAGGAAACCGAGGTCCCAAAGTGATGGTCCGAGGCCCCGAGCTGGTTCACGAAGTCCACAGCCAAATGAGAAACATAAGGGCAATGGAGTACAAATGTATACCATTTCAAGGAACGCTCTCCAATTAATTACATACTTCCCACCTTTAGAGGTACTGAAATGTTTTATTTTAGGAAACAATGGTGACAGCAAAATGCTCTGTTTTAAAAATCCCTATTTGCTATAATAAAAAGTTGACAATGTTTGGTCCCAAGCTTTTTGAAAAAAGAAATTCTACAGGGTTCATGAAATTCTCATGTCTGGGAACCACTGTTTTAAAAGAATACAATATTCAATATTGTATTGAATATTGAATACAATATTGAATATTCAGTATTGGAAGGGTGTTTGCAGGCGTTATGCAAAGAAAGGGTCAAATAACATTGTGAAATGCTGCTTAGAGAGCCACTACCTATATTAAGAATGAAAAGGCTCTGAGAAGTCATGTAATTTAAAAAATCTTTTATATTGTTCAACACAGTGTTTAAAAAATTTATTTGAAAATAGTACCTTTTTTCTCTCTTAACACCTAGTAACTTTGGGGAAAGTTATGAGAAGGTTTCCAGAGGCACAGTAGGATCTCATTTATTTTTTAAAAGACTTTATTTTTCAGAACAGTTTACATTTACAGAAAAATTGGGAAGAGTGTACAGAGAGTTTCCATATACCCCACACCTCGTTCCCCCTGTTACTAACATCTCCCATTAGTATGGTACGTTTGTTACAATTAATGACCCACTGATGATACATAATTGACTCAACTCCATAGTTTTTTATCTTATGTCCTTTTTTTGTGCCAAGAACTCATCCAAGGACATTACATACAACTGTCATCTCTCCTTAGGCTCCTCTTGGCTATGGCAGTGCCTCAGGCCTTCCTTGTTTTTGATGACCTTGATAGTTATGAAGAATACTTGTCAGGTATTGTACGGGATGCCTCCCTTTTGGAATTTATCTGATGTTTTTCACATGATAAGACTGGAATTATGGGTTACTGGGAGAAAGACGTGGGTAATGTGCCATTTTAATCACATCATATCAAGGGTATATTGTATCGATGTGATTGAGGATGGTTGACGACCTTGGCCACCTGATAGAGGCAGTGTTTTCAGGTTTCCCCACTGCATAGTTTCCCTCTCACCTCCCACCCCCTTCTACACTGAACTTTCTGGAAGCAAGTCACTATGCTCAGCTCTGAAGAGTTGGGAGTTATACTTCCCATTTTAAAACAGCCTTACTGAGGTTTACATACCATAAAATTCACTCTTTTAAATGCATAATTCACTGGTTTTAGTATATTCACACCTGTGAACCAAAATCTCTAATTTCAGAACATTTTCATCACCCCCAAAAGACACTCTCTATATATCAGAGGTCATCACCTATTTCCCTCTCCCTGCAGTCCCTTTCAACCACTAGTCTATTTTCTGTCTCTATAGATTTGTCCCTTCTGGCAGCAATCTTATTTTAATGTTGCTAAAATGCCCAGCTTCTCACATGCTCTTGGAGGCAGTTTCCATATCTTACTGGTTTCCTCATTAATAAGTTGAATAAAATCTTTGTCATGTGTTTATTTTATTTGTATGAGAGAGACATGTTAACTTTTTGAAAATTATATTTTATCAGTTCTGAAGGTCATCCACTGAGATGTTTGAGGGGATTAATCCAATGGAGACAAATTAAATCAATCTACCTGTACATCCTCGGTGGCAACAGAACTTTTTCTGACCCTCTAGTTCTTTTTTTCTTTTTCTACTGACATCATGTATCTGTTTTTATTTCTGGCTTGTATACCTTCAATAAATTAATCTGAATTGGTGGAACAATGACTGGGGAATTGCTCTTATGGTCTGACTATTTGGTGATCTCTGTTGGGTGTATAATGAAAACCTATTCTCTGTTGGGTGAGAGATGACAGAGAATCCAATTTTGTAGTCTTTTTTTCTTTGTTGTTCTTTTTTTTTTAATCTGTCTACTAGCAAACTCAAATCAATTACATGCTCACTGGAAGAAAAATAACTTTTTGTGTTTCTGGTTCACTGTTTTCAGCAATGCTTTATAGTTTTTGGTGTACAAATCTTGCACTTCTTCTGTTAAATTTATTCATAAGCATTTTATTCTTTTAGATGCTATTGAAAATGGAATTGCTTTCCTAATTTCATTTTTAGATTATTCATTGCAATTGTATACAAATACAATTGATTTTTATATAGGTCCTATATCCTGCAACCCTGCTGAACTTGTTTATTAGTTTTAATGTGTTTTGGATTCCTTAGGATTTTCTACAGGCAAGATCACGTCATCTGCAAATATACATGGTTTTACTTCCTTTCCAATCTGGATGCCTTTTATTTCTTTTCCTTCCCTTATTGTCCAGGCTAGGGCCTTTTGTGGCAAAAGTGGACATCTTTGCCTTACTCTTGATCTTAGGAGAGAAGTGTGCAGTATTTCACCATTGAGTATGATGTTAGTTGTGGGTTTTTCACAGATGCCTTTTATCACGTTGAGGAAGTTCTCTTTTATTCCAAGTTTGCTGAATTTTTTATCATGAAAGGCTGCTGAATTTTGTCAGATGGCATCTCTTTGTCAACTGAGATGATCATATGATTTTTGTCCTTTATTCTATGAATGTAGTGAATTACACTGATTGGTTTTCATACATTGAATCAGCCTTGCATTCCTGGGATAAATCCCATTTGGTCTTGAAATATAATCCTTTTTATATCTTGATGGATTCAGTTTGCTAGTGTTTTGTTGAGGATTTTTGCCTTTGATTTCATAAAGGATATTGGCCTGCAGTTTTCTTTTCTTGTGATGTCTTTGTCTGGTATTGGTATCAGGGTACCAGTGGGTCCTCATATAAGGACCTGTCTTATAGGATGAGTTGAGAAGTGTTCTCTCTTCTTCTGTTTTAGAAGAGTTTATGAAGTATTGGTATTCATTCTTTGTTAAGTGTTCAGTAGAATTCACTAGTGAAGCTGTCTGGGTCTGAGTTTTCCTTTGTTCTCACTCATGTTTATACAACCAGTGGCTAGCAAAAGCATGGATGGGTGTTGGACACCTGGAAATAAGTGTTGGTCAACATGGAATAAGAGAACTTTTTATTTCACTAGGACCTTGATGTGTTCACTGGACAGGTCTTCTGAGCACCTGTACTGACCCATTTCATGGAGTCACAGAGTCAGGTTAACCTCTCTTCTATGTAGTGGGAAGGAAACTGCATCCCCAGTTCTGGGGCAGGGAAGATACACTCACCGTCATCCAGAATGACCAACAGTGGAGCCAGGAGGTCACACATACCCTGGACATAGCCGATATCAATGTGCTGCCAGATGTAGCTACAAGAGAGACACAAGATGCCCAGTGATGGCCCCCACAATATGCCTCTCCAACCCACTCCTCCTTTACCTCCATCCTGGTTTGGTCCCCATCTCTCGCCTGGACCACTCCCTCAACCTCCTGCCTGCGTCCCCATCCCCAGCCTCACTCTCTTCAAACATCCTAGGCTCAGTCACCAGGATGTCCTTAAAGCTCAGCTCAAGGAGACCACTGCATGCTTAAAAACCCCACTGCATAACAGGACAGCGTCCAAACTCCTTAACTGGGGGTGCAAGGAGTTCATAGTTTCCTCCCAATGCCTCTTTACAGTCTCACACATCACTTCCCAGTGCTTCTTCCCCTCCAGCTGCAGAGGTATTTACCTTTGTACAAATAAAGCATACATTCATGCCCCTGTGCTTTTGTCCCAGCAGTTTCCTCTGCCTGGAATTCCCACCTGTCCCTTAATAATAATAACTAATATTTACTAAGCATTTACCGTATGCTCTGTCCACTATACATGTACTGTATCATTTAATTCTCAAAATAATCATATGAAAATGTTACTATTATTATCCCATTTCACAGGTAAGGGGAAAGAGGCACAGAGAACCAAGTGACATGCACCAGGTCATACACCTAACAATAAATGGTAGAGACAGGATTTGAACCCAGGTGGCCTCACCCCAGAGTATGTGCTCTTAACTTCAGTGCTAAATGATTTATTTCTTCAGTGTCTCCTCTTTTTGCCAAAATTCATCCTGAAGGTCACACCACTGTGAGGCTTTCCATGATTTCTCCTGGTGCCATAACTAGGTAAAAGGCAGTCTAGCCTTCCTTCTCCCCCAGCACTATTTAATTTTAAGGTAGCATGCGATATTAAAGTTAATTATGTTTGTATCTCATCAACTAAATTTTGAGTGGCAGTAATTGCTTGGGAGACCATAAGACAGAATAGTTAAGAGGTGGTGTTTATTAATAAGAACGGTTTGAACAGGGCTTGGCAATCCTTTTCTGAGATAAGGATGAGAAGTATTTTCAGCTGTGCAGGCCATATGTTCTCTTTCTCAACTACATAACGCTGCAGAAGCAATCACAGATAATACGCAACCAAATGGGCATAGGTGAATTCTAAAAAAAATTTTATTTACAAAAGCAAGTGGTAGGCTGGATTTGGCCCATGGGCTGTAGTAGTAGTTTGCAAACCCCTGAGTTACAGTAGCATGTAAAGAAGTCCAGGATGCACTGTTGAGTGTAAAAAGCAAGTTGTAGAAAAATAGTTTATAGTATAACCCAATGCAAAACCCTGCAGAAAGTAGGCATAGAGGGAACTTTCCTCAACATAATAAAGGCCATATATGACAAACCCACAGCCAACATTGTTCTCAATGGTGAAAAACTGAAACCATTTCCACTAAGATCAGGAACAAGACAAGGTTGCCCACTCTCACCACTCTTATTCAACATAGTTTTGGAAGTTCTAGCCACAGCCACCAGAGAAAATAAAGAAATAAAAGGAATCCAAATAGGAAAAGAAGAAGTAAAGCTGTCACTGTTTGCAGATGACATGATACTATACATAGAGAATACTAAGGATGCTACCAGAAAACTACTAGAACTAATCAATGAATTTGGTAAAGTAGCAGGATACAAAATTAATGCACAGAAATCTCTTGCATTCTTATACACTAACGATGAAAAATCCGAGAGGGAAATTAAGAAAATACTCACATTTACCATTGCAACAAAAAGAATAAAATATCTAGGAATAAACCTACCTAAGGAGACAAAAGACTTGTATGCAGACAACTATAAGACACTGATGAAAGAAATTAAAGATGATACAAATAGGTGGAGAAATATACCATGTTCTTGGATTGGAAAAATCAACACTGTGAAAATGACTCTGTTACCCAAAGCAATCTACCGATTCAATGCAATCCCTATCAAATTACCACTGGCCTTTTTTACAGAACTAGAACAAAACATTTCACAATTTGTATGGAAACACAAAAGACCCCGAATAGCCAAAGCAATCTTGAGAACGAAAAATGGAGCTGGAGGAATCAGGCTCCCTGACTTCAGACTATACTACAAGGCCACAGTAATCAAGACAGTATGGTATTGGCATAAAAACAGAAATATAGATCAATGGAACAGGATAGAAAGCCCAGAGATAAACCCACACACATATGGTCACCTTATCTTTGATAAAGGAGGGAAGGATATACAGTGGAGAAAAGACAGCCTCTTCAATAAGTGGTGCTGGGAAAACTGGACAGCTACCTGT
Source organism: Kogia breviceps (assembly GCF_026419965.1). Classification (NCBI taxonomy): domain Eukaryota; kingdom Metazoa; phylum Chordata; class Mammalia; order Artiodactyla; family Physeteridae; genus Kogia; species Kogia breviceps. Next base: position 71,349,538 of record NC_081324.1, read on the forward strand.
AGAAGTATGAAATTAGAACACTCCCTAACACCACACACAAAAATAAACTCAAAATGGGTTAAAGACCTAAATGTAAGGCCAGACACTATAAAACTCTTAGAGGAAAACATAGGCAGAACACTCTATGACATAAATCACAGCAAGATCCTTTTTGACCCATCTCCTAGAGAAATGGAAATAAAAACAAAAATAAACAAATGGGATCTAATGAAACTTAAAAGCTTTTGCACAGCAAAGGATACCATAAACAAGACCAAAAGATAACCCTCAGAATGGGAGAAAATAGTTGCAAATGAAGCAACTGACAAAGGATTAATCTCCAAAATTTATAAGCAACTCATGCAGCTCAATAACAAAAAAACAAACAACCCAATCCAAAAATGGGCAGAAGAACTAAATAGACATTTCTCCAAAGGAGATATACAGATTGCCAACAAACACATGAAAGAATGCTCAACATCATTAATCATTAGAGAAATGCAAATCAAAACTACAATGAGATATCACCTCACACCAGTCAGATTGGCCATCATCAAAAACTCTAGAAACAATAAATGCTGGAGAGGGTGTGGAGAAAAGGGAACCCTCTTGCACTGCCGGTGGGAATGTAAATTGATACAGCCACTATGGAGAACAGTATGGAGGTTCCTTAAAAAACTACAAATAGAACTACCATATGACACCGCAATCCCACTACTAGGCATATACCCTGAGAAAACCATAATTCAAAAAGAGTCATGTACCAAAATGTTTATTGCAGCTCTATTTACGATAGCCAGGACATGGAAGCAACCTAAGTGTCCATCGACAGATGAATGGATAAAGATGTGGCACATATATACAATGGAATATTACTCAGCCATAAAAAGAAATGAAACTGAGTTATTTGTAAAGAGGTGGATAGACCTGGAGTCTGTCACACAGAGTGAAGTAAGTCAGAAGGAGAAAAACAAATACTGTATGCTAACACATATATATGGAATCTAAGAAAAAAAAATGTCATGAAGAGATTAGTGGTAGGACTGGAATAAAACACAGTCCTACTAGAGCATGGACTTGAGGATATGGGGAGGGGGAAGGGTAAGCTGTGACGATGTGAGAGAGTGGCAGGGACATATACACACTACCAAAAGTAAATTAGATAGCTAGTGGGAAGCTGCCGCATAGCACAGGGAGTTCACCTCTGTGCTTTGTGACCACCTAGAGGGGTGGGATAGGGAGGGTGGGAGGGAGGGTGATGCAAGAGGGAAGAGATATGGGAACATATGTATATGTATAACCGATTCACTTTGTTGTAAAGGAGAAACTAACACACTATTGTAAAACAGTTATACTCAAATAAAGATGTTTAAAAAAAAATTAAAATGGGTGCATTCATATTATATTATACTATATATTACATAGTATAACTATATATTATATAGTATAATTACATGCTATATATTTATGTAGTTAATATAGCATATTACATTAAATATTAATTACTATCTAAATAAATATCAATATATTAACATGTGTATATTCATATTATACTATATATTTATATAATTATATACTACATATGAAGCATAATTATATATGTTATATAGTATAACACTGTATATTATATAATATACTATTATATATGTGTATATATAGATATCTCATATATAAGGCTTGGGAGGATATTCACCAAACTGTTAGCAGTAGTTTCTTCTTCTAGGTGAGTGGCGTTGATGACTGGATATAAAAGGAGAAGTTTCTCTTTATACTTTATGAACTTCTGATTTCTTTTGTTGATTCAGGTTCTTAATAACCATGGGTTACTTTCATATATCAAGAAATAAAATATTTACTATTTAATGAAAAGTAACAAGTAGCCCCAAATCCTGGCTTAAAGAAATAAAGCAGAGATTCTGGAGTCCGAGAGGAATGGGTGAGTTCAGCCACTGCCCACCTGGAGGGACCCTGAGCAGTGCAGTACCCCTCTGAGCCTCCATTTCCTCACCTATGAAAGGGGATAACACTTACCTCATAGGCTTGTTGTGAGGGCCAAGTGAAATGATGTTAGTAAAGGGCTCAGGACAGTGCCTGGTATACAGTAGGTGCTTAGTAAATGTTCTCTATTATTATCATTACTATAATTGCTATATAATTGTCAGGATGGGCTGGGATGAGATTCAAGGTGGGCATGGTGCCAGCTGCAGAGAGTGCGATTCTAAATGGGCTCCCTGTAGCCCACACCTGTGCCATCTCCTCCCAATCCCCGACTGATCCATCCCCCCCACCCACCCCAGCCACCTGCACATGATGTTCCGTAGCTTCTCCAGGTTGGCGGGTGTGAAGTACCAGTAGTTGCGGTCACACCTCTGCACGTCCTTCTCGATGCGGTGCAGGTTCACCGTGTACAGATCCAGCAGCTCTGGCTGCGGGCCCGGAGGAAAAAAACAATTACACCCCAACTCCTCACAGAGGCTGTCTTCCAGAGATTCTCTTTCCTCCTCCTAGCCCTCTCCTGTCATCACTGAAATAAACTTCCTCAACCTGGACCAGTCAGATGTTCGACTTTATTTTTGTTGCTATTGTTTCCTGAGAAAGCCTCTTTCACTTTGTATGATGAAAATTCTCTTTATTTTTTTCCTTTATAAAACAACACAATCCTGGGACTTCCCCGGTGGGCCAGCGGTTAAGACTCCACATTCCCAATGCAGGGGGCCCGTGTTTGATCCCTGGTCAGGGAACTAGATCCCGCATGCATGCTGCAACTAAGACCCGGCGCAGCCAAATAAATAAATATGTTTTAAAAAATAAACCCCCCAAAATAAAACAACACAATCCTATGAGATGTATAGAATTACTATCCCCATTTTATAGATGAAAAAAGTAAGACTGATACATATATGTATATATATGCTACAATATATATGCAGCAAACTAATAAAAAGCAAACAAAGAAATGAAAATAGTTCTAGGAAAAACAAAATTTTCTGCAGGAAAGAAAAAACATATACAGGTTACTACATGGATTATGCATTAAATTCTTATAATAATATAACCACCGAACAGTCATTTAACTAAAATTACTATAACCATAGTGAATGGGTGGGGATTGGGATGGTTTCACTCGTGTGGTGAGGGGGTTGTAGGTGGGGAGGAGGAAGACCGAATCCACCTCCTCCTCCACAGCGGGGAGTCAATAGATGTCATAAACTGAAGAAAAACAAAAAAAGATCAGTAAGTAGCAATACAAGTGTATTATTTACAGACATGAGGGTAAACACCAGATGATTTGGGCAGAATAAGTAACTAGTACTGCCTCTGGGGAGAGCCTAATGGGCAGAGGTGGGGCAGACAACTTCCAGTTTTTGGATCCAGCCTTGTCTGACTGTTTGACTCTTTGTGATAGAAATAAAAAGTCCTTTAAAAGAAAATGGATATACAACACCTGGCCCAGAAAACCTCCCTTTCAGCTGATGTCCTTCGCTTTGGGCTTTTTGGCAAGAAAGTAAAATATTTGAAAGACATTGGACCTGAGTGTAAATCAGGATGCTCACCATCAAGGTTGCTATTGATCGCTATGGGCCGAGCACAGAGGCCTTGACTCACTAATTCTGAAAACAACTCAGGGAGGAAGGTACGAGATAGATAGGGAAACGGAGGCTCAGAAAGATAAAGTGACGTACCTAAGCTGGGATCTGAAGCCAGCACTGTTTGTCTGTAAAGCCTGTGTTCTTTAAGTATTATATTATCTTCTCTCCCAAATGGGTTTCTACAGTGAACCCTCCGTGATGGGAAAAGGCAATGAACCAGAGGTCGTTCTGGATAACTGAGGTTTGTGGGACACTCCCACCCTCCTGAGGCTGCAGAAAATTGAGTGGAGGAGAATCCTGGTGACTTACAGAGTAGGTGACGCCACTAGAAGACACGGGGGATGCCTCGTTGTTGGCAGAAGTGGTCACGGCCAGAGAAGCGAGCACGGGGAAGAGACTTTCCATCTCGGGCTCCTCTGAGAGGTTGTCCTCACTGTCCACCTGGCTCTGCTTCCCCACCTTGATGCCCCTCCAGCCCTCCATCGCAGGGCCCTCCCTTTCGGGCAGAGCTACATCCATGCTGCCCGTGATGGACACGAACTCGTCCATGCTCCCGTTGGCCAGGAGGTCGCTCTCCAGGCTGTCCTGCACAGCCAGCTCCTCACGGGGGACCTCATCCTGGGAAGTGGTGGCCTCGCTGCTCTGCCCGTCATCCACACCGCTGTCCCTGGGTCGAGTCACCAGTGGGGCAGGGCGCTGGGCGTCCATGACGCTGTCCTCCGTGCTCAGGCTGGGTTCTGAGTGCTCCGAGAGGCCCGAGGAGAAGTTGTGGGAGGAAGGGTGGCCAGAGTCTGGGGAACAGGTGCCATTCACCAGGTTCCCGTTGGGGATCTTGGGCTGCTTCTCCTCCAACCTGCATTCTGCCTCCACCTGCTCCACCTCGTCCACAGACTCGAAGACCTGCAGACCACGTACACAAAGACAGATGGACTAGGATGTCTATTGTGGTGCTGCTTCCAGCAGCAACCTGAATATCCATCCACAGGGGACTGGTTCAAATATGGAACATGCCTGCAAGGGAACACTACACAGTCAGTAAAAAGACTGAGGCAGAACAAGGTGTAAAGTATGCTCCCATGTGCAGAAAATAAAAAATTGCTCCATATGCACGCATAAGCATAGAATAATCCAGAAAGAAACAAGGAAGCATTGCAGTTGACTCGGAGGAAGAATATCTTTTATCATACAAAATTATGTGCACATAATTGTTTAAAGTAAAAAAAAATGAGTTAACCACATAAGGAACAGGCTAAAAAATCATCCATGTGGTGGACTATTACGCATCAATTTTCAAAATTAGTTAGATGTATATGAAATATTATGGAAAAGTCTCCAGGATACATATCTAAGATTTAGTTGTTGTTCTTTGTGTCTTTAGGCCATATCCCATCAAGGCAGACTGTATGAGATCATGTCCCAAGATCACCTGAAATATTTCTTCTGTGTGGTTATGTCACCAACTTGATTTACTGTTAATTTCATGTGCTTCTGGTTTTTAAAAGATTTCTTTTCGATTAAATTGCTTTTGGAGTTAACTTACCTAACTCCAAAGTCAAAACTAGAAAACAAAGTACATTCAGGGAAATGTAGCTTCTTTCCCTGTACCCCTCACCCCACTTAAGTAACCATTTGATCAGTTTCTGGTTTATCCTTCCATCGTTTTAGAAAATAGATGCAAATACATATATATATTAATATTTCCTCTGTTTATGCAAAAGGTGACATACTACGCACATTTTTTCCCTTTGTTTTTTTAATATTGAGTGAGAATGTGTTAACATTTCTTTGCACTGAATGAAATGAAAGGCTGCTGAACAATAACATCTGATGGTATTTATTTAGAAATTTTAAAAGATTACTAACCATCGCAATATATTACATACTGTCTATATATTTCTGTGTATGTAAAGGTATACAGAAGGGTCTGGAAGGATACACAGCAAATTGAAGATAGCAATGTTATTTCTAGGGAGGGCAAGTGGGGATTAGGGATGCTCAAAGCCAAATTTAGTTTTCTCTGTAATATGTTAATTTTTAACAGGCAAAAGAGATTCACATATTACTAGTGTAGGTAAAACTTCAATTTTTAATGCTAGCATAAAAAGCTAAAACAGATCAACCATGAGTGACCTGTATATGAGGGACCTCCAGTCCCGTTATTCCAGGTTGGAGGGAGGGGGATGGGTAGGGAGGGGCGGGGCCTCCGGGAGGTCACCTGTGTGCTGCTGCTGGAGTCGCTCTGCAGGCGGATGTTCTGGCGGCCCGAACTGCAGCTCTGGGAGGACTGAGAGAGAAAAAGGGGCAGGACGGCGTGTGGGTGAGACTGCATCCGGGCTCAGGGTCCCCACATTGAGCTCAGGAGGGGCTGCTGGGCTGGAAGTCAGTAAGTGTGGTCTTATCTCTACCCCTGACTCGGGCAAGTCCCTTCTCAGGGCCTCAGCTTCCTACCTATCAAATAAAAGTGGGACGGCGGCTCACTCGCTGCTCCCTGGAGCCTCCTCGGAGGCCACAGCAGCCACTGGACCTCCACCTCCCACGAACAACCAGAGAACCCCACCTTTAACTGCTCTGCACTTGAGACTTCCAACTGATATTTTAGTTCAACTCAAAGGACTGGTTGTATGCATGTCTATTTTCTACTCCTTCCCTGTATACATGCTTTTTGCCCTATAACTTCTAGTTTCTATCTACCCTGATGTTAAGCTTGGCCAAGTGACCTGCTTTGGCCAGTGGGGTGTTAGCAAACTCAACAGGGCAAACACATAAAAAAATGCTTGTGCATTTCTGCTTTCTCTCTTTAAGATCTGCTTTCACTGTGAGAACATGGCCAGGCTAGCCTGCTGGAGGATGAGACGTGAGGAGCAGGGCCGAGTCACCCCAGATATGTGACAGCCCAACGAAGATCAACAAACATTTTAGCTGAGCAGAACTGCCCGGCTGACCCACAGACTCATGAGTAAAAAATATATGTTTACTGTTGGACATCATTGGCTTTTGGGGGTTGTTTGTTATATAGTACTAGTGTGGCAGTTGATGACGGATTTATCACTGGTGAAGGGAATTGACTTTCTTTTCATCCCCTGCTTTGGGATGCTAAACTGGAGATTCTATCAGGACAGATATTTCTGACCTGGTCACTGGAGCATTCTTGACATTCCTGACAGTACCTGGCATATAGTAGGTACTCAACAGCATTTGCTGAACAAATGAAAGTCTAACACTGTGCTGGGCACTTGATGTATACTAACTTGTTTGAGCTGCACACGAATCTCCCCTATACGAATGATCATTCCCATTTCATAGATGAGGAAACTGAGGCTCAGAAGTAAAGGTGCTGGTCTGAGCCCCAGAGCTAAGAAATGAAGGGGCTGGAGTTTGAAGTCAGGTCTGTCTGACTCCAAAGTCACCTTCTACCTAAAAGCCAGAGGTGAGACTCTGTCCCAAGGCCCCAGACACCCAGCCCTCACCCTTCCTACAACAGCCTGATGGAGCAGAGCCCCGCCCCTGGCTCCCTGAGGGGAGCCACCCATCACCTCATTGCTGATGGTGGAGTCCCGGTGCATCATTCGGTGCAGGTGGCTGTCCAGGCTGGCCCCCGAAGAGCATTTGGCCAGGGCGGCCGCGTGGGATTCCCGTTCCCTCTGCCGCACAATCGCCTCACAGCCCAGCCACTCAGACATGGTCTGCGCATAGCAGGCATGCATCTGCTCATCCACCTGCCAGGGCAGATGCAAGGTCACCTGGAATGCTGGGATCCCAGGGGACAACCAACCCAACCCAGAAGATGGTGGCTCTGACCTGGGACCCTGAGCCCTAGAAACACCCATCCAACATTCATGGAGTTAACATCCATCAGACGTTAACTGAACACCTACTATGTGCCAGGCACTGGCTAGGCCCTGGGGATACACAAAAGTGAGCAAGGCAACTTCTTTTTTTTTTTTTTTTTTGCAGTACGCGAGCCTCTCACTGTTGTGGCCTCTCCCGTTGCGGAGCACAGGCGCTCCGACGCGCAGGCTCAGCGGCCATGGCTCACGGGCCCAGCTGCTCTGCAGCATGTGGGATCTTCCCGGACCGGGGCATGAACCCGTGTCCCCTGTATCGGCAGGCGGACTCTTAACCACTGCGCCACCAGGGAAGCCCGGCAACTTCTTTCTTTCCATTTTTCCCTCCTTCCTTCCTATCTTCCTTCTTTTATTCATTCATTCATTCATTCATTCATACACTTATTCAAATATTTGTTGACAACCTACTCTGTGCCAGGCAGTATACTAAGCCTTGGAGATACTAAAGTGAGCAGACTGTTTCTTTCCTTCTTTATTACCTTCTTTTCCTCTTTCCTACTTCATTCATTCATTCATTCATTCACTTGTTCATCTAAGTTGATAAGTACCTACTATGTGCTAGGCACCCACCTAGGCATACGAAACATAAGATGAGCAAGATGCCTCATTTGTCCATTCCTCCAGTCACTCAACACACTTACCAGGGGCCTCCCAGGTGCCCAGCATGGGGGTAGGTGCTGAGAACACAAAGATGAATAAAAGTGACCCTTTCCTTTACTTACAGCAATGGCTTTAGAGAAGGGCCACAGGTTTCTAGTGTTCCCCTTGTGGGATTTCAGCAGAGAAGATCGGAGCTTACTTCATTTCTGTGTTGCACAGCCCAGGTAACTGAGGTTCTGAATCTGCCAGACCTCTGGGCACAAGTGGGGTAGACAAGCTGACGAAAGGGTGTGAGGGGGCAGGAAGCAGAAGAGGGAAGGCAGGGAGCCTGCCCCATGCCAGGGTTGGGAGGGGCGGGCGTTCTTTAGCTAGTCAGGGCTTCCAGAGAGAGGCTCCAGGTCCACCCTGCCCAAGCCTGTCATGGGCAGCTCCCTCCCACTGACTTCCCGAAGACTCATCCAAGCCCACCTCCCTGTTCCCACTGCCATCCTAGGCTAGGCTTCCAGGACCCCTCACCCAGATGACCTTCCTTCCTGGTGCCTGTTTGTCCCAGCCTGGCCCCTCCTGTCCATCTCCCACTCGGCAGTCTTCCTCCTGTTTCCTCTCCAGCCCTGCGTCTCACTGCTGCCTCCATCCCCCTCGTCCTTTACGTCCCAGCTACCCAATTATTATCTAAGTCAATTATTAGACTTGACACCAGAAGCACACTCCATCAGAGGGAAAATTGATACACTGAACCTCCTCAAAAATCTAAAAATTTGTTCTGCAAAAGACCCTGTTAAGAAGACAAAAAGACAAGGTACAGACTGGGAGAAAATATTTGCAAATGATATATATGACAAAGAATTAATATCTAGAGCATAAAAAGAACTCTCAAACTCAACCATCAAAAAATGAAACAATTCAACAAGAAAGTGAACAGAAGCCAGGATGTGACATTTCACTGAAGATTCACAGATGGCAAGTGAGCACGTGAAAAGCTGTTCAATATCACTGGTCAACTGGGAAATGCAAATTAAAACCACAATGAAATGCCATGTACACATTCCTTTAAGTGGCTAACATAAAAAATAGTGATAACACTAAACCCTGGTGAGGATGCAGGTGTGGATCACTCCCACAGTGCTAGCGGGAAGATAAAATGGTACAGCCACTGCAGAAGTTTGGCGGTTTCTTATAAAACCAAACAAAGTGTGAACTACCATCGGGTCCAGCAACAGCATTCGAGCATTTATTCCACCTTATGCTCACATGGAAACCTGGATATGAAGGTTCACTGCGGCTTTATTTGTAATCACCAAAAAACTGGAAACACCCTGCCTATCCATCAACAGGTGGAGTTAAACTGTGGTGCATCCATACTGTGGAACACTACTCAGCCGTATAAAGGAATCAAGAATTGATATGCACAGCAACTTCGATGAATCGCTACAGATTCACACTGAGTGGAAAAAGTCAATCCCCAAAGGTTAAACACTGTATGGTTCCATTTCTACAACATTCTTGAAATGACAGTTATAGAAATAGAGAATAAATCAGTGGTTGCCAGGAGTTAGGGATGGGAGTGAGTGGGAGGGAGGGAGGTTTGGCTATAAAAGGACATGAGGGGCTTCCCTGGTGGCGCAGTGGTTGAGGGTCCGCCTGCCGATGCGGGGGACACGGGTTCGTGCCCTGGTCCGGAAGGATCCCACATGCCGCGGAGCGGCTGGGTCCGTGAGCCGTGGCCGCCGGGCCTGCGCGTCCGGAGCCTGTGCTCCGCAACGGGAGAGGCCACAGCAGTGAGAGGCCCGCATACCGCAAAAAAAAAAAAAAAAAAAAAAGAACATGAGGACCCTAGTAGCACTGGAAATGTTCAGTATGTTCACTGTGGTGGTGATACACAAACCCACATGTGTGATAAAATTATAGAGAACTAACTAGACACACACACGAGTACAAGTCAAATGGGAAGCCTGATTAAGATTGAGATATATATATATATATATATATATATACACACACACACATACACACATACATATCCTTATATGTATAAGGATATATTATACAGCACAGGGAATATGGCCAATATTTTATAATAACTACAAATGGAATATAATCTATAAAAATTTTGAATCACTATGTTGAACAGCTGAAACTAATATAATATTGCAAATAAACTATATCTCAATTAAAAATATATACATATTTATTGTAAACAACAAAAAAGAAATGCAATCAAATATGGACATTAATGTAAAAATAAAGATTGCTACAATGCCAGTATATCTATGTCAATGTCAATACCCTGGCAGTGATATTACAGTTTTGCAAGAAGTTACCGCTGGGGGAAGCTGGATAAAGGATGAGATATCTCTGCGTTATTTCTTACAAGCGCACGTGAAATCTATCATTACCTCAACATGAAAAAGTTATTCCAAAAAATGACATCTGTGGCGTGTGTTGTGTTTCTATTGGACCGCGCGGCCCCCAAGCTTCCTGACCCCCCAACATCTCCCTGCCCCACCTTGGTCTACCACGGGACCAGAGCTCCCCCAGCCCCACATTACCTGGCTCTTCTTGTTGCCAAAGACCCTACTGACCATCAGGGGTAACCAACCTCCTTTCTTTCTGTTTCTGTCATCCCAAACTGGTAGTGGCCCAGGAGGAAGGGCCACACGGCTTTGCGGATCTCTGGCTGGATGCCCCCGTAGTAGACAAGACGCAGCAGCTCCTGCTCCTCGTAACTCTGTGGTGGGTGGGGGGAAACAAAGGATTTGGTCAACAGGAAACCAGGGGATGGACTCTGCGACCCAGCAGTCCAGCTTCTCAGACCTAGCCCTCAGTGATCATGCCGTGGACAAGCAAAGCCACGTGGGCCCAGATATCCATCGCGGCATCATACAATAAAGCAAAACCCCAGGAACCCCCGTAACTGCCCACCAATGGGGGAATGCTGCATTCCTACGTGGGAATACCACACAGAGAGTAACAGGGCAGCAGGCACATTGATGAGAACCTACACAAAAGGACGTTCATTATATATTGTTAAGTGTAAAAAACAAGATGCAGAATAGGTCGAGGGTGAACCCATCTCTGTAAAAAACAAAAACAAAAACCCAAAGGTCAGAATGTAATGAATTAACATTTCTACTTAATTTTTAGTCAATTTTGTATACTGTGCTTATTGGGGAATATTATCTTGGAGATATTAATCTTGACTCAGCACTAAGAAAATTGTTTTAAAGCGAATTAAACCGAAAAGGAACCATTTCCAGCTGATTCTTCGTACACTAATAGCTTTTGTGCACACAAGAATGACTTTAGCAACTGTTTGCTGTACTGTGGAATAGATTTGTCCTTTCTTTTTAAAAATTTATTTCCAGGCAAAGGCTCTGCAGATACAATTTGTCAAGCAGTCGCGCTGGGGGACCAGAGGGTCGTGTGTGTGTGTGTGTGTGTGTGTGTGTGTGTGTGTGTGTGTGTGTGTGTGTGTGTGTGTGTAAAGTGCCAGTGCCTGCCAAAAGGCTACCGTAAAACGCACTGGGGTCCTGTTTCCTCCCACCTCTTTACTTCACATTCTAAAATTAAAAGCATGTTTCACTTCTTAACACTAGTCTTAAATGTATCCAACCACAATGGCAAAACCAGACATTTTGTTCCTGTTAGGAATTTTTAATCATATTGTATTGACAAGCCTGGTCAATGCTATATAAAAATTAGGGACCTATGTGGGGCTGAGGCTGTGAACGCTTCATCAAAAATCTGTGTTCTCTTCTCCCGGAGTCCATAGCTGGACTCCATTTCTCAGCCTCTCTTGCAGGTAGGTGTGGCCATGTGACTGGGTTCCGGCCAAAAGGATGTAAGAGGAAGTGATGTAATCCATTTTCAAGCCAGGGCTTTGAAGAAGCAGGTGTACTCCCTTCACACTTTCCATTTCCCCTCTGCTGGCTGGAAGCAGATGACCATAAGGCCCCAGAGGATGGTGGGGCCACAAGACTGAAAGATCCCTGACCCTCTAGAGGGAGGAGAGATGCCCACTCACCAGGAATGCCCACCCAGGACTGTTAAGTGAGCAATAAATACACCTCTATGGTGTCAAGCAACTAAAGTAGCGGAGACTATGTGTTACTGCAGCCCAGTCCACCCTGACACAACGATGCAACCAAGCAGATTGTGAAAGGGTTGCAGGAGTGTTAGATGAAAAATATTCATTTTTGACTATTTATTGTTTCAGCCAATTTGTCCTTAGGATACTGCCTCCCAAACTGGGGAGACTGCAAGGAGCATTTGGGGAACTTTCTTTTCTTTTTTTTGGCCGCAACGTGCTGCCCATGGGATCTTAGTTCCCTGACCAGGCATCGAACCCGGGCCTTTGGCAGTGAAAGCGTGAAGTCCTAACCACTGGACTGCCAGGGAACTCCCTGGGGAAGGGGGACTTTCAAAATATAAATTCTTGGGCTCCACTCTTAGAGGTGCTCAATCAGTAAAGCTGGAGCCCCTGGAGTGGAGCCCAGAAGTCTATAAATCTTTCAAATTCCTCAGGAAATGTGCACTCACTCTCACAGACTACCAGGGATTATGAACCCTGTAACCTTTCAAGAAAGGTAAGCTGGCATATCTATTTAAATTGAAAATGGACATCAAACAGTTACATTTCTCGGACTCTACCCTCAAAATAAGAGAAGTGGTACAGAAAGGTATATGCTTATAAAGATGTTGACTGCAGCATTGTTTGAAATAATTTTTTTAAAAAGAGAAAGGAACAGCCCAGATGTCCATAATTAGAGGAAGATTTGACTAAATTATGGTCCACCCATATATAGGGTGCTAAGGTTCTAACATGTAATATTTTACTTAGAGATTTGAAAGACGTCTTTGATATAAAAGCTGGTCACTTAAAATATAAATATAATGTTACCTCATTAAAAAAATGAGTTTCAGCTTTATCTATATAGACATATCTGTGTATGTATAAGTATGGGAAATGTATAGCAGGGTCTGCACCAAACTGATACTCTTCATTAATTCAGGGGATCAGAACGAGGGGGGTGCAGCAGAGAGATGATATTTAAAAACTTAAAACAAAATTCTGTACACCTGTGTTCTTCATTCTTTGAACTGTTACAGTAAGAAGGCATTCCTCCTGTAATTTAGAAAAACAACTATTTCTGGCAAAAAAAGAAAACCACCCTTCTGCTTGTCCAGGTTTGGGAATCAGTTTGTTTTTCCCACTGAGTCCCCTGGCATCCCCAGATTGATACACAGAATAGCACCTTCCCCCAACGTGGGGAAGCCAGGTGCTCACAAGCTTGGCCCTCCCCAGGGAGGAGGGATGCAGCTGACGGAGCCACCGCATTTACGCAGCGTGGAGGAAATGGGTATCTCCTCTGAGAGCCTGCACTTGGCAGCAAACCAGTATTTCTTAGAGTGGATTCTGCCTTCCACCATAGGTGGTACTTTTCCAACAAAGGTCCCTGCGGCCACATAACATTGGAAGGAACGTTCCATATGCTCTCCCACACTCCCCCAATTTCCTGAGCATGACAAGCATATCAGCATAGCCAAGGCTCTGACAAGTCCTGCAGGATACAGAAAACTGTTTAAGCTTGTTTCGCAAATTATTTCTCCATGAAGCTTTTTTCACACATAAACATTTCCCTTCCAGGAATATTTGTATTCTAATAAGAAAATCTTAGAAATCTATCTCCAGGCGAAATAGCTAATGGTAGAAATCTCGAGCCCTAAGACAAAGATGAGAGAAAAGGGTTTCATGTAGTGGTGGGGTTTCCTTGGTCCAGCCGCCTCCCTCTAACTTAGCCACCCTCATCACTCTAAGTAGCCAACTGGACTGTAAATTCTTCTGGCTGGGAAGTCACAGCACATCATACAGGACCGAGCATACAGCTGATGCTTAATAAATGCTTACTGACTGACTCATTCTTTACTCCTTCCAGGCAAACATATGTATTTTCCACCCTCCCTGATCCTCACCCCAATACGCAGAAGCAGGCTATGGGTGTTGGAACTCTCGAGGAGGGGACCTTCAATCTGTGTATGGAGAACCCAAGGATGTCACAACACCTGAGTCCCCACGCAGGTGGGTCTATCCCTCAGATGATAAGAGGTTCCCCCCATAGTCTCTGTCCCCCCAAAGTCTCTGCCCCACGGCAGGCCAAGCCAGGCCAAGCCTTACTGTGCTGTCCTGCAGGTACTGCTCCCAGATCTCGGCCGTCAGCCCGTGTCCAGCATCGCAGGGCAAGTCCGGGGACACGATCATGTGATTGACCAGGGCTGACAGGTGGGTCCTCACAGTGGACAGGTGTCTGCAGTAGGCAAGCCCTGCCAGGGAGGAAGGAAAAGTGGCATTGTCCACCATCCAACACCCCCTGCCTTGTCTCACGGAGTCTCCGAAGTACTGTCCTACTCGCAATCTGATTGAACCCTCGTGACCAGCAAATTGTCATCATCCCCCTTTTCCAGATAAGGAAGGTGAGGCTCAGAGAGGCAAAGTCACATGCTGGCTTAACTGCTTAAAAGCCCCGTGACCCTGGGGAAGTCATGTCACCTTTCTCAGCCCCAGCACCTCCTCTGCTGGAAACCAAGGCATTTAATTCACAGGCTGGAGGCAGGAAGAGGCCAGTGACTCCACCGGCTCGCTGTGCCCTGGGGTGCCTCCAATCCATACCAAGAGAAAGAGAATGGGAGAGAGGGGTGTGACTCGTTCAAACTGCAGCTGGATAAAGAAGGCCCTGGCCAGTCAGTAGCTGGGGAGATGCTCAGGGCACTGGTTTGCTTTCAGAGATGGCCCTGGCCCTTCGAGCAATTCCCACCAACTTGCCCCCTTCCATCTGCTCCACCCTGGGTGCTGGGTCCACAGGAAGCACTCAGCCGGTGCTGGCCTGTGTGTGCTTTGACCATGCCCGTTCCTTCTGGCTACTGGCTCCCAACTCATCCTCAAGTCCCAAAGAGGACCCTGGACCATCTGGAGCCTGAGGACTCACCCCTACCAACAACAGGGGTAATCATGGTGGTTACAATGAGGATGATATGACAGCTAACATTTATATAGCACACTCTGTTCCAGGGAGCTGTTCCCAGAGCTTACATAACTTAGTTGATTCTCACTACAACCCTATGAAGCAGACACTCTTACTACGCCCATCTTATAGGTGGGGAAACTGAGGCACAATCTGCGTGCATCACTTGCCCAGGTCACATTGCTAGGTGTTGAGCTGGGATTTGAATGCAGACTGTCTGGCTCCAGAACCTGGGCTCTCAACCACCATCAGGGAGGAGCCACACCATGTGATGACATCAAGACCCATCTCGACCCCCAACCCTTCTACCAGGAAGCTCTTCCATTGTGGTTGCATAAATACTCACCCAATGCCTTCTTCACACCAGGCCCTGCGTTAGGCACTAGGGATGGGTAGTAACAGAACAGGCAAAAACCTTGATCTTGGGGAGCTCATGCTTTCCCTGTTTCTCCAGGCTGATACGACCTGCACTGTTTTTTCCCAGGCCCGAGCAGGATATTCTAACACTTTCCTAGAATCCCTGAAAATATACACATTTTATCTTCCCCATCTAGGCTGTGAGGCAGGGGAAAGAAAACCTGCTAAGAATCAAAATAGCAGAGTGGAAAAAACAGAGGCTTTGCCACCAGGCAGGCCTGGGTTTGAGTCCCAGCTCTGCCGCTTATTAGCTGTGTGACCTTGGGCAAGTCACTTTGTCGCTCTGTGCCTCAGTTTCCTCATCTGTTAATTGGAAATAATCAGAGCACCTGTATTATGAATTTAGTTTTTAAGTTTTGGGGAAGGGATCAGGCCATCTTACTCTTCTGCTTCTGCCTATAGGAGAAGGGGAGTGACATTTACTGAGCGCCGACTGCATGCAATGCCAGGTGCTAGGGGCTTTATACATGCTTTCCATTCAATCCTGAAAACAAACCCTCTAAGGGGGGCACTGGAGATGCAATGGTGATTAAACCAAACCCCTTCCAGCAAGTGTTCATTGCCTTCCCTTAGGACCAAGGGAGAAATTTTATGCCCAATCTGTAAATGAGGAAATTGAGGCTAAGAAAGGTTCATGTAACTTCACCAAAACTAGACACCTAGGAAATAGGAGTCAGGCTCCTTCCCCTGATATTGCTGGCATGCAGTAGGCACTGAAAAAATGCTCCCTGGAGACCACAATGGCAAATAAGGCCAATACGCACATCCATAGAAGGCTCTGGAAAGAATCTGGTACTTCATATTGTCACAGAGAAGCTTCAAGGGAGCCCTGTAGGAAGGAAGGAAGGAAAAGGAAGACACTCAGTACAGATCCACACATAGCCCAGGTTTGCTGGAAAGGAGCATAATTCGCTATCTCTAGGGAGCAGATTAAAACCAGCCAGTCAAGTAGACTAGGGGTATTATTGTTTCTATCTACATAGCATCACTGCCCCTTCTTCTGCTATCAGCTTGGGAGTTACCTCCTCCCCAACTCTGTCCCTATGGTTTGGGTAGAGCTGATTCTACCCAGTACATGACTCAGCTTGGAGTCACAGTTATTGGGTCAGGGGTGGGGTGTCACATGATCCAACCTGGGCCAATGAAAATCAGCCCTGCAACTTTTGTTGGAACTACTAGAAAACAGACACTCTTTTCTCTGCTTGAGTTCCTAAGCCAGTGGGATGTAGGGCAGCAGCTGCTGGGATCCATTTTTACTACTGCACAGGAAGGGCCAGCCTGAGAATGAAACCATCATAGACACAAGCAGAGCCAAGAGCCAAAGAAACAGACATCCCTCTATGGAGCATGTCGATCCAGCCATGCCTGAAGCCACCATACCTCTGGATGTCTCAGTTCTATCAACAGATTTTCATCTGCACCAGTTTGAAGTGGGTTTCTTTCACCAGCAGAAAATGTTTTGACATCTTTTTATTTTTTGATTGGAGTATGGTTGCTTTTCAATGTTGTGTTAGCCTCCACTGCACAACACAATGAATCAGCCATACACATACAGCCATATGTCTGACTTCTAAAGTGACCCAGCTGAACCAAAGTGGAGCCAGACTGCGATTCAGACTCTGGCTGACTGCAAAGGAGGTAATGCCTCAGAGCTTCTCCTTGCATTGGAATTTGGGGTGGGGGGACTGTTTTGGCTGAAAGAGGGCCTCAGAATTGATGGAGAAAACAGGACTGCTGAAGGTAGCACTGTGCATTCTTGGAGAAAACAGAGTGGAGGAATATTACACCCATTAAAAACTCAGCAAGACTGGGAAGGAGGCATGGCTGAAGTCCTCCAGTTATGCACATGGAGGCATTAAACATTAAAGTCACCCTCCTTGTGCCCTCAGGCTGGTGAGGCTTGGCTTCCTCGGGTTACATAAGGACAGCATCACACTGACAGCTGCCCCACAGCGGCCTTAGCTGTCTGCAAGGTGGTGAGTTCCCTATCATTACGGATGTGGAAGCAGATACTAGGAGAGGTACTAGGTTCGAGCAGCATTTGTCAATTGTCCATGGTCTATCAGCCACAGAATCGCTCGGGGTTTCTCCAGCATGTGGATTCCTAGGTCCTGCACAGACCTACTCAGTCAGGATCTCCAGTAAGTGGTCCAGGAAGCAGTACGTGATCCCCAGAGTGATTCTGATGCCTATGAAAATGTGAGAATCTCTGGTCATTTCAGTGCTTCTCAAGCTTAAAAGTACACACATGATCTTGGGGCCTTGTTAAATGCAGATTCAGCTTCAGTAGGTCTGGGATGGAGGACAGAGAACCTGCTCAGGTGATGGTGCTGCTGGCCCAGAGCCCACACCCTGAAAGCCAGGAAGTACGTGGCTTTATCTGATGCTGGCCCCCATTTACACGCCCATGACTGAAGACTGGACCACCCACTGGGACAGAGGCCCAGCAAGGAAAAAAGAATTCCATTCTCCCAGGCCAGGCCAGGCGGGGTCAATGGGAAACATGACCAGTCTCAGGAATGGGCTGCGTAGTTCCAAGGAGACAAAGCCCTGTGGGCAAGGAGAGAGATGACCTGGGGATTTAACTTTATGCAATAAATTAAAAAGTGTCATTTATTGAACATCACCATGTGCCAGGTACACATGCTGGCCACTTTAAACCATTATGTGATTTGTCTTACAACAGCTACATAACGTAAGCATTAGTATCCCCACTTGCTGGAAGAGCAAACTGAAGCATGTTTGGTTGTCATTAAGGAATATTTCTAGCTTCTGTCTTCCAGGAGCGTGGTAGGATGCACTTCCTGGTCCCCTGTTGGTGGGGCCAACAAGGTGTGAGTGAAAGTGTAAGTGCTGCACTCAGGTTGTAGCATTTAACCACTGGTTAAACCCCATCCTGAGCTCCATTTCCCTCAGTCACTGTGATTCGCAATATTCAAGATGGTGGTGGTTCCATCTGCCAGGCCCTTTCATGTGGAGAAACCAGAGCGCCCAGCTGACCCAGGATAGACACACAGCATGAATATGCACGATGGACAATCCTTTATTGTAATAAGCCACTGAGATTTTAGGATTGTTTGTTACAGCGTCATAATCTTGTTTACCCTGATCAATATATGTAAGGAAGCTCCAACAGCTAGGACTTCACATGGCTAGGATTTAACCCAGACATGGATGATTCTATAGCCTATGTTCACTCCTCTGAATTCAAGGCAAGGCAAGAAATGGGCATCTGCAAATCTTTGGTAAATCCTTCCGTTCCCTCCATCCACAGTCCAAGCCCCTCATACCTCTCATGGTTGCAGCCATTGGACGAGCCACCATCAGCCGAGCCACTCTGTGAACAGGATGAGCAGGAAGATTTCCGTGGGCTGGGTTGCCATAGAGATGGCAGGTTGCTCACGGAGACATCCATCAGGTCCTGGGGGACTGTGGTGGGTAGAAGGGGCAGAGGAAGAGCCATGGTTAAGCCTATGTGGGTCACAGAAACCTCACCCCAAAGCAAGCAGCTCCCCCCCCAGACCAGCACAGGGATAGGGAAAGACCCTGAATGTCACAGCAGGAAACAGCGACCCCAAACCAGGTCCTTGAGCCCATCCGAGCCAATGAAAGCCACCACCAAGATTTCGGGCCCCCAGCAGATGGGCAGAGCCAATGAAAGCTGAAGAGACAGAAGGAGAACAGACAGAAAGAGATCAGAACCAAGGAAACAGGCCCAATCCCCGAGCAGGAGGCCAAGCCTCACCATGTTGTCATTCAGTTGTCCTCATAGGAGGCTGGCAGGAAGGAAGGGGAGCCTGCTGGGGACTTCTGGGGAAGGCTGATGGCCTCGAGTCCCCAGAGGTAGGTCTCATGGGGGGCTCCTGGTGGTGAGATGTAAGGAAGCCTGACTCAACAGGTGAGGCAGGGCACCCAACAGCAAGGGGACCCAGTGGAGTCCCCACTGATGAGGGTGCCTGCACTGTCCATGGTCCTGGGCCTGTAGCTGCTCTACCAAGAGAGCCTCAAATAGGTTGGCAACCCCCCAGAATAATGTGGGTGGGGGCACGTTAAAAAGCCATATGCCTGTATCCCACCCCTGACCTACTAAATTAAAGTCTCCTGGAGATACAGCCCTTGAGTCCGTGTTTCAAAAACAGTTTTTTTTTTTTTTTTTGTGGTACGCGGGCCTCTCACTGTTGTGGCCTCTCCCGTTGCAGAGCACAGGCTCCGGACGCACAGGCTCAGCGGCCATGGCTCACGGGCCCAGCCGCTCTGCGGCATGTGGGATCTTCCCGGACCGGGGCACGAACCCGTGTCCCCTGCATCGGCAGGCGGACTCTCAACCACTGCGCCACCAGGGAAGCCCTCAAAAACAGTTTTGAGGTAGCAGCCACATTTGAGAACCAAGAGGGCACAAATGATCTCCTAACTCTTGGACACTGGTGGTTCCTGATCAATTGCTCCCAAGGATATAGCACTTATAGTTTCCCTCACTGTTTTCTTTCCGAGATCTATGGAAACCGCAGCATCTGCAATGCTGCAGAACAAACACACCGGTGACCTAGGCATTAGAATTTCTACAGTTAATTTCCTGGCCTCTTGGTGCAAAAAAGTTGTTTTCTCTAGGACAGGGCTTGGTAAATATTTTCTGTAAAGGGCCAGGTAGAAAATATTTTAGGGTTTGCAAGCCACTATCATAACCACTTGACTCTGCTTCTGTAATGCAAAAGCAGCCAAAAACAAAAGGCAAACAAATGAGCATGGGTATGTTCTAATAAAACTTCATTTGTGGACACTATAATGTGAATTTCATATCATTTTCACATATCACAAAATATTATTCTTCTTTTGATTTTTTTTCAATTAAAAAATGTAAACACCATTCTTAGTTCATGAGCTATACAGAATGAGACTGGATTTGGCTTGTGGGCCATAGTCTGCCAAACCCTGCTTTAGGAAATTAAGAGGGGTACTCATTTGCCCCATGAGCCATGCCTCCTCAAAGATGACTGGTAATACCTGGCCTCTTCCCTTGGGCTCTAAGGGGAGGGGGAGCTGTGGATCCGGCCCCCCTAGTCACCACAGATCTGTAGCTGACAGCGTCTGCCCCCACTCACCGACAAAATAGAAAGCTGCCTACAGAATGAAGTTCTTGAGGCCACCAAAAGTGGCTTGTTGCCCTACTTCTCCCCATAGACTCACCAATGAGCTGGACAAGAAAGACCAGTAAGCCCCTGTAAAATGTTCTAGAAAAAGTCCCCGTTCTCAGCCAATCTCAGGGAAGCACTGATAGTTTCACGCAGATGTGGCAAGCGTGCCTCCACCCCCAGCCTCTCACACCCTGCAGACTTCATCAATGGATCCCTCTGCTACAAAACCCACAACACTCCAAGCTGCATCCTGCAGCACGGAGGTAGGACAGTGTGAGGGCATCAATATTTCTCCTGCCTCCACCTCCCCCGGGACCAAGACTCAAATGACAACATGGCAGAGGTGGCTGGCACCCAGCCCCAGGGGTGAGGGGAGCCCAGACATTACTGGGGGGCTGCGGCTTCTGGCTTGATGTGGGGAGGGTGGTGTCCCATTTGGTTTGCACCCACCGACTGCCCCTGGCCACCACTAACGCGGACCGGCCCACAGGAACCACCATCCAGGCAGGGCCCACGGAGACAGGGGAAGTGCCGCCCACGGCACTGGAAGCAACTTAAGAGACAAAATAAAAAGCCCTGGTGAAATGGAAGGTCTGCGGTGACCGGAACACTAAAAAGGTGAGAAGAACCAATTCCCTGGGGCTTGAAACCTTCCCCTGTCCTGTTCCACTTAGTTCCCATGGATTGTGTTTGATCAGAGGAAGAAAGAATGCTGTTACCTATAAAGTGCCTACTCTGTGCTGGGTGAACATCCCCTGCTATACAGGTCCCTAATGACCCTGTAAAGGATGCATTTTTGTTTTCCTATTTTGCAGAAGAGAAAACTGAGGCTCCGAATGGTGACACAACTTACTCAAAGCCTCACCAGCTAGTCACTGGCACAGCTGGTCTTTTTGACTAAAGCCCCTCCTTCTCTTCCCACTAAGATGAGCCGTCGCTTCCCGAGCTCAAGTCCTATCATCATCCCCTTTTACAGATAGAAGACTGAGGCACAGACAGTTCAAGCAGCCTAAGACTACTCAGCTAATAAGTGGTGGAGCCGGGATTCCAACCTAGAGGATCAGACCCCGAGATCCTATTCATACTCTCTCAGCTGTTTTCCTACTGGCTGTTGTCTCCCCAAACTATCCTTGCCCTAGACCAGCGGTTCTCAACTGGGGTGATGTTGGCCTCCCAAAGGACACTTGGTGATGTCTGTAGACGTTTTGTCATGACTTGGAAGTTAGCCAGATGTTACTAGCATCTAGTGGGTAGGGATGCTGCTCAACATCCTATATAATATGTAAGAATCTTCCCTCCTCCACCCACAAACAGTTATTCAGCCCAAAATGTCAACAGTGCCAAGGCTGAGAAACCCTGCACTGGGCAGGTGCTGTCCAATACAAATCCAATGTGAGGTACAAGCGTAATTTAAAATGTCCTAGTAGCCACACTAAAAGGGTAAGAAGAAACAGATGAAATCAATCAGCAATATGTGCTGTTTAACCCAATAAACTCCAAACGTTATCTTTTTTTTTTTTTTTTTTTTGGCCACATGGCATGGCACTTGGGATCTTAGTTCCCTGATCAGGGATGACCAGGGATCGAACCCGCACCCCCTGCAGTGGAAGTGCAGAGTCTTAACCACTGGACCGCCAGGGAAGTTCCACCAAATGTTATCATTTTCACACAGAAGCAATATAAAATTATTAATGAGATATTTTACACTCTTTTTCTTGGTACAAAATCTTCAAAATCCAGTGTGCATTGTACACTAACAACTTGGACTAGCCCCATTTCAAGTGCTCAGAACCATATGCGGCTCACACCTCCCATACCAGACAGTACAGAGACCGTCTTGGCGACAGAGGGGTCTGGAAATGCCCTTCTCTGACTGTGAACCCACCTAAATGCTTGAGAACTTGTCTTTGCCTCCTCTGTGCACAAGAAGCAGGCACAGAACCAGGTGGTGGAGACAGGGGTGAGAAGACACAGAAAGGGAGTTTAGAACCATCTGTGGCCACATCTTCCCTCCCACAGGGGGGAAACTCTTCTCTCTTATTATTTAAGGCAGGCATCTGTATACTTTTTCTGCAAAAGGCCAGACAGTAAATATTTTCGGCTTTGTGGGTCATGTGATCTCTGCCCCAACCATTCAACTCTGCGGCTGTGGCTTTTCAAGCAGCCACAGACCATATGTAAATGGATGGGTGCGGCCATGTTCCAGTAAAACTTTATTTACAAAAACAAGCAGTGGGCTGAATTTGGCCCACAAGAAGGGGTTTGCTGATTTCAGATTCAGGCACTTCTTCAGAAAAGACTTTACGGGTCTTACAGATAAAAATCATAACAGGATTGTTTTGTAAACTCTGTGAGGCTCAGGGTCCTGAGAAAATCAACCAAGGATGGGGGTCACCATTTCCATGTGGGCTGAACCTGACCTTGAGGATGAAGGGAGTGACACCACAATGCCCTCCCCCACCCTCCCATCAAAACAGTCTGCATGGAATGGATGTAAGAAGCACAAGCTCTGGAGCCAGACCACGTGGGTTCAAATGCCAGCCATGCCAAGGATTAGCTGGGCAACCCTGGACCAGTTTTTTAACCTTTCTGTGCCTCAGTTTCCTCCTTTGAACAAGGGGGGGTGGTGATGACAATGGTACCTGCCTGGGAGGGCTGTGGTGAGGATTAAGTGGGCTCGGCACACAGTGGCACTTAGTACACGAGACCCACCATCGCTCACGGGGCATCTGTCATATTAGGTGTGTGATGTATCATTGAGCTGACTTCTAAGAATATGATCCCGGGTGGGGAATACTGTTATCCCAATTCTACAGATGAGGAAATGAGGCCTGGAGAGGGCCAATCACTTGGCCACACTGCAGTGGCAGACTTGAAAGCAGTAATGTGTTCTTTTCTCTAAACCAGCAGTTCTCATCCGGGGGCAATTCGGCCCCCAGAGGACACTTGGCAGTGTCTGGAGACACTTCTGGTTGTCACAACGTGGTGTTGGTGGCGGGGGCAGATTTACTACTTGGCACCTAGTGAGTGGAGACCAGGGATGCTGCTCAACACCCTACAGTGCACAGGACAGCCCCCAACCACAAAGAATTATTCCATCCGAAATGTCAGTGGTGCTAAGATTGAGAAGCCCTCTTCTAAATACACTGTCTCGGTTGGGGTTTCCTTGAAGGCAGACAAGGATTCAAGTGCAAGTTGGGAGATGTTCCCAAGAAGCACAGGTAGGGGAGAGGTGAAAGGACACAGGAGGGGAAGGGCGAAGAGGGTAATGAGCTCATCACTGCGTCAGTTACCATCATGGGCACCTGGCGCTTGATCTCGTGGGGGACCTCTAGGACATGTGCAGAACACACATTTCAGTGTTCTCGCCTGAGGGGTGAGCGGGCTGGGGCATTTATACACCAGCTCCTACCGGTCACTGGTTGAGAGCTGCTCCAGGGAGGCACTGATTGTAATCCACCCCACCCACCCACCAGGGCAGAAGGAACCCTGGTGGCTGGAGAAACCCTTAGGCAAGGAGACACTAAGGCTGGCAGCCGGCAGTGGAGCTGCCTGCACAGAGGGTGTGGGTGCGTGCAGCTAGCATCTGTTCTCCTGGCACGTGCAGGGCCACGACAGGCTAAAGTGGATATTCCCCAAATAAGTAAGACATTCAGCACCCAGCCTGGCTCCCAGCAAGAGCCGACAGATTGTTTGTTGGATGAGGCCCTGTGGAGAGAGCTGCCCGGGAAGGCAGCCACAGGGCATTGGCCCCTCTGATAAATCAGCTCTCTGGAGGTGGGGGGACATGCGCCATGTGAGCCGTGGTACCGCAGAGAGGCTAGGAAGGCTTCAGACCCTGATCCTGGGCGGGAACGGATGTGGCGATACACTTCAGGACACTCCATGGCTCTTAAAGACACAGGAACATGAGGCTTTGCTCCTAACTGGATACATGTGAAAACACAGGCTAACCCAAGCAACGTAAGACCTTACCACCAAGCCTGCCCACATCCCAGCTCCGACAGCAGTGGATGTGGACTGGCGCCTTAAGCAGCCTGACACGATTAGTCCAGCCTCGCCAGGGAGGGTGTCTGCTTTCAAAAGAGCCTTTCACCGCCCAGCATGGTCACTTAAGCAAAGGGAATCTCAGAGCCATTATCCATCAAACGGGAACAGGGCTGCAGAGGGTTAAATATTTAAAATAAGGTTTATAGAAAGAGCCTATAACTTATTATTGATTTGTTTAACAGACATCCACACAGTGCTTAACAAATGCCAGGCCTCCTTCTGGGAATTTTTCAAATATTAATTCATTTCATCGTCACCACAGCCCTCTGGTAATGAAGATCTTCATAGCAACAGTTTCCATTCACTAAGCATCTACTTCATGGCAGTCACCATACAAACTGTAAGACGTATGTTATCATCTTGTGTGCCAGTGCCCAGGGCTTCCCTTCCCCTCTGCTGGCTTTTATTTATTTGTTTGTTTGTTTGTTTGTTTATGGCCGTGCTGCGCAGCTTGCTTGATCTTAGTTCCCTGACTAGGGACTGAACCCATGCCCTCAGCAGTGAAAATGCAGAGTCCTAACCACTGGACCACCAGGAAATTCCCCCCCTCTGCTGTCTTGACAACCATTTATTGCGGGCCTACTGTATGCGAGGCCTCATTCTATGGACATTACATTGACCAGCTTATTATCTCATTGAATCCTTACAACAATATATTGAAGTGAAGTAATAACAATAACGTAATAGCGTGTGAATGTTCTTTCTGTGCCAAGTGCTTTATCTCATTTGATCCTTGCAAGAGTCCCATGAAATAGGTGCTATGAACATCCCATTTTACAGATGAGGAAACCAAGGCACAGAGGGGTGAAGTGACTTGCCCAAGTTCAACCAGGATTCCAGAGCCCATATCACTGCTGCTATCCCATGCCACCTTGTGCCCATGGACATCTTTATTAGCTAAGTAGAGAGTGCTTATTTGTTTTCATTTGGGGGAAATCAAGGCTGCCAAGATCCCAACTTCCTGATTCCAGGTCCCCCTGCTGGCCCCAGAATCCACATCTCTTGTCCTCATAGTTCCACATGGCTGAAGTCAATTTCAGGACCAGCTAACAGGTGGATCCCTGGGCCCAGAGCCAGGGCAGCTTACCGAATTCGGACTGCATGCCAGGGTAGATGATCCTGAACACGTAATCCGTGGCCTCCTCATCTTCCTTGTCTGAAGACGTGGACTCGGACGAACCCTGAGGGCTTCGCTTGCGCAGTTTGGGAAATACTTTGCCCTGAAAGAACACATCCCAGTGCATGGTCCCTGGGACTCACCTGTCTCCACAATCTGCACAGCCCGAGGGTCTCTGCAGGGCGTGCAAGAACCTATGCGGCCACATAAGGGCCCATGGGCAAGAACAGCCAGCCACTCCCCATGGCTGACCCCCACCCCAGCCTCCCTGGGGCTCCCGTGATCACTCACCTTCCCCCGCTGAGACCAGAGTGGCGGGTCCAGCTGCCCGTGAGGGAGCAGCCCATTCTCCAGGCACGAGAGGAACTGCAGGAGGTGACCTCCCTTGGGGAAGCGGAAGGGCGGCCTCTGGATCCCGTCCTGGCTGACCAACACCACTGTCCCACCGCTGTCCACTGCCACCGTGACCCGGCCAGAGGAGACCCAGCAGGAAGTCACTATGAGACATGGTGATGGGCTCCCTCCCAGGCATGCCCAGCCAGACCCAGCGGTCCTGCTCTAAGGCTCTCGGAAAGGCCTGGGCAGAAGGTCAGGGGCAGTTGTCACCTCTTCCGAGTCCCCCTCACCCCATGCACCAAGGTCATCAACTGGGGAACTACAGGACAAGGTCAAGAAGAAGGTGGTTGGCCTCCCTGCATTCACCCACCAAAGGAAAAAGAAACCCCCAAACACCCTATGCCCCTCAAACACACTCTACAAATTGACCTGACCGATTTTTGTATGGAGGCTTTCAGACAGACCCATTTTCAGGGCAGTAATTGACTCTTGCTAGCATGTATTAAGCATTTACTGTATACATGCATAGCACGTTAAAGGCATTGTCTTATTGTAATACTCAAAAGAGCACTATGAGGCATATCTATTACTGCCTATTTTGCATATGATAAAACTGAGGCTCAGAGAGGTTATGTAACTTGCCCAAGGTCACACAGCTGGTGAGTGGCAGGACCTGGATCGGAACCCACGTCTGTCTCATTAAATAATTTAAATCACTGTGTTTTGTGTCTTGGTGAAGTACAGATTCTTTTCTTAATAAAGCAGGATGGCCCTCTGCTTGTTCAGAATATACCTTCCTTGAGCTATAAAGGAGAACTCTAGTTATAAATATTTGATTTTCAGAACACTGACTTTGGAGGGACAAAGGCCTGGGTTTGAGACCAGACTGGGGAGCTTAGGAAGTATATCATTGTGCCACGCTGCTTCCTCACCTCTAAAATGGGAATGATGGAGCCCTTACCACTGGGTTGTTGCAATGATTAGATAACAAGCATGTGAATAGTGAGAACTGTGCCTGATACATGGGTTTAATGCTGAGCCCTTAACAAATGCCATTTGATCCTCACAGCAACCCCATGAACAGATGCTGTTATGATTTCCATTTTACAGATGGGGAAACTGAGGCTCAGAGAAGTGAAGTCACTTGTCTGAGGCTGCACAGGTTAATAAGTGGGTGCGGCAGGCAGGGGATCCAGGAGGTACACCCCAGCCCCATGCTCACCCTCAGTCCCTACCTTGCTGGTGGCAATGCAGGTAGACAATCTCCTCCAGGCGGATGGTCATGGCATAGTCCCAGTAGACGCTGGAAGGGGAGGGAGGGTCAGGCTTGCAGGATGTCTGCTCAACTCGTCATGGGGAAGCCCAATCCATGGGCTCCTCCACCCTCCTCACCAGGACCACCTATACCCAACATCCATGTCCCAGTCTTCCCAGACTCTATCTCCCCTTCTTCGGGTTCCAGTATCCCAATTTTCCAAGGAATCCCCCCTACACACACATTTCTTTAACCCCAGTCCATGTGGTTAAGGCTGACCTCTCCTACCCTCCCCCACCTCAAGGACTCCAGGAATGGGCACGTGACCCTGGCTTGGCCACTCAGTATATGACACTGTTCCAGCCACTGTGATTGGTTCACGGATTGCCCCATGATGCAAGCAGAACCAATGAGACTCAATTATTGAATTTATGTTAGAAATCTCTGGGAAAGATGCTCCTTTCTGCTAGGAGAGTAGTGGTAAGGATGATAGAACTCTGGAGATGTAGAGGGCCATGGCAAGAAAAAGCCTGCCTGTGAATGGAGTCAACAGTTGGGAAAGTAGAGCCAAGAGATGGAAAGAGTTCAGGTCCTCATTTGAGTCCCTGGATCCAGCCATGCCTGAAGCCACCACCCTTGGATTTTTCAGTTCATGTGAGTCAATGATTAAGGCAGTCTGAGTTTGGTTTTCTGTCACCAGCATCTAAGATAGGAGTCCTGACCAACTCCAGGCCACCATGTGTCCATGTGGTTAGAATAGCCACTCAACAGCCCTAACTGCACAGGTCTCAGCAGGGTGACTTGAAGGCTCCCATGAACCTCATTTTCCTCCTCTATAAAACCGGGCTGATAATATCTACTGCACTGTGTTGCTGTGAGGATTAAATGGAATCACATATTTGAAGGGCTTAACACAGTGGTGATGCATGAAAAGGTACTTGGTGAATGGTCCCTGTGATGATTTACTTAAGATTTTCCATTTCCAGCTCAATGCCTACTGCTGTCTTGAAACAGATTGCCCTTCCCCTCAGAACACAATGGACAGTGGGGGCCACAGGAGTGCACTGTTCAAGTTTCCTTCAGATCTTGCTGTGGGGAGCAGAGCTGACCAACAGTTTCAGAGGCCACCCCTGTGGATCCACCACCACATCTGTGCTAAGGTCACGCTTCGCTTGGGCTGCTTTTAGTCAGGACTGAGCACGTGGGGGTGACAGTGTAGGTCTATTCTTGTGGGCTGGGAGACTCCTCCAATGGTCAACTTTAGCCCAGGGATTCCCTATTGATCTGGCCAAATGTTCTTAGAACTGCACTGTGTCCGAGATTCTTCTTGGCCAGTCTTCCTTCCTTTCCCCATCCCTTCCCAGTGATAAGACCAGCTTCTCGGTCTGCCCACCTCCTCCTGCTCCTCACTTTTATCCTTTGCAGGTTCTTCCCCCATTACATCTCTTCTGCACGTCTAATCCTGTCTTGGTGTCTGCTTCTTGGAGGACACTAACACAGGCGTCAAGGTCAGGCAGGGTTCAAATCCCACTCCTGCCACCTACATTGAGTCAGTCTTTCCCTGTCTCTGGGCCTCAGTTTCCTCTGGTGTGAAGCAAGGAAGTTGGAATATAAGCTCTCCGAGGGTCCTTCCTGCACTGGTCTATACCAGAATCAGTCTCGTCAGGATCCATGGAGTGAATGTCCTTGGACGATGGTCAAGTACACAAGCGTTTTTCCGAGTAGCAGCCTCTGCCGAGCCCCTCACAAGGTGAGTCTCAGTCAGGAGGTCCTTCCCAGGGCTCCCACACCAGGCCCATCACACAGGATTGCAATTGCCTGTTTTCTCCTCTGTCTCTCCAAGGGGTGCTGAACTCCTGGAGAGGGACTGGGCTTTTTTTTTTTTTTTTTTTTTTTTTTTTTTTTGCGGTATGCGGGCCTCTCACTGTTGTGGCCTCTCCCGCTGCGGAGCACAGGCTCCGGACGCACAGGCTCCGCGGCCATGGCTCACGGGCTTAGTTGCTCCGCGGCATGTGGGATCTTCCCGGACCAGGGCACGAACCCGTGTCTCCTGCCTCCGCAGGCGGATTCTCAACCACTGCGCCACCAGGGAAGCCCGGGACTGGGCTTTTTGTTCACTTCTGCCAAATGCTTAGAGAATGTTCATAATGAATGGAAAATGCTGGATCCTGGAATGCCCAGGAAACAAGGCAACTCTCCAATTACCACCAGACACCAGCAAGGAGGATCTCTGTGGCCACAGGTCCTTTAGATCCATCTAAATTAACACCAACAAACCCAATGACCGGGATGCCTTTCCAGCTGCCAGGCTTCCTGCTAAGGGCTTTATATGCATTTTCTTATTGACTCTTCCCTGTATGTCTCTTCAGAGGTTCCATTACCACATCCTCATTCTACAGATGAACAGACTGAGCCTCAGGGAAGTGAAGTTGATTATCCAAGGTCACTCAACTGGGAAGGAACAAGAGTTGAGTTTCTGTTTTCGTTTTACATGTTCTAACGGCTTCTAGAGTGGAATTGCTGGGTCATACAGCAAGGGTATGTTATCAGAAACTTCCAAACTTCTTTGTAAAGTGGTCGGACCATCAGCAGTGTATGAGGGTTCCAGCCGTTCCACATGGCAGGGCTGAGATTTGAGCCAAGTCTGGGCTGACTCCAGGACCAAATATCCACCTTTCTGGTGGTATTTCCCCTCGAACATCAGGAAACCCAGCTGGGGGGTTATGATCCTGGTTGTGTACGAGGGAAGTCTGGCTGGGAAAAGAGGAAAGAGGTCCTGAACCTCCTCCTCCTTATCGTCATTGCCCCTTGATCCCCACAGGGATGCTGGAGCCCCTGGGTTCCCCCCCTTTCCCATGCCAACACGCACATTTCTGACCCCTGGCTGTTTTTTATTCCAGTGAGCCTCAGTTCCAGGCAAGGATAACAAGGATAGATGGGGGTTCAGAGCCCAGGGCTGGGGAAATTCCCAACCCCATTAGCAGTGACCTTCGAAGTGCAGTTTCAGCTGGAACTAAATATTGAAGCACTTATGATGTGCCTGTCCACAGAGGCAAAGATGATGCAGAAACAGGCAGAAACAGAGTCCCCGATGATTTGAGATGGAGGGAAGGTGCTTGGCAACCATTTGGTCCAATGTCTTTCCCAAAACATTAACGTCAAAAGTTTCCTGCCCACACAATCCCGGGCTTAGGTGCAACCAACAAACAGGGTCCTTGTGTTGCTGAAAGCTTTGATGTTTGGTGGAAGACACGTCAATGTTTAGGAAGCCCTGCAGACCCTTGGGGAACCCTTCATGTTTTGGAGAGCTCATCCTGTCCACCCTCATTTGATAGGAGAGGGAAGCCGAGGCCCAGAAAGGGGGAGTGATGTACCCCAGGTCATCCAGTGAGGTGAGGACCGAGCAAGGACTTGGTCCCATCACATCCATTTATTCATTGCTTATTCGTTGTCTCCTCCAGTACAATGTAAATACAGTGTAAGCTCTGAAAAGACTGATTTTCCTCTCCTTTTACGCATCTGTTATCTCTCTCGGACCAAGCACAGTGTCTAGTACACGGTAGGTACTCAGTTAACATCTGATGAATGAATCCAGGTCCCCTGACTTCCCTGCTTTGCTTCACAATTATTTGATATCTAAAGGGCGAGGCAGTCAGAACACAAGTAGTAACAGATTTACTATGATTTTGTAAATGCTAAGAAGGAGGTTCAGGGCTCCGTGGGAGCTGAACTCAGCTGGGAGGTCAGGGAAGGCCTGATATAGAGATTTCAGATGAATAAGCTGATATAAGGTTCAAGGGCAAGAGCATTTCCCCGGCTCCTACAATGCTCCTCCCAGAAGGGGTCGCCATCATAAACTCAGGAGTCTGGCTGGAGCTGAATTCTGTGGCCCAGCTGAGGACTGACTGTACCTCCCAGTGACCGTCTCTGAGGACAGATGGTAAACCTTGCCCAGGAAGTGATCAGCTTAGAGAATGAGCTTAATCACACCAAAGGCTGGCGTTAATCGCACCGAGGCTTAACACTACACAGAATACAATGATAGTGCTCTGGTTATGGCCCTTGAAAAGAGTCCTTATTTTATATATATATAAATATATATATTTATACTTACAAATATGTATATATATTTATAGATGAAACCCTATAATTTCGTGATGTCTGTTTGCTACTGCAGGACAATATGAAAGGCAGAGGGATAACGGGATGGCTGTTAGGGCTACATCGTGGGTACCCGAGTTCTATTTTTATGTTAGAAATTCCTCATAATCAAAAGTTTTGAAGAAATCAAGAACATGTATAATAATAATAGAGCCCAATGTGGACTCAGAGAAGCAAAACCCATCGTTCCTCCTCCCCACCAGCAGCCAAGACTCCCCGAGCTGAAATCACCAGGCTGGCTGCACCTCTGCATGGTGGCTTCCCTGTGTTTGCCCTCAACTTTCCCTAATTGCGCTGGAACACAGGGGATCACAGGCAGGGAATCCCTGGTCCCCGGGTCTCTTTGAAGTGTGACTCCAAAGCCTTTGCTGGGTCTTACAACTCGCAGGGCATTACAGGAGACACACACCTGGACCAGATGATCACAACCAACACCTCTGCCCTTCCTTTTGCATTGAGTGATGGGTAAGGTGGCAGGAGACCGGGGAGTATTTGCCATTTGCGGGCTTACGAGATCTTTGTTACGATTTCTCTCTCCGGATGGTGTTTGCCCAGGGCACTGCCTACTACCTATATCCTAAGATTCTTCCAGTCAGTTCCCAGATCCTCCTGAGTTACCCACAAGGCCACAGCTGCAGGGAGGCTGGACCAAGTGGCCATAACAACTAGACGGGGCAGGGGCAGAGGCGGGGCACGAGGGACAGGGCACAAACATCCCTGTGCCGAGGGGAAGGGGGGCTCCCAGCACCCTACCTCTTCTCGTAATCCAGGTCCCCCACAGACCCGTTCATCAGCTGGTTGGGCGTCCACTTCAAGGTCATGACGTCAGCTGTCTGGTGCAGGGACAGATACCCCGGCACAGCCTCCATGTCATCCCTCTGCAGAGACAGCAGGACTCAGGCCTGATCATCGTGCTGGCGTCACAGTGGACACGGGCCCTGGCCCATGTGACTCAAGGACACACAACCAGAACTGAGAGGTTGGCTCATTCCCTCCATGGCCATGTCCACTTGGAAGACTCTGAAGCTCCCTCCAGATGGCTGTGCTAAGCCAACCACCACAATGGGTTTGGTTCTACAGAGTCCAGCTGTGAAAGCCGCCCACCCCACCCTTTCATGTGGCTCAGGAGCCCTGATGCAAGGGTGGGGTCGGGGGGCATCTTTAGAACCAGGAAGGTGGCTTTGTCCTTTCAATAACACCCTTTCCAAAACAGAAGGTATGTATCTGCCATCACTGTGTCCAGTCTTAAGGGAGAAAGAGATGGCAGCTGAGTTCTGTTCCACAGATATTACCCAGAAGCCCCTCCCCAAATACCCTTTCCATACTCCCCGCCCAGGAGCCCCATCCTCTCCCTTCCCAATATGCCTGCAGGGCTTCTCACCTGCTCTGCTCTATCCCAAGTGGGGTTTGGTGGAGGGGGCTGTCTCCAAGCCTCACACATAAAAGGCAGTCCTCCTCCCCCCAAATTCACCCCACAACATGTGGAGACAGACAACTAACATTTACTGAGCACCGAGGGTGTACCGAGCATGGCTCCGCTCCATAAATATCTCAACCACACATGCCAGCAACCCCGGGAAGAAGCATCCTTGCCGTATTTCATCGATTCTAAGATACACAATTGTTTTTCGCCTTTTAGTGCACCTGAAACGGGGATGCCTCTTACAATCAGAGGCATCATAAACTGTGACATAGTTGTCCTCGCCCGATCTTGTGCAAACTTGGTCTCAGCTGTTTATATTGTTGTCTCTCCAATGACGTTTTCTGCTACCGTTGTTACTCCACGTGTGGAGTACAGGTGTTTTTTAAAAATGTCTTCGAAAAGATTAGACTGTGATCTGATTGGAAAAGTGATTATGTATGTAGGAAGGCTGGGAACAGAGCAGTGGAGTGGAGTGTGGTACTGGTGAGGCAGACACATCATTCACCCTGCAGGGATGACCACACTTCCAGACTTTTTTGCACAACAACCAAGTGCACATGCTTGCAGGAAAGGCTGTACCTCCTGTGCTCTTGATCAGAGGTGAGCAAGCTTTTTCTGTAAAGGGTCAGATAGGGAATAATTTTGGTTTTGTGAACAATACAGGTTCTGCTGCAACCACTCAGCTCTGCCATTATAGCATGAAAGCAGCCATATACAATATATAAACTAATGGGCACGGCTGTGTTCCAATAAAACTATATTTACAAAAACAGATGGCTACCTACAATAATATATATGTATGTATGTATAACTGAACCACTTTGCTGTACACCTGAAGCAAACACAACATTGTAAATCAACTAAAGTTCAATAAAAATTGTAAAAAAAAAAAATGAGTAATAAAGTATCAGGAAGAACATAAATGGTAAAAAAAAAAAAAAAACCACACACAACAAAACAACAGGTGGAGGGCAGCATTTGGCCCACAAGCTGTAATTTGTTGACCCTTTCTCTTGATGGAACAAAAAATTATATTAGATAGAAAAATAAGGGCAGTGATGACTGTGACTTAAAAAGTGATACAGAAGATTGGCATCCTGAAACATGAAGGTGTTTGGGAACTATCTTAACTAATGTATTTCAATTATATTTCCCCTTGTGTATACTTATAAGAATAATGTATGATTTTTTAAAAACTATGTATAAATAAGTCTCAAATATCTCCTTCAAAAAGTATAAAACAGGGCTTCCCTGGTGGCTCAGTGGTTGAGAGTCCGCCTGCCGATGCAGGGGACACGGGTTCGTGCCCCAGTCTGGGAAGATCCCACGTGCCGCGGAGAGGCTGGGCCCGTGAGCCATGGCCGCTGAGTCTGCGCGTCCAGAGCCTGTGCTCCGCAATGGGAGAGGCCATAACAGTGAGAGGCCCTCATACCGCAAAAAAAAAAAAAAAAAAAAAGGATAAAATAAAATTTCCTAGTGAGAAAACATTGTGTATAATTTAATAGTATTTTAAGTTTCCTGATAGTTGTGTTAATAAATCAGGCACCTTGGGATTCCCCTGGCTATCCAGTGGTTAAGACGCTGCACTTCCACTGCAGAGGGTAAGGATTCGATACCCGGTCAGGGAATCAATATCCTACATGCTGCGTAGCGCAGCCAAAAAAGAAAAAACCGTTCATCTTAAATTCATGGCTTCTTACAACTGAAGAAATAGGGTCTCATGCCCACTGAGATGCAAATACTGAGGCTCAGAAAGAGAAGTGACCTGGGTCACCCAGTGGTGGCAACTGTGAGCGCAGAGCTGGAGTGGCCAACAGCTCTCTCTCTTCCTCCTCCCGGTTGAGCCCAAACACGACACTGATACTGATGGTCCAGGGAGGGGACAGCAAAGGTGGTATCACATGGGGGTAGGGCCTTCATGTGCCTTACTCACCACCCACCCCTGGGGCTGCACTCAGTGCTGGGGCATAGAGGGCGACTGATAAGTGACAGACTCTGAATTCAGATCACAACTCTGCCCCTTACTCCCCTGTGTATGGGTCTCAGTGTTATCATCTGTGATAATATAACTTGCTTCAGATGGTTGTTGTGAGGTTTAAATGAGTTAATACTGTTAAAAACACTTAGCACAGAGCCTGACACATAGGAAGTGCTCCATAACTATTAGCTGTGAAGACGTTCATCTTGATATCCTAAGCATCTAGTGCATAGCAGGTTAAGTACAAATGAGTGAACTAAATGAGTGAGTGATTACAACAGAGAATGACAGATAGACAGCTGGGTGGACAGGTGGATGGATAGATGAACTGGAAAACAAATGGACAAGTGCGGAGATGGATTAATGATCGTAGATGGATGGATGAATAGATGAATATAATTATGGGTGGACGGATGGAGGTAACGATGGGTAGATGAATGGATGGATGTAATGATGGGTGGATGGACTGATGGATGGAGTTGATGGGTAGATGGACTGATGGATGTAATGATGGGTAGATGGATGGATGAATGAATGGGTGGTTGGGTGGATATAAATACAGGCAGATGGATAAAGAAATGGTGATGGATGCATGGATAGAGGGATGGGTGAATATAGAGACTGGAAGAGAGTAGACTGGCTGGGTGGGTGGAGATTTTGACAGATGGATGAATAGATGGGTGAATGGGTGGATGGATGGATAGATGGGTGAGCAACCAGGAGCCAGAGGGAACTCCTCCTCTATAACCTGGAGCCAGACCCCCAGTGGAAGAACTGGGCCCAAGACCAACTCTCACCGGCTGAACCAGAACGTTGTTCTTGCCATAGAGCAGGGTGGCCCGGGAGTTCTGGTGCAGGGACTCTACATAGTCACGGGCGGAGAGGGACGGCCGGTCATCCATGCTGCTACTCGAATGTCTTTTCTGGATCTGGTAATGTGCGGGGAGGTGGCAGATGAGGTCTGCAGTGACCACCAAGGCCCTGGTCCACTCCCCCCCTCCACACCAAGTCCAGAACTCAGCCAGACTCCCTCCCAGTGCCCCACCGTCCACCCCACTCACGCAGAGGGCCGGACGCTTGGTGGGCGAGTCCTGTCGCAGGTGCAAGCTGTGGATGCGGTGCCTCTGGACAAGCTCGTCGGCTGAGGGGTCCGTCCAGAAGTGATCGGAAGTCTTCATCTTGGTGTACTCCAAGGCGCAGGGCCCCACTGTGGAGCAGACAGGGGCTGGGAATCCATCTCCCTGGAAAGTCC
The DNA here is from genome assembly GCF_026419965.1 of Kogia breviceps. Taxonomy (NCBI): domain Eukaryota; kingdom Metazoa; phylum Chordata; class Mammalia; order Artiodactyla; family Physeteridae; genus Kogia; species Kogia breviceps. Next base: position 71,385,692 of record NC_081324.1, read on the forward strand.
TCCCTCCCTTCTACCACCAGATGGACCACTTATTTCACCATCTCTCCCCTCCAGGCAGCTAGCATGACCCAGGGTCCTGCTAAAGAGAAACCAGCACAAGACCCTGAAAGCAAGAGGCAGGGAACAGTTTTGAAGGGAGAGGCTGGAGGGAGGTGAGAGAGGACCTTAGGAGGTGCCCCCTGGAGCTGAGACTAGAGATCCAGAGGAAGCTCAGAGCACTGGACCACTTACCCAACAAAGATGCAAGGATGGGGCCATCCACGGGGTCCATCAGGAGAGCTTCCTTCTCGTAATACTTACTAGCAAGAGAGGAAAGGACATGCAGGGTTGTATGGTGACCAGCGGAGGGTGCATGATCAACTACAACCTGATGGTTAAGAGAAGACTGGGTTCAATGCCTCTCTGGTCACCCAGTACTTCTGTGAGCCTCAGTTGCCCCATCTGTAAAATGGGGATAATAATAATAATATGTGTCGGGTTTCCCTGGTGGCGCAGTGGTTGAGAATCCGCCTGCCGATGCAGGGGACGCGGGTTCGTGCCCCGGTCCGGGAGGGTCCCACATGCCGCAGAGCGGCTGGGCCCATGAGCCATGGCCGCTGAGCCTGCGTGTCCGGAGTCTGCACTCCGCAACGGGAGAGGCCACAACAGTGAGAGGCCCGTATACCAGAAAAAAAAAAAATAATAATAATAATAATCAGTGTCATAGGGCTGCCAAAGGACGTTTGAGAGAGACAACAGATGTAAGGCACTTAACACAGTGCTTGGCTATAACTGCTTAATACATGGCTTATTAATAATACATTATTATTAATGAGAGTAACAGAAAAAATCATTAGAAGGCTGCCGAGGCCTGGCTGTTCTGTCTGCTTCTCTTGCATCTTCCATTTCAAACATGAAGTCACTTAGAGGCTCAGATGATGTCTGCCCTTCCAATATTATTGAGGCAAACATATGCTTTTTAGCTGTGGTGTGTCCTCAAAACCTGTAACAATAGGCCTTCCTGTCTGGAAAACTAAAGCAGAGCAGATGACACTGGCCTGACAAGCTCAAAACTGCCCCTGGCCTCTGACTTTCTAAGTTAACATGCAATGCTGTCAATACATTCGTGTTGAGTGTTTTGTTTTTTGAGTTGTTGTGCACTGGTTTCTAATTCTTTGCAAACTCATACAATCTAGAAACTAACAGAACTTCAGAACTGGAAAGGACCTTGTTCTGACCTCCTGAGGGATCTCAGGCCCAGAGAAGGTAAGCGACTTGCTGGAGGCCACACAGCAGGTGGATGCAGGCTACACCCAGCAAGCTTAGCTCTTCTTCCCGTCCTACAACAGGGGGTGAAGAACACAGGATCTGGAGTCGGACTGAGTGGGAGCCCAGCTCGGCTACTGCCTCCCTCGCTGTGTGTCCCTGGGCAGGCGACTACCTTCTCTAAGCTTTGTTTGGTGCCCTCAGCTGTAAAATGGGAAGCATGACAGAACTCACCCACTTGGGGTTGCTGGGAGGAGTAAATGTTCAACTGTATATAGTTAAGTCCCAACACCGTGAAGTTCTCACTAAATGTGGCAACATCATTGTAATTTTACCCCAAAGAAATCTTCAGTCAACCATAATATTGGCTGAGGCAGAATGACACATCCTGAACATGCTCAACACCAAGTTTATACATTTTGGTGTCAGATCTGAAGCTAATACTCTGAGACACTCTCCAGTCCACCACTCGTATTCTATTCCAAAAATCAGCACAGTTATGTGATCATAACCTGGAAATAATGCCTTAAAATAGTAGGTAGGTTGGGAGCAAGATGTGACTATATAGGGTAGCCCCAGGGAGTTTCTTCCAGGTGATGGGTTTCTTTGGAACAGTTCTATAGCCTGAGTGTGGTGTTGGTTTTATGAAACTATGCATGTGTTAAAATTTCATAGTATTATATAGCAAAAAAAAAAAAATGTACCAGTACTGTTGGTTTAATAGTATTGCGTCAATGGCAATTTCTTGGTTTTAAGATTTGAACTACAGTTATGTAGGATGTTAACATTGAGGGTAGGCAAGAACCCTCTGTACTACTGTTTCAATTCTGTGTGAACTTAAAATTCAAAATACAGTGTTAATGAAGAAATAGTACGTTGGTATTGCTGCTCAAATAAATTACTAAATAAATATGACCAACTTTTTCAGCGGGAAAACACAAGGTCATATACCAAAGGCAATTAACTACAGAGACCCTGGATCCATAACAAGACAGGGGGCAGAGATGTGTTATAATTTACTAGAAGGTGAATAGGTGAACTGGAACTCCAGAGCCTGGATTTCTTTCAGTTCCTCTCCTGCCTCCGGGCCTTTGCACCTGCTGTTCCCTTTGCTGGAAACACTCTTCCCCACCCTGTTTCACAGTATCCCATCTTCTGGGATACTTTCCCTGACCACCCAGAGGAAATTAAACACCACCCACCTGTCCTGGTATACTCATCACAAATTATCACAATTACTATTTGCCTGTTTTCCCTGCTACAATGCGAGCTTCATGAGGGGAAGGACTTCGGTTTGTACTTTCATACATATTTTCCTAGCAAACAGGCAAAGAATAAAAGATGAGAACAATGATACCCACTCTGTGAGGATGTGGTTAAACAGGCATTTTCACATACTGAAAGATAGAAAGATTCTCAGATATATTTCCTTCTTCTTCCATCCTCTCTGTCTCTCTTGCTGGAAAGGTGTACTGGCCACGAGGAGTCTCAGATCATAGATCCTTCAGTAGCTCCCCACTGTTCTTTTCATAATATCCGGGCAAGACCAATGTATCCCCAACATCTAGGTTAGTGCCTGGCACATAGTAGATGCTCATTAAATATTTATTGGGGGAATGAATGGATGCATGGATGAATGTTTGCCAAGAGGACTTACACTGTAAAACCTTTATACCATGTCAATCTGAGCTAGGAGAGAAAATGTAAAAAATATCACTATGCATTTCCAAAATGCTGTGTACTCACTAACTCCTTTTCTCACCTCTTCTCCAGAGTGGCAGCAATTCCCATCCTGTCCCATTCACCAGAAGAGACAACAGAGGCACAGAGAAGCTAAGTGAGTCTCCTAGGGCCACATAGTGAATAGACTGTGGGCTTCATTCATGGGAAAAGGAACGTCTCTAAGATTGCAAGATCCTTATACCCCACCCCAATTCCGAAGACCCTGCATTGCTATTAAGCACCCAAATCTTCCCAAGGTCTAAGCCAGGCTAGTTCAGAGTCAAACATCCAGAAGGCCCTTATTTAATCACTTTCACATCAAGTGTATATCAAGGGGGCAAAGGGTAAGCAGCTTTGTGTGAGCGGGTGCAATTCCTAAGAAGGCCAGCAGGTGGCGGCAGAGCGCACCCAGGTGTCTTCCGCTCACCTGCTGTTTTCCACAAGGTAATGAACAATTTTGTCCAGGACCTTCTCAAACAAGGCTGTACGGATCCACAGGTGCTTGATGGCGAGTGGGGACAGGTTGGGAAGTTTTGGCAGCTTTCGCACATTCTCCTGGAGGCCCTGGATCTGGTTTCGCCTTCAAGACCAGTAAAGGAAGAGAAGAGACATTCACAAAAGAGGAAATCCAACAGGATCAATATGCAAATGGTAAAGTGTCCAACTTCTCTAAGAAATCAACGAATGGCAATTAGAACAACAACAAGAGCCCATATTGCTCCTGGAGAATAGGAAAAGAGTTGAAAAAATAATACCGAGTGAGTGTGAAGATGTGGTAAAACTGACACTTTCATACACTGTTGATGGGTGAGCCAGATTCTAATATTGAAATTTTCCTTTTTAACATCTTTATTGGAGTATAATCGCTTTACAATGGTGTGTTAGTTTCTGCTTTATAACAAAGTGAATCAGTTATACATATACATATGTTCCCATACCTCTTCCCTCTTGCGTCTCCCTCCCTCCCACCCTCCCTATCCCACCCCTCTAGGTGGTCACAAAGCACCGAGCTGATCTCCCTGTGCTATGTGGCTGCTTCCCACTAGCTATCTGTTCTACGTTTGGTAGTGTATATACGTCCATGTCACTCTCTCACTTTGTCACAGCTTACCCTTCCCCCTCCCTGTATCCTCAAGTCCATTCTCTAGTAGGTCTGTGTCTTTATTCCTGTCTTGCCCCTATTGAAATTTCTGTCTCTCTCTTACTTTCTCTCTCTCTCGGCTGGAAAGGAGTGCTGGCCAAGAAGAGTCTCGGATTATAGATCTTTTGGTGGCTCCTCATTGCCCTGGAGAAGGAAGATTTTTAACATGGCTAGCAGGGCACTCCATGACCTTGCCCGTTTGCCTCTCCAGCCACCTCCTTACCACTCTCTGCCTCTGACCCCAGATCCAGCCAGACAGAGAGATCTGTGGATCCCTGAGGCTGCGAAGCTCTCATCTGAGGACTTTCTGTGAGCTGCTGCTTCTTCCAGGCTTCCTCCGCCTACCCTATTCCCTGGCTGACTCCTTCTCACTCTTGAGGTCTCAGCGAGGGCACCCCCTCCTACAGGAAGCCCTCTTGTACTAGCTGAAGCTGGGGAGGGGCCCCTCCTCTGTGTTCCCTCAACCTCCGCAGCTTAACTTCCCACTCAGTTCTCTGTCTTCCCCTCCACGCTGTGACCTCGAGGGTATGGACAATGCAACTCGACTGCTTTTAAAATAAAATATTGAGTCTACCAAGTGGCAAGCCTTGGCCCTTTTTCACGCCTGTACCTCCAGGGCCCAGCACAGTGCCCGGCATATATAAAGGGCTCAGTAAATATGTCCATGAATGAATGATTGCACAAATGAATGAATGGACACCTGGAATGGACATCTCTCATTCCTCCATTAGAAAGTTGCTCCCAATGTTATGGAAGATCCATGGAAATCCATCCCTTTTAAGAAGTTATCAGCAAACACCTGGGAATTTAGCAGATGGACTGGAAGGCACCTAAAGACCAGGTGGCGGAGGAGTCAGATTCCAAATGGGACTTGGCAATGCCAGATCCATAGCTTTACCCATCATGCAGTTCTGGCCAGCAGCCCGGGGCTGGCAGGGCCTAAAGGGCAAGGAAAGGGCCATTTCTCATCCAGTGAAGTACAGTAACCACTCATGGCAGAGAGGGCAAACATATGACATGCATGCCTCTCTCTCCCTTCTGTTGCCCATAACAGGCATGGCTAATCAATCCATGCCCTCTTTCCCATGAAGCCCACTCACAGCTCCAGAATCTTTCACAACACAACTCTCTGTGCAGCCAGCCACTAGGACTAAATGGGTTTGAAACCTATTTGCCATCCCTGGCCAGGCTCCAGGTAGGGGGTTTGGCTGTGCAGTTGGCACACTGGGGGTGGCCCGGGTGGAAGGCCCTCATGTACACACTCTCAGGCCATGAGCCTCCCCCCAGTACACACAATCAGCTACTAAGACAACATCTCCTTCAATGGCTGCTTCACTGTGAGCATCTGTCCACGCAGACAGAGACCACGTTGGTTATGTTAAACTTTGACCTTCCTGCATTTGGCACAGGCTTGGCTCAGAGTAGGCACTTATTCATCTTACAGTTGTTTCTTGGGCATTTCCCAGGTGCTGAGCACTGTCTCAGACCCTGGGGACCTAATGGGGGACAGCACAGGTGCAGCTGCCTGCCCTCAAGGAGTTCAGAGTCAAGTGGGGGAGACAGACAACAATCAAGTAAGCAGTAAACGAATGAATGAATAAATTACAGATGGTGATAACAACTGGGAAGACAATAAACAGAGGGATATAAAAGAGAAATGGGGTGAGGGTTGGAATTTACCATTAGTGAGGGGAAGGCCTGAGGATGACAAGGAACCAGCCATGGAAGATGAGGGGTGTGAACTGGGTGGAGGGCACAGTGTGTGCAAAGGACCTGGGGTGTGAAAGAATCTGGCGGGTTTGAGGAGCAGAATGGAGAGTGGAGAGGGTGCAAGGAGGTGCAGGCTCTCACAGAGCCCGGGGAGGAGCAGGGGCTATCCTCTGGGGGTACCCTAGCCTGTACCCCGTTCTCAGCACTTACGCGCTCTCAATCAGCTGCTCCAGGTCCTGCACCTTGCGGCTCAGCTCCTCTGCTGGCGGGAAGCTTTTGCCCACTTTCATGAAGAGAGCTGCGATCTTGTTGCTGCGCAGGAAGCCAGCCGCCCGCCTCCTCAGGCCATGCAGGACGCAGGCCTCCACAGCCGCTGCAGGGACACAACGATCAGCAGGCCCTGCCCATGCTCCCCAGTGCCCAGCCTGGCTCTGAGCTTCAGACACACACACGTACCTTGAAGATCCGGGGACCCCAGAATCACAAGTTTCATGACAGCATCATAGCAAAAAGCACATATGCCTCTCCACCATCCAGCCCCTCAAAAGGGAGCAAGGGGGGCTTAGTGGTGAACCCACGCTTGCTGCCCAAGGTCAGATCATCTCCGTTCACATTCTCTCCTGGCCAATAACCAGCTGTGTGACAGGGGGCAATTACTTCCTCTCCCTGTGCCTCAGTTTCCTCATCTGTAAAACGGGGATGGTATGAACATTAACCTCGTGAGGTTGCTGTTAGGATGAGGTGGAAAAAATGCACGGAAAGCACTTTGCACAGAGCCTGGCACACAGTGTGTGCTTTACGAATGTTAGCTATTACTCCTGTCAATGAGGGAGGGGACTATGTGACTGCTGAGCTTTATTCCGGTTAGGGAAGCACACTGTTGTCATTACTACCGTGACTCCAATAACAGCTAACATTATGGATCTCATTTGATCTCTGCCACAGCCAGACAGAAAGGAAAACCATCCATTTTTCAGATGTGGAAACTGAGGCTCCCAAAGGTAAACTGAACTGCCCAGGGCCACCCAGCAAATAAGTGATGGAGCTGGGATTCAAACCCACATCTGAACCCAAGGTGTGCTCACATTTGTGCCTCCACAAAGGGCCTTTGAAGAGAGGATTCAGCCATAATCTTCCCATTTCTGTGTATCCCCTGGAGGCCCTGCCCAGCTCTCCTGAAATAAGAAACCTAGGGTGTAGCCTGGGTTCTACCACTAACTTGCTGTGTGACCTTAGGCAAATAACTTTCCCCCTCTGGTCCTCAGTGTTCCCTTCTAAGAAACAGACCCTGTGCAGGCCATTCTGATGGCCCCTATCTTATATCTGATACTCTCAGCAGCCTTTATTTATCTTCTTACTTTCCGTCTTACACAGCAGACTGGGAGCTCTCTGGTATGCACTGGAGCATCATCAATGTTTGTGGGAAAATGTGAATTTATAATAAGAGCTACCCCTTCTTGGGTACCTACTGGGTGTCAGACCAGTGTTAAGGTTCACCTTCCCTGATCCCCATGGCAAAACTCATGAAGCAAGTGTTCTAGTTACTGTCATTTCAGAAGAGGACACCAGAACTCAAGAGCCTGGCCAAGGTCATGCCATGTGCAAGGAGAAATACTGAGAGGTTTCGGTTTAATTGCTTGTGTTGTTTTTGTTGTTGTTAGAAACGACTCGGCTTTGAAGGATTGTTCACATGTTGCCTCATCTGCTCATGGATTTAAAATATTCTGGGTGATGATCTCTAAAATATTTTCATTTTTGCTTACATACCCAGAACTTTCATTTCTTTATACTGATTAAGTTCATGATCCATTCTGGCTTGGTAGACATTATTCCATTCTTTCCGACAATGGCTCATAGGGAACAATGGACAAAAGAAACCTCAGGGCATCCCTCAGGTTTCATTCAGAGCCAGCAGATTTCTCTCACCCCCAAACTCTGATCAGAGTTAGAGAATTATTATGATTTTTATCACTCTCTAGTCTTCTAAGTCTTTAATTGGTAGGTATGCTAGTGAGTCCCAAAATAGACATGCATATCATGCCTTCTGCAAATAAAAATGTCCAGGAGAAAAAAGAAAGCCAGAGATATATATCTATATTTATATAGAGAGATATCTATTCCCATATATATGTATGTGTTTATATATATGTGCACGCATAAATGTGTATTTTTATATAAACGTAACATCTTACAGAAAAACCCGAATGAACTTTTTGGTCAACCCAATATATACATAAAACATATTTCTGGGACTTCCCTGGTGGTCCAGTGGTTAAGACTCAGCGCTTTCACTGCCATGGGCCCAGGTTTGATCTCTGCTCAGGGAACTAAGATCCCACAAGCCAGGAGGCGCAGCCAAAATATATATATATATATATATATTTAAATAAATGCATTACCACCTAAAAAAATAATATCTTGCCCAAGGTCACCCAACCAAGAAGTGGCAGAGGTGGGATGTGAACAGAGGTGGGCTGCAAGGGGCTGAGCTGACGTCAGTGGTCTCCCAGGTCATGGCATGTGCTCGGCCAGCTGCGGGCCCACAGATGGTGTCCCCGGCCATCTGGATGGAAGATGATGGGCCCATCTATAGGGCCAAGACTGTGAGGGGGGCATGACAGCTTGTCCTTTGTTATGAGACTCTAATCACGAAATAAAAAGGGTTTCAGGGAGAAAGAAACACTCCCACGTATACGTACACACTGCTTATGCACTGAATCCTGACTTCAGGGACACGGTAAGACACCTGTCTCTAGCCATTGTGAAAGTACAGTAAGAACCTGGCAGCGAGGTTATTTCTGGAACCCTGTGGGCCTCGCAGGTTCAAGGAGAGAAGTCTCAGTCATGCTCTGAGCCTGCCTCCTTTGCTGAGCCAGCTCGAAGAGGTCCCTCGGGATGTGTCCATGGCTCTTGATTCCTTATTATTATTTTTTTAAGTCCTCATTCATCCCCTCTCTTTACCTGGGTGAGGAAAGGATGTAGAGCCCATCCCTTAGATGCAAGACCCTTGGTCGCTTGGGGTAGGGACAGTGCGAACGGAACCCACGGGAGGGAAGGCATCCTTCTGGGTCAACCATGATTACCTTTTCCCGGGGTGCAGAAGTCATTCTTAATTTCTTCTCTACTTCCAAATGTTTTCTCTACTTCCAAATTCCCTAATGGAGTCCCTTTAGAATCCAAAAATAACTTCGCAGTTAAAAAGCAGAAGAATGACATGAGAACTTTGCTCAAATAAAGAGGCCACATCCCCGAGGCAGCCCACAGAGGGGAAAAAAAGCCGCTTTTCAAGGCCACGGGCCACTAACTCACCACAGAAAGAGATGATGTGGCTGCTGTCTTCGTGGACAAACTTGCGCGTGACGGCTTCCTCCATAATCTGCTTCACCTGGAAGGCAGAGGCACCAGAGGGGGAGACCCAAACCCACTCGGGGTGTGGACACCTCAAAGGGCTACATCGTCCCCCATGGTGTTCTCAGGCTGCATTGGGATGTGGTTCCTTCCACATCCTCCCTGCTGTGTTTTCTGTAGGGCTAGGGCCTGTGGCCTCTGATAGCTCCACACTTCACGCTGAATTATTTTTTCAGGCTCTCTGCATAGTGGGCTTCTCTTGAGGTGTCACGAAAAATGTCCTCTCCTTCCTGACTGTCCACATCATCTAAGGCATCCCACCTCTAACTCCTTCCATCCCCTGTTACGGTTTCTTCAGAGTACTTCCTGTCCTATTTGTTTACTGTCTGTCTCCATCTTCTACAATATAATTTCCCCAAGGGCAGGGCCTTGTCTGCCTTTTTTTCATGGCTGTATCCATGGAGCCTAGAACAGTGCCTGGTCCACAGTAGGTCTCCATAAATATTTTCTAAGTGAGTGGATGAATGAATGAATGAATGAAACGGGTATATTAAAAAAAAAAAACAGGAAGGTGTAGTATGAAAAATCAGCCCTGGAATCCTGGAGACCACAGTTCAAATCCCTGCTCAGGTACCTACCAGCTGAATTTGTGATCTTATTTTGGGAAACAGAGGCTTAGCAACGTGTAGAAATTCACCCAGAAACATAGAGCTGGCCCAGAGTGGAGAGAGAATCCAAGCTGGGTCTGACTCCCCAGGTTGTGTGTTTTTCATACTACATTCACTCATTCAACAAATATTTATTGAATACCTGTGATGCGCCAGGCACAGGGGACACAGCGCTGAAAGGGTAGCCATGCCTCTGCTTATGGAGGTGGCCCTCTGGGGGCCTGAATGCCCTTCTGCTTTGCTGGATTCTGGGCCCCACTGTGTCTAGAGTCACTGTAGTACTTTAGCAAAGTGTTTCTCCCCTCTAAGGCCTCAGTTTGCCCACCTGGAGGTTGAGAAGGTCAGAAGAGATGACCTCAAAACCTGGTCCCAGCTCTACATCTCTGCGGCTGTGACATGGGGATCTGGAATCCACCCCCATCGATGAACCCCTACTCCCTTCTGGCTGCCCTGCAGCCCACCTACACTCGGCCTGGCCAGCCCATCCACACACCTGTCTGAGAGCGGTCTCAGGCTCTCAGTGCCCCTCTCTCCCTTCCTTCTGATTGCCTTCTGGAGGGGAAGACAGAACCCAAAGCATTCTTGGCCATGTTCTCCAGAAAAACACATGGCAGTGACAACCTGAGAGCTGACACAGCACTTCCCCAGACACAACCAGGTCAGCACCCGCACCGTGAACAGCTCCCAGCCACTAAGCCCAGCAAGCTCTAAGCCTGGTTTTGCCAGCAGCATTTCAAAGTCTGAAAACTATCTAACTGAGCCTGTGGAACTGGTCCCACTTACAAATGGGGAAACTGAGGTTCAGGAAGATGAACTAGCCCACCCAAGGCCATACGGCTAGGAAGCAGCAGAGCTGGAATTCCAACTTATAAAAATGTTTCTCATTTTGGCTCCAGCTGCCATATCCTGACCCCTCTAGCTACTAGCTGTATTTCCTCAGGCAAATCATGTCGCCTCTCCGAACCTTAGTTTTCTCACTGAGTAAAGGGCTTGTAGGAGCAGCACCTACAAGGGGCAATGGGAGGACTGCACAAGGTAATGCACCCCACGTGCTGAGTACAGAGCCTGGTGCGCAGTGTACCTGCGATAAACGTTAGCTGCATGCAGATCACTGTCCTGCCGAGAACCTCACCCCTGGCCTCCTTTACCGTTATTCTGGTCCTGCCTGAAACATCCCTGTTAAGATTAAATTTCCTTGCTTGGGGGCCCACAGTGGCTGCTTTTGCAACATCCATCAGATTTGTGATGATTTTGTCAGCACCTGTCCCCCCTGACAAGCTGTGGACCCCATGAGGGCAAGCACTCCGTGTCTCCCTGCTTAACAACTGTGGTTCCAGCACACAGTAGGTGTTCAAAACAGTTCTGTCTGAGGAATGAGTGGCTTGAAAGATCATGATTGACTTCTGCTTTGGTAGAATATTCTAGTTGAAAAACATGCTTTCTTGTCACTATAATCGTGGGTAAACGGAGCAGCGGCATAATGATCCCTGGAGCAAACAAAGGCACAGAGAGGCGGAGCAACCTGCCCAGAGTCACACAGCTGGTGAGGAGTGGATTCAGGGCTTGGACCCAGGTTTATCCGACTCCAGGGGTTGAGCCCCTTCTACAACATGCTGTTAAGCCCACATGGTCTCAGAGCATTTGTCCCCCTCTCTGCCCTCCTCAGCCTCAGGTACCTGCCTCCCTCTCTTCTCTGCTCCTAGCACCTAGACTTGGACATCCTTTGGGAACAGAGGCAGAGAGAGTGAGTTCAGGCCAAATAGTGGCAACAGTGGACTGGCAGGGAGGCATGGCGGTGGGTGTCCAGGCAGCTGGATCGGGAGTACTTTCAAAAGCACAGTGAGTAATCAAGAGCCAAGAATTGGGAGCCAAACAGACTTGGGTTCAAATCCTGGCTCAGCCACTTACTAGCTGTAGGAGCTTAGGCAAACTCCTTTACCTAGCTCCAATTTCTACAGGATCGTTTTACTGACTCTGTTGGCTCCACCATCGAAACAGACTCAGAGTCCAACCATTTTTCCTCCCCTCCACCAGTGCAAGTGATCCTGGTCCAAGTCATATCTCTTCTAGATTGACACTATAACCTCTCACTGGTCTCCCTGCATCTACATCCTAGAGGCTGTCTTAACGTGTCCAGAAGGATCTTGTTAAAAGGTAAGTCAACAGAACAGCCAGATAGAAGGTCGATAAGGAAACAGAGGACTTGGACGACATTACAGACCAACTGGACCTAACAGACACATGAACTATCCAATCAACAAGAGCAGAATACACACTTTTCTCAAGTGTACATGGAATAGTCTTCAGATTAGTGTGTTAGGACACAAAACAAGTCTTAATAAACTTAGAAAGCCTGAAATCAAAGAAAGTATCTCTTCCGATCACAATGGAATGAAGCTAGAAATCAACAGCAGAAGGAAAACTGGGAAATCCAGAAATAAATGAAAATTTAAACACATGCTTAAACAATGAGTCAAAGAAGAAATCACAAGAAAAATCAACAAACATCTTGAGACAAAAGAAAATGAAAACACAACATGCAAAAAATTTATGGGATGAAAGGGAAGCAGTGATGAGGGAAATTTACAGTTGGAAATATGTTAAAGAATAAAGATCCCAAATCAGCAATCTAACTTTACACCTTAACGAACTATAAAAGGAGAATAAACTAAACCCAAAGCTAGCAGAGGAAAACTAAGATTAGAAATAAACAAGATAGAGAACAGAAAAAATTAACAAAAGCAAGAGTTGGTTCAAACAATCAGCAAAATTTACAAACCTTTAAGCTGGACTAACTAAGAAAAAGGAGAGGGCTTCTCTGGTGGCGTAGTGGATAAGAATCTGCTTGCCAATGCAGGGGACACAGGTTTGATCCCTGGTCGGGGAAGATCCCACACGCCGTGGAGCAACTAAGCCCGTGCGCCACAACTACTGAGCCTGTGCTCTAGAGCCCGCGAGCCACAACTACTGCAGCCCACGCGCCTAGAGCCCGTGCTCTCCGCAACAAGAGAAGCCACCGCAATGAGATGCCCGCACACGGCAATGAAGAGTAGCCCCTGCTTTCCGCAACTAGAGAAAGCCCGTGCGCGGCAACGAAGATCCAACGCAGCCAAAAATAAATAAGTAAGTAAATAAATAAATACTTATTTTTTTAAAAAGAAAAAAGGAGAGAAGACTCAAATAATTAAAATCAGAATAGAAAGAGGGGACATTACAAGGGACGCCATAGAAATAAAAAGGATTATAAGAGAATACTATGAACAACTGGATACTAATAGATTGAATAACCTAATAGACACTTAATAGACTATAGCATAGTGTAAACATAACACTTCCATGCACTGGGAAACAAAAAAATTCACGTGATTCATTTTACTGTGCTATTTGCTTTATTGTGGTGGTCTGGAACCAAACCTGCATTATCTCCGAGTCAAGCCTGTATAAGAAAAGCCCATGGCTACCATCATACTCGGTGGTGAAAGGCTGAAAAAGCTTTTCCTATAAGTTCAGAAACAAAATAAAGACGCCTGCTTTTACCTCTTCTATTTAACATAGCACTGGAAGTCAGCCAGCTATATTAGGCAAGAAAAGAAACAAAAGAGGGACTCACACTGGAAAGGAAGAAGGAAAATTGTCTCTTTTTCCAGATGACATGATCTTATATTTAGATATTATATACAGAGAGAGAGGTTTGTATGCCCATGTTCATAGCAGTGTAATTCACAATAGCCAAAAGGGGGAAACAACCCAAGGGTTCATCGATGGATGATAGATAAACAAAATGTAGTGTATACATACAATGGAGTATTATTTAGTCTTAAAAAGGAAGGAAGTTCTGACACAAGCTATAACACGGCTGAACCTTTGAGCACATCATGTTAAGTGAAATAACCCAGGCACGAAGAGGCCGATACTGTAGGATTCCACTTATATGAGGCACCTAAAGTAGTCAAATGCATAGAGAAAGTAGAATGGGGCTGCCAGAAGTTGGGGTGGGGACGAGGGGAAAGTGGGGAGTTAGTGCTTAATGGGTACAGAATTCCAGTTTTGCAAGATAAAAAGAGTTCTGGACACTGGCTACACAATAATGTAAACATACTTAACACTACTGAACTTAAAAATGGTGAAGGATGTTGAGTTTTCTGTTCTCTGTATTTTACCACAATTTTAAGAAGCACGTATGTGTTAATGTAGTATAAATAAATATTTTCTAGTTAGAAAAAACAAGGTAAGTCCGACCACCATCCCTCCGGTGCTCAGAGCTCTCCCGTAGCTCCCATCTCACCTGGAGTGACCACCCAAGTGCTCACGATGGCCCACAAGGCTCCACATAACCTGGGTCCATCACTGTCCTCCCAACCTCCTCCCCCACTGGTCCCATCACTCACTCCACATACCCCATATCTCCTTGCTGTCTGCCCAGCTCAGAGGGCATGGTCTCACCTCACGCCTTCACACTCGCTGTTCCCTTTACTGAATGCTTTTTCCCTAGAAACCTACACGGTTCAACTCTTCACTCAAATGTCACCATCCCTGATCATCCTATTTAAAATCTCAACCCCACCCCAGCCAGCACTCAACATACCCCTTTTCTGCTTATTTCTCTCCATAGTGTTTATTGCCCCTAGCATGCTATGTATTTTGCTTCTTCCTTGGCATCTCTTGACTTCCATGACCCATATGCATCACTTACCGCCCTATTCTTAAGACCTAGAAGAGCACATAGTAGGCACTCAATAAGTATCTGTTGGATGAATGCATACTTCCTAAGGGGAGGTTTAAATGAGGAAGTATAGGTAAAGCACTCAGCATAATGCCTGATACATAGTAGGTGCTCAATAAATAGTAACATTTTAATAATGATGACCATGACCTCTTTGCTGCCCATCAACAAGTCAAATCTGGTCCATGCATCCCACGTCCCTGCCATCAAACACATGTATGCAGGTAAAACCAAGTTTAAAACAATAAACAAAATTAACCTTGCAGAGGAAACACGGCCACCAAGGGCAGCCTACAGGGGGTGAGGTTGAGGTTGGGGTTACAAGCAGGTGGGATGGAATAAGCGAGTACTAGCAAGTGCTGAGTGTGTCACAGTTTGCAAAGCTCTCTCCTGCCTGCCTCACCTCACTGGATCATCACAAGAACTTCACAGTAATACCCTCTCCATTCACAGAGGAGGAAACTGAGACAGCGGAAGGAGGATACTCCTTGCAATGGGCTGTTTAGGTTCCTCCAAAATTCATATGCTGAAACCCTAACTCGCACTGTGATGGATTAGGAGGTGAGAGCCCTGATTTACAGCAGGTCTGCCAGAAGTACAAGGAACAACCTGAAATTTGCAACTGGTACCTGAAATTGGGGGGGGGGGTCAGTCTCGTGGGACTGAGCCCTTAACCTGGGGGATCGGATGCCATCTCCGATAGATGGTGTCAGAACTGAGTTAATTGTAGGACGCTCAGCTGGCGTCAGGGGATTGTTCGTTGCGCAGAAAACCCACAGTCTGGTGTCAGGAGTATTGTGTGGGGACAGGTGAGAGCAAAGGAGAAACACACAGGAGTGTGTGTGAGCTTTTGCAGCTCACTGACCCAGCACAGGAACATTTGGTTCTGCCGGGCTGGCGTTCCCTGCAGCAGCAGGACAGCTCTTGGGGGGTGGGAGGAGTGCCGAAGCGTGACCACTCCATTTCAGGGCAGGCCTCAGCTCTTTCCAGAGGGCCAGCCCTCTCTTAAGCAGGTCGCAGCCCTCCTGCCAGCGTCCTCCTGTTCCTTGGAGGCGGCCATCTGCCTGTCACCCTCTGGAGTGGCTCTGATGCAGAGGCCCTGCTGCCAGCCTGCCTCTTTCCCCACTGTTAGCGCAGAGACCACCAGGTCTCATCGGCTCCCTCCACAAAAGGAGGCTGTGAGCTTTCTCAGGATATGTGAAAGACCCTTCAGCTTTAACTTCCGGCTCTGCTAGCAACTAGTAGGGGCCCTTAGGCTGGCACTACCCCTCTGGCCTCAAAGACCTGCCCAGGATGCCTTAACCTCTTTCCATTCCTTTTCCTTGTCACCTGCTTTCCAATCCTGTAAACTGTCACCTCCCCTAATGTTATGGGCTCAGCTGTGTCCCTCCCCGGCCCCCCCACCAAATTCATGTTGAAATCCTATCCCTTAGGACCTCAGAATGTGACAGTATTTGGAGATGAGATCTTTACAGAGTGATTAAGTTAAAATCAGGACATTCGAGTGAGCCTTCATCTGGTATCATCTGGGGTCTTTACAAGAAGAGGAAATTTGAACATGGACAGGTACAGAGGGAAGACCATGTGAAGATACAGGGAGAAGACAGCCGTCAACAGCCGAGGAGAGAGACCCAGAACAGACCCTTCCCGCCCGGCCCTCAAAAGGAACCAATCCTGCCAACACCTTGATCTTGGACTTCCAACCTCTAGAACTGTGAGAAAACAAATTTCTGTTGTTTAATCCACCAAGTGGTACCTGTTATGGCAGCCCGAGCAGACGAATACATCTGCCGTCTTCCCCTCTCCCTCTCTCTGGAAGGCCTGGGGCATCCCTAACCATCACATGTGGAAGATAACACTGATGTAGTACAAAGAGGATGGGGCCTGGGGGCTTTGACTTCTCTGTGTTGCAGGATGGCCTGGCCAAGCAAAATTAAGATTCAGAGGTCAGCCGGTGGCAAAACCATGGGCAGGTATCTTTACTGGGGGCTCTGTGTGTTTGAGTGATAGCAAGAGGGCTTTCTGGTTTGGGGCTGGAAAGGAAGGAACAGTGTGGGGTACAGGGGCCATGGGACTCAGGGGTGGGGAGAGGATGGCGGTGGGGGCTATGAGAAAGTTCTGATGATGGCGCAGATGCCGCAATGCACCACTCAGATCCCATGAGGACCGGAGGCTGCCAGCTGCTGGGAGAGCTGCTGTCCCTTAGGAAACAGGGTCACCTCAGCTGCACAGAGGGCCTCCCCCAAGGTCGCAGTCCTTCCCGGGGTGGCCCATCCAGTGAAAGATGCATGTGGGGTGTGAAGATCCGGCATCCTCGCCCTCACGTGGGACAGCTCTGAAGGGCCGTCCCAGCTCTCCACAGGGCTGACTGAGGCTTCCACGGAGGCCACATCGGGGCCCAACTTCTCCCTCCACCCACTCCTGCTTCTCTGCCTTACCTCTCCTGGAGTTGACCCCAAGAGCGTGCCCTCATAGACCTCCTGCATCTTGATCTCTATCTCAGCATTGACCTCGGATCAACATGTCTGGACAGCAATCCACAGGGACAAGTTGCAAGTGATACAAACGCAGGTGAATTCATCTGGGCAGGCGGCAAGAGAACCAGCCCTCGGATACTGAGTTCAAGGTGGAGAGAGCTGCAGGGATGGAGTCAGACAGTTCTGCCCTGAAGAGGCCCTTAGTCCAAAGAGCTACAAGCTAAGAGAGGTGGGAGGTAAGTGCGATGGGGACCAGCAGAGCTCCTCGGGGCGGGGCCCAGAAGCACCAGCACTGGCACCAGCTGGGAACTGGTTAGAGGTACAAATGCTCAGCCTCACCCTGGACCTACTGAATCAGAAACTCTGGGGTGGTGATCAAGCCCTCCAGGTGATCTCAAGCACGCTCAGACGGTACTCAAGGATCTAAGGGGATGGAAAAGGAGAGTGGGGAGGGAGAGTGGGGAAGGGTGGGGGAGGATATAAAATAAGGAGCTGCCCCAAAATCCTTAAGAAAGAGGCATAGCAGTCACAGCTCTCTCTGGGGACCCTCCCCACACAGCCTGCCCCTTCTGGGAACCTCTCCCTCCCACCCTGATCAGACTGGGGGCAATAGCGGTTCCTGGTTCCCCAATGTTAATATCACGGGGTGCTGCATGCTTCCCGGGGTCTCCCAGCATCCTTCCCTTGCCTTAGTCAACAGCCCTTTATTAAATTCACCTTAATGTACTCAGTTTGGGGGAAGCACTTGCTTCCTATCGGCACCCTGACTGCACACACGCATTGTCTCAACTCCAAAATCTGCAGAGCAGAGAAGGCCATCTGCTTACAGCTGTGGATCCTGAAACTCAAAGGGTAACCTTGCTGTTGAGGTCACACAGCTGGGAAGCTGGCTGCAGGGAGGAGCCCGTGGCTGCCTGGCTCTGGGCCTCTTGTCCTGGGGATGGATCTGGGGGTGGGTGGTGGAGAGGAGAATGCAGCACCCAGGGTGTTCTCAGCCTGAACAATGGGTTCGGGGAGGAAGGGCCCCTCCTGCAGAAGAGGGCATGGTCTCACAGTAGGAAGAAAGAGGCTGCTGCCCACTCCTGCGAGGGGGGGGACCCATCCCTGGGGACAGATCAGCACTGTGGGTGGGGGAAGAGGGTCTGGCAGCTGCAGAAGACTTCCAAAGTTAGCTCAACCACCTTCCCCCTCGCAGACCCCCAGACATGGTCTTGAACTTGGTCCACGTTGGAGGCAGACAGATTGAGGGACCGTGGGGTGGTTTGGAGACAGTGGCAGTGGCAGGGTGCCATCCTGGCTCCTTGCGGGCTGTGTGATTTTCTAAGCTTTGGACCAGGAATCCCGCCCCATTTGGGCGGCAAAGAGGCAGCGACTATGGTTGGTGCCACTCTGGAGCCACACAGACCTGCATTCTCATCCCAGCCTGGCCACTCACATCCAGTGTGAGCTTGGTCGAGTCGTGCCCCTGCTGGCACCTCAGTTTCCTCATCTGTAAAGTGGAACCTATCACCCCCTGGGGCTGTGCTGAGAATTAAATGTGATGTGACTGGTGAAAGGGCAGGCCGGGCTAGCACACAGTAGGAGCTTTATGACACTAAAGCTTACCCTCACTTTTTTGGGCACTCGCTGTGTTCCGGGGACTATTTGTAAGCACGACATTAATGAGGTCATTTCCCAAGTTATTCCTATTTTATAGATGGGGAAACTAACACACAAACATTAGCTAACCTGACCCAGGTCACGCAGAGGCAGCAGGATTCAGACCCAGGGCCTTTGTTCTAACACTTTGTCTCTCATTGCAGAAGCGGAGGCCACTGTGAACCAAATGCTTCTGTTATTCTCCTTTTGTTTTGTCATTCTGCTTTTGTTATTAGAATAAAAGAGAATGTATACTAAGAGCATCTATGAAGTGCCTGGTGATCCGTATAGAATGTCTGATTTAATCCTCACGAGAGCATTATTATCCCCGTTTTAAAGATGGATAAAGTGAGGCACAGAGAGTTTATACAACTTGCCTGTAGGTCACACAGCCAGGACTTGAAGCCAGGTCTGTCTCACGGCCTGACCTGGAGCCCTGCCTCCAGCCCTGCCCAATCCTGGGTCAGGCCCTCTGAAATCCCAAGGTGCTGAGAAACCTGTGAGGAGGGATTCTCCAGTGTCTCCCAACTTGGGGATGGAAAGAGGCACTGAACTGGGAGTCAGAAGACCTGGGTCACCTGGATGTGACTCTGCCAACTACATCCCACTGTGGGGACCCTTCAGAGGCAGGGGGACCTCAAAGGTCACAGTGGTCGGGAAACTGTGATCCCTCTCCAGCTCCATTCTAAGGAGTCCTCCAACAACTGCTTGCATTTCTCCAACGATGGGGAGCTCACTCTTTTTGGAACCAGCTTCTCAGCTCTAAGGACAGGATGTGAGGAGGCAGTTGAGAGAGGTGGAGTCACTGACCTGGGGTCCAATCCTTGGCCACTCACTGCCCACATGATGCTAGACAAGCTTCCCCATCTGTAAAATGGGGTGGATGGTCTTAGCACCCCTACCTCACAGGGGTAATGTGAGGCTTGAATGAGATTGTGGAGCCTGTACCTGGCACATAGTAGGGATGCTACAAACAGTAATGACTCTTGAGATGATAGTGACGGTCAGGTTCACTGCGTGGATTTTCTTCCTGCGGTGGATTTTCATGAGGGTTAGTTAGGTGAATGGCCAATTGCTAAGGGGCCCTTTCAGCTCTATTAACCAACCCCAACTTCCTCTGGCTGTGGCCCGGGCCCTTTCAGCTCTATTAACCAACCCCAACTTCCTCTGGCTGTGGCCCAGCCGTGCCTCCACATCAGGCCTCAAAGCACCTACCCCACCCAACCGCTGGCCCCAACCAGCAACCATTCAGAAACATGCCCTGCCCCCACCATCTCTCCCTCCCTCTACCTGCAAATATTTAAACAGCATAAAAGGAGAATTAATCTCAGGAGAGAGACAGGGAAATCCGGGCCAATCTGCAAAGCCGGAAGGAGGGCTCCTGGTGGCTCCCTGGTTTGCCCTGTGTCTCTCCTCCTCACACCTGCCACCTGTCCACACCCAGGTACCCTCATGTTGCCCACCTGGAACTCTGCCAGGAGGCTCCAAATCAACTTGCTCCTCCTCCCTGACTCTCCACACTGTGCTGTGTTCCCTCCTCTAAGCCCCGGATGGGCATCACATGGCCCAGTATGCAGGGCTGTCATAAGGATTATGGAAAATACAGGCAGGGGACCTCAAACGAGACCCACCACACAGCTGGCACCATATAAAGGGAGGCATCTTAGTGATGTGAGTAAGAACATGGGCTTGGGAGCCACCACGCCCAGGTCAAACTCCAGCTCTGCTGTTAGCTGGGGAACCTCGGGCCTCGGTTTCCTCATCTGTGAAATGGGGATGATGTTTGCACCACCTCACAGGGCTGCTATGTGAGGATTCCATAGAGAAAACAGGCACAGTGCTCAGAACTGCCCTGTCTAAAACAGTCTCTTGCATGGCACCCTAGAACTTATCACAGCCTGATCATCACTACACGTCTGTGGATTTATTCGTTTAGTGTCCATCTGTCCCAAGTAAACCTTGAGCCCCTCGGACAAGCAGTTCAATATATATTTGGTGATCACTCTGATTATATCTAAAACATGAATACCAGTAGCCGATGCTTATGGAGCTCGGTTCCAGGCAGCGTCCTAAGCCCCTTTGACGCCTGACCTCGTCTGCTATGTGTGTAAGGCTGGGGTCAGCAAACTTCTTCTGTAATAAGTCAGACAGCAAATACTTCAGGCTTTAGGATAGCGGTGCCATATAAAATACAGGATGCCCAGTAAAATCTAAATTTCAGATAAATAAGAAATACATACATATATATAGTATAAGTATGTTCCAAATAGCGAATGGTAAATACTTTTGCTAAAACATTACTGTTTCCCTGAAAGTCAAATTTAATTGGGCTTCCTGAATTTTCATTTGCTAAATCTGGCAAACCTCTTTTTTAGGCCACCTACAGTCTACATCACAGAGTCTCTTTTGCTTTTACAACCCTTTGTAACGTAAAAAGCACTCTTGGCTCAAGGGCAGCACACAAACAGGCTACATTTGGGCCATGTTGACCCCTGGTTTAAAGCACCCAGCACAGTGCCTGTGGCACATAGGAGGCCTAAATAAACATCACCAGAGCTGCCACCTGCTCGGTGGAGGCCTTAGAGCATCCATATGCCAGCTGGGGTCTCAGGTGGTAGATGCCTGGTGGCGCAGGTGGGTGATAATGCTTAGGTAGCAAGAGCTTCTGAGATGGAGGCCCCTAGGCACCTGACTCTTACGTCTACAAGAAACTCACGGTGGAGAGGACCATTAGATTAGGATGCCTAGAGGGCCTTCGAAGTGGTTTTAAAAATAACTCTCAGACACTTTTCTGGTGGCGCAGTGGTTGAGAATCCGCCTGCCAATGTTTGAGTCCTGGTCTGGGAAGATCCCACAGGCCGCAGAGCAACTAAGCCGGTGCACCACAACTACTGAGGCTGTGCTCTAGAGCCTGTGAGCCACAACTACTGAGCCCGCGCACCACAACTACTGAAGCCCGCGCGCCTAGAGCCCGTGCTTCGCAACAAGAGAAGCCACCACAATGAGAAGCACGTGCACCACAACAAAGAGTAGCCCCCGCTCGCCGGACCTAGAGAAAGCCCGCGTGCAGCAACGAAGACCCAATGCAGCCAAAAATAAACAAAAAACAAAACTCTCAGCATGTGGGGAAAGTGGGGAGAAAAGGGGGGTGGCTCAAAGGCCCCCTCGACAATGACTGGGGTGAGGGGGGTGAGAGGTGGATAGGCTGGGCCACTCTGCAGGCACCCCGGATGCTGAGAACAAGATGCAGATACCTTAAGAGGTCAGTATTTCCAGCCCTGCCTCAGGACGCAGGTCCCCAAAGGCAACACAATGGGCTCACCTCCATGCCTTTGCCTACGTGGTGCCTTCTGCCAGATGCTCCTCCATGCATGCTCCAGCTGCTAACTGCAACTCAGGCTTCAGCCCAGGGGTCCCCTCCTCCTGGGAGCCTTCCTGGACTTTCCATACCCCAAGAGGGGATAAGCGTGCCTCTTCTACGTTCCGCTAACACCTGCCTTCCCATAACGTATCACATGAACCAAAACTATCAAAACTGACTGCTCAGTCAGTCAACATTCACAGAGCGCCTCCTGTGTGTATGGCATTAGGTGGCAAGCAGATAGAGTCCCTGTCCTCATGGAGGTCACAGGCCAGCAAGGTGGAAAGACATTAACTCAATCACACCAACAGGTAGATAATGATGAAGCGAGACCAGTTCTCTGCAGTGAAAGAACTTGGTTCTATGAGAACAAATAACAAGGAAACTGGGTGGGTGGGGAGGTCAGGGAGGGCTTCCTGAAGGAGGTGATGCTCAAGATCTGAAGTACAAGTAGAAATGAACCCTCTGGGCTTCGGATTCGCCAACTCTAAAGCATAGGGAGAAAACTTCCTCCTGCTACTGCCCTTACAGAGGTGCCCTGGAGCTCAAAGGAAAGGACAGATGTACCGACAGTGTGACAGGGAAAAGCACTACCTGGAAATAGCTGGCGGCTCTGTATTTTTTAATTTGATATGGGTGAGGCACACAGGAGGTGAGAGTTGGGAGGGGCTGGAATAGGGCTGAGGCTGATGGGTGGGGTGGGGGGTGGGGGGAAGGAATATTTTGGGAAGCTCCAAAGCACAGACACAGATGTGGGGGCTGGATGGGACCGCCTGGCAAGCTGTAACTATTCCCATGGTGTGGCTCCACCAGCCTTTTCTGCCAAATCCTGTCCCTTCCCAGTCACACGTGCATTCCTTCTGTGTGATCCACGTGACTCCCACCACCTGATATTCGCTTCTGCAGTCCCCTCCACCTGACATCCCCACCCACTCTTACCTCCACCTCCAGCTCTGGAAAAACCACCCAGTGCTCCAGAATCAGATAATGTGACCTTCTTACTCCCTCCTGAGACCCCCTCGAGTTGATGTGATGCCCCCTTCCTTTCCCAGCTCCTAGAGTAACACCCACTGCACAGCCATGAGCACTGGACTCTAGAATCAAACTTCCAGAATTCATATCCCAGCTCATGCATGCATGATCTCAGGCAAATCATGTCCCTTCTCTGAGCCTCAGCATTCCCATCCATAAAATGGGTGCTATTCATATTAGTGTTATATTAGTATTTGTGTTAAATATTAGTATTGCCTCACAGGCATAAGATAATACATTTTGTAGCAATATCTCTTGGATCTGTCTCTGAAGGCAAAAGAAATGAAAGCAAAAATAAACAAATGTGACCTAATTAAACTTAAAAGCTTTTGCACAGCAAGAGAAACCATCGACAAAACAAAAAGACAACCCACGGAATGGGAGAAAACATATGCAAATGATATGACCAATAAGGGGTTGATATCCAAAATATATATAAACACCTCAGACAACTCAATATAAAACATTAAACACAATAGCAGCCACATAGTAGGTGCTTTATGCATTTGTTTTATGTAAGAACAACCGGCATTTATTTATAAAGTGCTCACTGTGTGCCTGGCACTGTGTTTAGGGGGTTTATCTCATCCAATCCTTGTGGTAATTTGGAGAAATGGACACAATTAGCCTACTCGTTTTACAAACGAGGAAACTGAGTCTCAGTGAGATTAAATGACTTTCCAAGAGCACAAGGTTTTCAAATGGCAGGGCAGGGATTCAAACCCATGACTACCTGCTCTGCACCGACCCTGGCACACAGTAGGTTCATTCATTCATTCAACAGACACCTACGGATGCCTCCCACAAGCTGGGTAGGAGCTTTACATATGTGAGCCCAAAGATTCACAATAATATAGGTATCATTGCTACTATTCTCATTTTTCCAATGAAGCAGCAGACCTGGGAGAGACAAAGATCATCTGGCCTGTGAAGAGGCTGCGATCTGAATCAAGGTCTCCTGCTCCGGAGTCCCAAGTCACGGTGGGGACGCTAGCAGCCAGGTGGCCAACGTACCGGCTCCCTCAGCCCAGTGAAGCCCAATGTCACAGTCACAGTCAGGGTCCAGCAGCGCCTGACAGCTCCACCTCCGCCCCAGCCATCATCTTTCATCACTCATCTCTCCCAGCTCGCCAGGCACCTCCTAACTCCCTCTCTCTGCCACACATAGGTTCCCGAAGGAAAATCATAGTAATGAAAAGAATGTCCAAGCTGAAATGCTTATTAGTAAATGAAAGAAGCCACTCTGAAAAGGCAACATACTGTATGACTCCAACTGTACGACATTCTGGAAAAAGCAAAACTATGGAGACAGTAAAAAGATCGGTGGTTGCCAGGGGTTGGGGGGAGAGAAGGATGAAAAGGTAGAGCACAGAGGATTTTAGGGCAGTGAAACGGTTCTGTGATGCTATAATGGTGGATACACATCCTTATGCATTTGTCCAGACCCATAGCATGCACATCACCAAGACTGAATCCTAGTGTAGCTATGAACTTGTGGTGATAATGTGTCAATGTAGGTTCCCCCATTGTAACAAATGTTGCATTCTGGTGGGGGGTCCACAGTGAGGAAGGCTGTGCATGTGTGGCATGGGGAATGTAAGGGAAATCTCTGTACTTTTCATTTAATTTTTACTGTGAACCTAAACTGCTCTAAAAAAATAAAGTCTGTTTTTTAAAAAAATGTCTTTACCTTACTCTGACACTCATGGAAGATGTTGGCCGGGGTCCCAGCTTTTGGGCAAACAAGCTAAGTAAGAGTCTCCTTCCAAAGAGACTCCTCCACGCCTTCAGCCTCTGTGGTCTGCAGGGGGCTGAAGGTGTCTAGCACTAGGACCTCAGCAACCACCGGGAATGGATCCAAGCTTCCTTTTTGGGACCCTCTCGCCTGCAGTTCCAGGACTGATCTGCCCCACCCTCCTGCCCACATCCTTCCATCCTGACCACCACATCCACGCAGGTAAGGAAGGCAAAGCCACAGGGGTGTCCTTCTGCAGTCCCATCCGTGTGACGGGAATGAGCGGATAAATAAATAAATGATGAAGTGGTGTTATGTGGATCTTCAGAGGATTAGAAGAGCCCTCCCTCTGGTTCCTCACTCTTAAACGCGCTAAAGGTGGCTACGGGGCGCTACGGGGCTTGCAGGAGGCAGGAGAAGCAAATGCCTCTCCCCGGGGCTACTGCCGGTCTGGCCCCAGTTAATAGTTTACTGGCGTGCTATAAATAGGCACCAGGCATTGTTTCCAAAGAGTAGAAAGACTGGTCAGCCAGCCAGGCCTGGAAAGAGAGGCGTTCTGGGGCTGAGAATGGGGTTCCCACCAACAGGTCTGTCATCACCACCCTGCACAGGTGCCCCAGACCCCTCAACAAGTGCCTGATTCTAAGAGCATTCACCTGGGGACACCTTGGCCAAAAGGTCCCTCCGGCCAACACTCCCACACCCAGCCACTGATGGACATGGAGAAGCCTTGAAGACCATCCCCTGGCTGCCCCCCATCCCCAGGAAAAGGGGCTCGCGTGTTTCACAGACCACATTCTCAGCCCACACCATGGACACCCGCCAGCTTTCTCCCAGGTGCTCTGCCTACTGCGTGTGGCAGCTCCCCTGGCAACATGTCCCATTTCCGCAGACCCATGGGCCTCAAGGATGAGGAAGGCGCACACGGACTCCAGAGGGTGCCGAGATTCTCTGGAAGGCTGCCCAAAATTTGGGGGTCTGGGCGGCTGCAGGAAAGAAAGAAATGGAATTCCCAGATGGTTCACACTCGGGATGGACCAGAAAATGGACTAACCACCTCCAGCCAACCTTAAGAGGAAAAGCAGTGAGACAGTGTGTTTAAGGGCTGGGTTAGAATCCTGGTTCTTACGGGCTCTCTGACCTTGGGCAAGTCACTTCACTTGCTCTGTGCTTCAGTTTACTCATCTGTAAAATGGGATAATAAATAGGACCTACCCCTACCTCTTAGGTAGGGGTAGGTCCTATTTATTAAGGATTGTTTTAAGATCAAATATGTTAATGGATATAAAGCACTTAGCACAACTTCTAGAACATGATAGAACTTTCTGGACATGCTCTATCCCTGTATTGTCCAATATGGTATCACTAGCCACGTGGGGCTATTGAGCACTTGAAACATGCCTAGTGTCACCGAGGAACAGTATTTTAAATGTAATTTTACTTGATTTAAATGTAAATAGGCACACGTGACTCGTAGCCCACACTGGACAGTGCAGGTCTGGAATATAGTAGGTGCCCAATAAATGCTCATTATGATTATTATTAGAGATTGATATTATTATTAGAGGACTCACTGGGTTAGAAATTAGGAGACACCATTCCACTTCTGAGTACATGGAGGTCGGGGAACTGTTCTGTATTCATCTTTGTATCCCAGCATCTTTCAGGATGTTTTGGGTTTCTTTTTAACTCTGTGAAAGGTTTATTTACAACCATATTAAAGGACACCAACTGTATTAGGGTGCTTGGGTTGTGGATCCCTTACAGGTCCTGAGGATAACGGAGGATACCCTCTCCATACAGCAAGTACAAAGTGTTTGTACAATTTCAGGGTTCTGCACACCCCAGGGTAAAAATCTCTGATCCAGCAGACACCTGCGCACAGCAGGTCCCCAGGCAGCACTTGGGATCACAGCCAGGCACGGAGCATCAGAGTGGCCACCTCTACTGTTAGGGGCTGAGCTCCAAATGCAGGACCCTCAGGCTGTGAAGGTGGATGTCTGTGGTTTGTTGGCCTAGTTACCATCTCCCTGTCTGGTCATTTCACCTTGACTCTCCTCTGGGTCCCTTCCTTTACTCTCACAGGGCTGACTCCACACTTCACCCCTCCAGGCTTGACCAATCAGAGCAACCCATGCCACAGCCATTGGAGCAAAAGGAGCACATGACTCAGGCTGGTCGGATGAGATCTAATTCTAAGACTTCTGCTAGAACCATGGGGAAGGAGAAGCTCTGTTTGTCTTGATGTCAAGCTGGCATATTGTTTCCTGAGAGTGGCTGGGCAACCCTCTACCTCCCCATAGAGAGAAAGCATAAAGCTTACACAGACAAAAGCAGCACAGACAGATGGAGAGAGATGGTCCTGATAACATCACTGGAACCCCTGGATACAGCTGTACATAAAGCTGGATCACTACAAACTTCCCAAACGCTTGAACCAAGAGATCCATTTCTTAGCCTCTCTTTCCCTTTCTGCTTTATATTTATATATTTATTTATTGTTTTAACTAGTTTTTTTTAGCAAGTTATTATCCAACTTGAATTGGATGGGGCTGGCTAAAATACCCTGCTCTGCTGCTTTGCAGCTGTGTGACCTTACTTAGTCTGGATTCTTAACCTCTATGAGCTTCAATTTCCTCTTCAGTAAAGAGGAGTTGCTATCGGTACCTACTCTATAGAAAGATTGCTTTCTGGATTAAATGAGACAGAGTAAAGCACTTAGAGTAGCATTTAATAAAGTAGTAGTAAAAATGTCTTTATTTCTTAAAAAAAAAGAAAAAGAAAAAAGAAACGATAACTGCTCTAATTCTAACTTTCTATTCCAACATAATTCACTAAACAACAATAATTAGAGGAGAATGAGAATTCATTCAATGCCCCAAGTATCGCCAAGTCCCTTGATCTCTTGGGGCTTCAGTTATCCGATTTTTGTATGGGGTCTACTGCAATAGGACCCGTTACTGTCCTTTACAAATGCCCAGAATCTGAGTTCCTTCAAGATTTTGTAAAGAAAAAGCACAAAAAAACTATTCATCTCCTATGTTCTTGTACTACTAAAAGAGAGAAAAATACACTGCCCCCCATTGGAGTTCAGCCCTCCTAGCTGCCTCCCCCGGGGGCTCACAGCAGCTAAGCGGCAGGGCCGGCAGGCTCACGAGGGTTTCTGACCTCCTGAGGCTGAGGGAGTACCTCCATGGGGGCCGATGAGCAGTCAGACACAGAGGGAACCTCCAGCTGCCCACCCGAGGATGGCAATGCCATCAGTCAAGACTCAGCCTTGCAGACTCCTACTCAAGGGCTCAGTCCCGCTGGTTCCCCTTCCTAGGTTACAGCACTGCTCCTGTGGCCCTAGCACCCCACAGCCCAAGGCTTACCCAAGGAGAGCAAGATCCCATGCTGAGGGCATCTGCAAGTTCAACGTGACCAGAAAGGGCAGCAAAATGTCCTTCTGCAAACGAGTTCCATCTCACTCTTAACTGGGTGAGCCAAGCACTGTGCCTGGTCCCTCCACAAATACTGTCAAACCCCCGTGTGATAGCATAAACGAGTGGTAGATGATGCCCTGGCCACCTGGTACACAAGGAAACTCAAACCAGAGAGATTCCCACAGCTCCTAAATGGCAGGGCTGCAACCTGAACTCAGGGTTGCCTGGTTCCAAAGCTTGGCCTTGTCCCTAACTCCACACTCTCGTCATAGCTTATAACCACATTGGTTTGGGCTCCAGAGTGCAAAGCAGGGTCCTGGAGCCAGACCCCCGAGCTGTACCACTTACAGTCTCCACGACTGCAGGGGTGTTACTTGCCATCTCTGTGCCTCAGTATCCTTCTCTATTAGGGAGAACGTTTTATCCACTTCACAGGGCACTGAGATACTTAAATGAAGTCATTCATATAAAATGCTCAGTAAATGCTGTTTAAAAAAACTTGATCCCATTAGAATGGCTTTAGTCGAGCCCTTGTTTTCCTTGAGTGAAGGCTCCCCAAAAGTCTTATCAGCTACTGAGTATAATAAGTCTTAAATACAGACCTGGCAGATTCAGAGTAGAGAAAACACAGGAGAGACTTGGCTCTTGGAAAGAGATGCCGGTCAAATTAGATGGCTCAATGTTCTTAGAATCCCTGAGCTGTCTGACCTTGTCCACTTAGAAAGCACGAGAACGAGACAGGGAGAAGGGACCCGCTAGGAGGCCACAGGTTGTCAGGGGCAGAGTTGGGACAAGGACTCAGGCGTCCTCACCTCCCATCCTGGGGTCTGCAGCCAACAACTGTGGGCCCAACTGGGTGACAGAAATGCACTGTCCCACCTGCCAACCAGCAGCAAAAGCTGCCACCCTCTCGCAGAGCCCCTCAGGAGGTTACTGCAGTGGGGACCCAGCCAGACTTCACGGGAGACATAGCTAAGCAGGAAAAGCCAGAGTCTCTCCTGCCACCCCCGTCACATCGAACATAAGCCCACCACTATCCAAAGCTCCCAGAAGCCGCGTTGCCGGAGATACAAAAAAAGCATCAAACCAGACTATGTGCGGATATAGTTGCATTATTCATGAGAACTTCTGCCGTTTTAAGCTCGAAAACACGACACACACCAACTGATTTGAGTCAACCCTGCAAGCACCAGAGAGCCCCAAAATATCCCACCCAGTATTCCTGCTTTTGTTCATTCGATCAGCAAGCGTTTTTGGAACCTCCACTTGGCCCAGCAGAGGAGTGTGGGGCTGTGATTTCCAGCCCAAGAATGGAAAGCTCGGAAAGAACTAGATAGAAGTTTCCTCTCTTGCCTGATGACTTTGTATCCTCATTTGTCCCCTCCATGTATTGCCCGCCTGCAGCCACACATAGGTGAACTCACACTCCCCCCCTGCTCAAAATCCCCCCACGGCTCCCATCTCACTCAGAGTAAAAGCCAAAGCTTCCGAGGGCCACAGGCCTTGCACAATGGGCCTCCTGCTCGTTCTCTGACCTCATCTCCTCCTCCTCCATTCTTTTTCCCTTTGCTCCAGCCCCGCTGGCCTCCTCGCTGTTCACTGTTCCCCACTCAAGGGCTTTGTATATGCTGTTCCCTCTGTCAGGAATACCTTTCCCACAGATGTCTGCCAAGCAGACAATGTCACCCTGTCAGAAAGGCCATCCCAGAGTGCCCCCTCTGGAGCGCGCTTCTCACCACTCTCCACCACCTTTCGTGCTTTATTTTCCTCATAGCTCTTGTCGCTATATTTATTGTGTTATCCATCTGGCCCCCAACTAGACTGTAAGCTTCACGAGAGCACGTGAGCAGGGATGTTGCTTTGTTCACTTCTCAATCTGCAGTTCCTACAACGGTGCCTGGCACCTAGTAGACGCTCAATAAATATTTGTGGAAAGAAGGAAAGAAGAGAGGAAGTTTTCTTCTAAGAGCTGGCAGAAAGGGTCTGTCCTGGTCCCTGCTGCCAAATGAAACTTCCTGAAGTACAACTCCAAGCAAGACCTCCCCTGTGCATAAATCTTCTAGAGCTCCCCACTATCTGATGGAGCAAAGGCTGCCGCCTGGCATC
This sequence comes from Kogia breviceps, assembly GCF_026419965.1. NCBI lineage: Eukaryota > Metazoa > Chordata > Mammalia > Artiodactyla > Physeteridae > Kogia > Kogia breviceps. Next base: position 71,416,023 of record NC_081324.1, read on the forward strand.
CACAGCCCTGCACAAGCTGGGGCTAATGGACCTTTCCTGACTCATCTCCTTCCCCTACACACATCTGACCCCCAAGTCGGCTTCCGGGGACCCTGCTGTACCTTGTAGCTCCCTACCTCTGCTCTCTGTGAATCTGGGGCCACTAGGCCACCCTTCAGATCCTGACAATGTGGGATTTAAATCCTGGTTTCTCCACAGGCTGGCTGTGCAACCTTAGAGCGAGCTGCTTACCGTCTCTGTGCCCCCAGGTCCTCTTCTATAAAGTGAAGGAGATGGTTATTCTCCCTCTTAGGGCTGTCTTTCAGAGTAAAGGAGGTGGCATGTGGGGACCAATCAGCAAACTAGTGCTGTTCTGAGCTGGATACTTCCTTGTGATGGGGGCTGTCCCGTGCTTTGTAGGATGTTGAGCAGCATCCCTGGTCTCTTCCCACTAGATGCCAGTAGCACCCCCAGCTATGACAACCAAAAATGTCTCCAGATGTTGCCAAATGTCCCCTGGGGTAGGGTTACCAGATTTAGCAATACATACTTATTCTAAAAAATTGTTTGTTGTTTATCTGAAATTCAAATTTAACTGTGTGACCTGTAATGTTACCTGGCAATCCTACCTGGGTGGCAAAATTGTGCCCCCTCCTTCACTAAGAGCCACCGGGTTAGACTGACACCACCACAGGGTCCTAGTACTAACATCAGTTGTTTCCCTCTTGATTTCCTCCAACGTTCTCAACACGTCCCACCCAACTCCCCTCTCACGATCCCCCACTCAGGAGCTGGGAGGCTGAGTCCCCAGACAAGCCCAGCTCAGCCACTGTGATGATGGCTCCCCAGGACAGCCCTCACACCAGCTCCAGTGTGCAGAGCTAAACGTAGCTTCCTCTCTAGCACCCACCTCATCCCCCTGCCTCTTTCCCAGGGTCTCTCCTCCGGCCCACAAGCCCCTGCCTTCTCCCCTCCAATTAAGAGGCCTCCCAGGCCCAGCCCAGAGGCAGGAAAACAAGGCAGTTAGTCACTCTGCTTCCTTTATCAACTCGTGTCACGTGGCTGGCTCCTTTAGTGGCAGTCGTCATGGCAACGGGAAGCCAGTCCCTGAGGCTCTGGGAACCAAAACAAAATTAAGGGGTGGAGGCGGGGAGGGAAAAGGAGGGGAGGGCTAATCGAGCCAGGAAGGAGCCAGGATAGAGTTGGCTGGATTTAACTGGAGGAAATTATGCTGAGGCCACGCTGTCCCCAGCCTTCCCTGGGTGGCATTGGGGAGACAGAAAAAAAAAAAAGATTCCTGTCCTGGAGAAGCTCAGACTAACGTGGTGGGTGTTTTCACATGGTTTATCCTGATAGGTGAGTAATTTTCACCCCCATTATGAATAAACTGAAACCCAGATACGTGTGAAGGTAAAGACACATGCCTGTCCAAGTTGTACAATTGATAAGCAATGAGTTTCGGCTCCACCCTCTTCTTTGCGTATTCTCCATGTCCTCCCCACTCCTTTCCTCTTGCTTTTGGGCTAGGACCACATGCTCTGCCCCCTCTGCATGTGGCACCATTCTCCTATCTCTCTGCACTCCAGCCACTTCCTAGTCCTTCCGTTCCTTGTCTGTAGTGCTCCCTCCAGCCACAAAGTCTTTGCATGTGCAGTTCCCTCTGCCAGAAATGGTTTTCCTGTCTCTTGCTACCTCATACCTTCACCTAAAAGGCCTACTTATCCTTCACACATCTTCTTAAACATCACTTCCTCCGGGAAGCCCTCCTGAGCCACCTGCATGCAGTTATATGTTCTTGTGATGCCAAATGCTTCTACTTCAGACCTCAGTGCACAGCCTGCAGTCATCCTTTTAATTACATTCGGATGTCTGTCAGGGTCTGTCGACCGTATTGGAATGTCAGCCACCAGAGGGCAGGGCCGATCTTGTTCACTGTGGGATCCACAGAGCCCAGCTGAGTCAGCACTAGATGGAACTTCCAGCCCCACAGGCTCTACTAGCCTTTGTAGCTTCAGTGGCTCAGACAAAGTTTGCAGACCTGCCTGGCTTATCTACAGAAACTGACTGTTAAGCCACCCCTTCCAGAAAGAAGGATGGGAGGGGCCTCTGGGCGAGGCTGTGACAGACAGGGATGTGGCTCTGAACCCAGAGGGTGGAGAGAAGGAAGACCTCAATCAATTCCCAGTTTTCTAAGCAAAGAGCTCCCCTTCACCATTCCATTGGAGATGCTCTCCAAAGAGGTAGGCAGAGGAAGGAAAAGAGAGAGGAGATCTGCTTTGGGGGGCATGGATTTGTCACCATGCCCTTGGGGGCACCCATGCTGAACAGGGGGCTCACAGACAGAAGACTGTTCCCCTTCACTGGTTTTGTGCCCTTGAAACATCGCTTACTCTCTCTGGGCCAGTTTTCTCATCTGTACAATGGAAATTATACCACCCACACATGCTGAGATTATGGCAATGTGTAGTTGTGGATGGGCATGTTTGTGATTTAGGGGGTAAGAAAGCCTGGCTCTGACAACAGACAGGCCTGGGGGATAAGTCCCTTATGGGCTGTGTGCTCTTGAGGAATTCACTCCTCCTCTCTGAGCCTCAGTTTCCTTGTCTGAAAATGGGAACAACCTCACTCACTTCATAAAATTACTGTGCACACAGGATATGGCACAGAGTAAACCCCAGTAAGTGGAAGCACTAATTACTAAAACGATGTGGCCCACGAAATGCAAAATTTAGAAACAGCCATCAACTTGCAACTATAAGTCTTGCCTTCTGATTGCAGATTGGGGTCAATGGGCACTAGAGGTCCTTTGCCGAAACTTGCAAGGTTCTGCCTCTGCATCCCGACCCCCCGGCCGCCACCCAGGCATCAGGCAGGATGCCAAGAGGTCCCTCTGACCAGGAGATGGCCTCAGCCTCGAGCCAGGCAGAAAGCTCATCCCAAGCTCCAAACACAGCTGCTCCCAGGAGAGAGAATGCAGCCCCAGACTGCTGGCCGCCAGGAGGAAAGTCCCCCACAGCCTGGCCAATAACCCAAACTAGACTGATATGGATGGGACCTCCAGGGACACTGAACCAATGCTTCCTCCTCCAGATATGGAAACTGAGTCCCTGAGAGGGGAAGGAACTCGTCCAGGGCATCGGGGGAGCTGGTAGCGGAGCTGGGTTCAGAGCCCCAGCTGGAGGCCTGCCCAGAGCCAGGAAGCACTCCCTCCAAGATGTTCACAAGCTCTTCTGCCTGTAGGTCCCCTCCCCCAACCTCTCGTTGAACCAGTCAAGCATTTCCTTAAAAACACAGCCACTCCAGGAGAAAACACCTGGGGAGCACATATTACACCTAGGTTTAATTAAACAATGAACAAAAAAATTGTAGGTTTTTAACCTGGAGGGTTTTGGGGGGGAGGTCTATACACACTTTCCCCCAAAACAATCAGAATATGTAGGGTTTGATGGAAAGAGGGTCTAGACAGAGCTTTCTTCAGGTCCCCACAGGGGTCTCTAAGAGGCCTGAGCTGAAAAGTTCTGGGCCTTTCTGAGGGATTCCATGTAGCCTGTATGTCTCCTTATTCAGAAACGCTAGAATGTGCAGTCAGCCTGGAGCTGATTCTTTTAGCAACAATGGGACATGCCACACACAGACACATGCCCACTCTCTCCAAGCAGGGAGGGGCAGCAACAGGTTCCAGCCTCCAGGCTGCCCTTGGTGGTATCTGCCACTGTGCGGGGAGGGGCTTCTTGGTGGACAGCACTGTTACCAGATACTGACACCCTCAACATACAGAGAGGCACAGGATCAGGTCAGCCCCCAAGGTCTGCGACCATTCCTGGTCTAGGGCTGAGCACTCAGGATGCAGATGTGAGGCAGGCTCAGCAGCAATGGGGTCCCACGTGGAGGGATGCGGAGTGACATGAGGAGGGCAATGCACACACACAGACACACACATGGTCACAGCCTCACTCATACACACATGGTTACAGCTCACTCATTCACACACAGACTCATGCATCCCATGTCACATGCATACACACAGTCACAACCTCACTCATTCACTGAGATTCCCACATCACACAGATACACATCATAATCACAAAAACAGATAAACACACAGACACACGGATGCATGTACACATAGAGATACACTTAGATATCACCAGGCAGATGCACACCTGTTCTCAGATACACATACTCACAGCTACATGTCTTCACCCACACAGACATGTGCATGCATGTACACACACACAAAAACACACGCAGTCCAGGTATCTAAATGCTTCCCCAGGCACCCATCGCTATAGATTCTCCCACTCTCGGAGAACTCATGAACTATTAACTCTAAGGCTAGACTGGGCTCCCGTCTAACCCCAGGGAGAGTGAAGGGGCTGAGGGGCAGCTGAACCCTGACTAATTCTCACCCTCGTTCGAGGGTGGGGGTCAGGGGGCTCTGCCTGCCAGGGGAGCATGCGCACATGCCTCAAATGGAGTAACCCACTGACCTGGGACTCTCAGGGAGGGAGTCCCCTGGCTCCTGGGGGTGGCTCCAAGGACTGTGAATTTCGGGGAGGGGGTAGGTGGGGGGCTTTATTTCCCCGTAGTGACGTTCTCCCCTTTCCCGAAGTCTGGTGCTCCTGCTGCAGCCCCATCCGGCCCGCCCCCGACAACAAGCCCTGTCAGCCCCCCCAGGTGCTTTTCTCACCTTGGCGAGACCCACCAACCTGCTCTTCCATAAGAGGGGGTCCTACTCAGACACATCCAAGTGTGCCGCCACCTGCAGGGCCCTCACGCAGCAGTCGCCCCTGCACACTGCACAAAAACACCCAGGTCCCCCGCCAATAATCCCACCCCCAAGCTCACCGCTTCTAGCCCCGTGGGGTCAGCACCCACGCAGAGCAGCTCCACACCCCAGGAGGCCACCGCTCCTTTGCAGACGCTTTCCGGGCTGGCTGCGGTGGCTCCCTGCCCTGGGGGTCGCGCCCCCCGCCCCCGCCCGGCACTTACCTCCTTCTTGACGGTGCGCAGCAACCTCTGCCGGGTCTCCGCCTCTGTGGGGTGACACGGAAGAACTGTCGCTCAGCCGAGGGCTGGGGGCCGCGGCTCGGGGCTGCCCTCCCGCCGCCCCCGCGCCCCGCGTCCCCTTACCCGCCAGCCCCGAAGCCATGGCTGCGCGCGCTGCGATCCGAGTGCGGCCGGCGGCGGCGGCTCTTAGGGGCTTCTCCCAGCTGCTGCGGCCGCAGCGGGGCGGGGCGAGAGCCGAGTGACGGTCAAGGCGCCAGACGTCAGGCCCGGCCGCGGCTGCCCCACCCTCCGGAGAGCCACGCTGGGTCGCCCAGGTCCTAGCTGAGGCTCCGCGCGGCCCGACACACACGCTCACCCCCGCGCATCCCGCGCCTGGACCTCCCTCCCGAGGGCCCGCCCCTCCCCATGCCCACCCGCCTTCTATGGGGCCGGGAAGGACAGCATCATTTATTCAATGTCTGCTGTGTGCCAGGCTCGGAAGTGGCGGGAGACGGTGGGGCTACTATCGACACTCTACTAGCTTCGGTTTTCTCATCTTTAAAGTGGGTATAATATGATCACCTCATGGGAATAATATGAGACTTAAATGAAGTACTGAATGTAAAGCGCTTAGCACACACCTAGGAAAAAAAGGCCAGCAACCATAAAAGACAGCTATGCTGCTACTATTACTGTTGTTGTTATTATTATTATTATTACAGGCATACCTCGTTTTATTCTGCTTTGCTTTTTTTTCTCATTTTAAAAACTTTACCATGGACATTTTCAAACATATATAAAAGTAGAGAGAATAGCATAATAAACCGGATTTACCCATCCCCAGTTATTAATATACAGCCAATCTTTTCTTTTTTATACCTCATTTGTGTCCTACCCCAGACACCATTATCATGTCATCTATAAATATTTCAGTGTGTATCTCTGAAATATAAGAACTCTTTTTGTTTAAAACAAAACCCCAATCTCATTATCAGACCTAAAAAATAAACACTAAATTCTTAATAACAACAAATATCCAGTCAGTGTTCACATTTTCCCAATCAACTTATAGATTTCAGTCTATTTTCAACTAAAGTATTGCTTGTGTCTTATACCCTTTATTGCACTCTGCAGATATTGTGGGGTTTGTTTTGTTTTATTTTTTACAAATGGAAAGTTTGTGGCAACCCTGAATTTAGCAAGTATATTGGTGCTATTTTCCTGATAGCATTCATTTGCTTTGTGTCTCTGTCACATTTTGGTAATTCTCACAATATTTCACCTGCAAAAATATTTCACCTCCACCCGCAAAAAGATTGACTCCTCAATGAAGGCTTGGATGACAGCATTTTTTAGCAGTAAAGTATTTTGAAATTAAGGTATGTCCAATTTTTTTAGACATAATGCTATTGCACACTTAATGGACTGCAGTATAGTGTAAACATAACTTTTATAAGCACTGGGAAACTGAAACATTTGTGTGACTTGCTTTATTTCACTATTCACGCTTTTTTTGTGGTGATCTGGAACTGAACCCGCCATATCTTTGAGGTATGTGGTATTATTAAGAATCTTCCAAGACACACTGGTTCTCCATCCAGGAGATGCCAGGCCTTGAGGGGCTCCCTCCCCCACATGCAGGTCATTGGGAGAGTGGGGTCCTGGCAGGACCCCAATAGGGGCACCTGTCAGCCAGGATCTCCAGGGCTGGGCAGGCAATGGGCTCTTTGGGACCAAGGTTTGTTCCACCAAGCTCCTGACTGCATCCACCCAGGATGCATCTCAGATCTATATTTATTGAGCACCTACTATGTGCCAGGTTACTGTGCTGGGGATACTGAATTGAGCAAGACAGACAAAATGCCTCACTTTGTGGGGCTTAGGGAATAGACAATAAAATAAATAAGCAGATGATATAGTATGATGGAAGCTTCTGGAGAAAAATAAAGTAGACAAAGCAGAGAGGGAGGGCCCAGATGGGTGGGCTTTGTATTTTGAAGTGGGGTAGCTGAGAGAGGCCCCACTGAAGAGGTGTCATTTGAGCAAAGGAAAAGGAGTAGGCTGTGGGGATTTCTGGAGGCAGAGCATTCCAGGCAAAGGGAAGAGCAAGTGCAAAGACCCTGAGGTGGGAGTGCGCCCGGTGAGTTTGATGACAAGCTGAGAGGCCAGTGGGGCTGGAGTGGCACAAACAAGGAGCACGATGGTGAGCCAAGGTCCTGTAAGGCCTTGAAGTCCACTTGAGGATTTGCATCCTGCCCCAGAGGGCCCCCCACTATTCAGTTTTCCTTTCAGAAGGACTGAGGACAGCTCAGAGTATGCCCTCTCCCTGCAGCTGCGGATCCAGAGTCCCCTCTTTTCCATCTGTCAGTGTCAGGGGCCTTTGACCATAAGCCACAGGTGCTGACTTTGGCTAACTTAGCAAAAGGGAATAGACTGGAAGGATAATGGGCATTCCCAGAGTCCGAGGGAGGCTGGAAGACTCAGAAATGGGATGAAACCAAGGCAGCTCTGGAAGGCCAGAAGGAGACTCTTGGGAATAGTCGTCTGACAAAGACTTTATGTTTTAGAGCACCACCACTCAGGTGAGAGGAGCTCCATCTATTTAAGGCCCTGTTCCAGAGAGGGAGCATCTGACTGGTCTGGCCTGGGTCACACAGCCTGCTCCTTCTGCGGGAGGAGAGTCTCAATCACACTCCCCCCACCCCGACTATCTCCAGTGCAGGTGCCCAGAGTATGAGAAATAGTTGCCTCTTGGCAAAAGAAAAAAAAAAAAAAGTAACACACGAAGTGAACAGCAGTCAGAATTCTGACCTCAGGGCTCAAGAGATTGATCCAGTGGTTCTATCCTTGACTGTGCCCCTAGGATAATTGGGGTACTTTAGAAAAGTAGGATGCCCAGGCCCCACTGTGGGGAGCCATTTCTCAAAACCCATGTTTTTCCTTCTGCCAAGCACCAGGCATGGATAGGTGACCTGTGGTGGTCCCTCCTTGAAAACCTGGAGCTTTTCTTCCAAAAAGAAGGACTTGATGAAGCGTTCTTTAATAGCAACAGGAAGATGGGCATCTGTGGGACCTGGATTTGCTCAGGTTTCTGAACCAGGAGTTGGCTCTCTCCGCTAAAGTTAGACTGCTCACCACTAGGGGCGCCATCACCTAAGATCAGCTTGGAAAGATCCCAAAGCCCTCCTCAGGGTCTGAGAATTCCACCCTACCCAGGCTTTGCCTCATACCTGTGCTGCTGACCACTGGTGCAGCTGCGGGAACCAGTGAGAAAGGCCTGTTTCTCCTGCAGTGTCTCTTTAGCGCCCTCTACTGAGAAAACTCAGCATCGTGCTGAGTATAAAAGACAATCAATGTAGTCTTGATTATTATGGAGGAGCCTCCCTTGGACTCCAGGAATGCCTGTTTTTCTTCCAATTTATTGCCTTCTGCTTAAGTTAGCCAAAGTCAGCTTCTGTGGCTTATGGCCAAAGACCCCTGAACACTTCCATTCACTATGGAAGAAATAATTTGGAGTTGAAAAGCAATACACTGATTACTGGCACAACGGCATGACCCTATTTTGAAGTCATTGACCTACAGTCTTCTCTTAATTGCAGTTGAAAACACCTTGCTGATAAAATTATTCTATGTAATGTGTTCATCTGTTTCCATGAACATTTGTAAAAACAAGTTACCTGCTGTTTCACTTAAAAATGAACATGTCTCTATGTCACTAAATATAGATCTAGATCATTCCAGGCACATGGAAGAGCAGGTGCAAAGCCCCTGGGGTGGGAATGAGCATGGCTAGATAAAGGAGAGAATGGATGGGATGGAGACTGTAACACAGTGAGTACTTAAGGCTCCTCCAGTCCATAACTCCCTAAAAAAGCCCCGGAGAGTCTTGATTTCCTTCTTACCTTCTCATTCCACATTCTATCCATCAGCAAGCCTTTTAAATTTACTGTGGTAACAGTCACATAACATTCACCATTCTAACCATTTTAAAGTGGACAATTCAGTGGCATTTAGTACATTCACTGTGTGATGAAGCCATCACCACTCTCTAGTTCCAGAACACTTCTTCATCTCAAAAGGAAGCCCTGTACCCATTAAGCAGTCACTCCACATTTCCCCCTTCCCCCAACTTTTGGCAACCACTAATCTGCTTTTTGTACCTATCAGTTGGCCTGTTCTGGAGATTTCATGTAAGTTAAATGATCCAGTAGGTAGCCTTGTGTCCAGCTTCCTTGACATACCATATTTTTGAGATTCATCTATGTTGTAGCATGTATCAGTACTTCATTCCTTTTTATGGCTTAAGAATTTCCATTTTATGGACATACCACATTTTGTTTCTCCATTCATTAGTGGATGGACATTTGGATTTTTTTCACCTTTTGGCTGTTGTGAATAATGCTGCTATGGATAGTGCTGTATACTTCAGTGTACAAGATTTTATGTGGACAAATATTTTTATTTAACTTGGAGTGTAATTGCTGGGTGCTATAGCCTGAGTGTTGATGTTCCCCTCAAATTTATATATTGACACCTAATCCCCAGTGTGACAGTATTTGGAGGCAGGACCTTTTGGAGGTGATTAGGTCAGGGGGATAGAACCCTCATGAATGAAATTAGTGCCCTTATAAGAGACCCCAGAGAGCTCTTTGGCCCCTTCCACCACGTGAAGACACAGCAAGGAGATAGCCATCTATGAATCAGGAAGTGGGCTCTCACCAGACACTGAATTTGTCAGTGCCTCGATCTTGGACTTTCTGGTCTTCAGAACTGTGAGAAATAAATTTCTGTTGTTTATAAGCCACCTAGTCTATGGTATTTTGTTATAACTGTCCAAACTGACTAAGACATGGGTCACATGGTCAGTCTATGCTTAACGTTTTGAGGAACCTCCATATTCTTTTCCATAGTGACTGTACCATTTTGTATTCCTACCAGCAATGTACAAGGATTTCAATTTTTTCACATCCTTGCCAAAACTTATTTTCCTTTTTAAAAATTATAGTCATCCTAGTGGGTGTGAAGTGGTATCTGATTGTAATTTTGATTTGCATTTCCCTAATGACTAATGATGTTGAACATCTTTTCATATGCTTGTGAGCCATTTGTATAACTTTTTTGGAGAAGTTTTATTCTAGTCTTTTGCTCATTTTAAATTGAATCGTCTTTTTGTTGGTGAGTTGTATGAATTCTTTATGTATTCTGGATATTAGACTCTTATTACATATATGGCTTGCAAATATTTTCTTCCATTCTGTGGGCTATCTTTTCTTTTTCTTGATAGCAGCCTATTGAGATAGTGCAAAAAAAGTTTTAAATTTTTATAAAGTCCAATTTATGTATTTTTTCTTTTGTTGCTTGTGATTAAAAACAAAATATTTTTTGTCCGCTCCACAGGGCATGTGGGATCTTAGTTCCCCAACCAGGGATCAAACCTGTGCCCCCTGCATTGGAAGCATGGAGTCTTAACCACTGGACAGCCAGGGAAGTCCCTGTTGCTTGTGATTTTGATGCCATATCTAAGAAACCATATCCAAAACCAAGGTTATACCTATTTGCCCCTATGTTTTCTTCTAAGAGTTTTATAGGTACAGCTCTTATATTTAAGTCTCCAATACATTTTGAGTTAAGTTTTATATATGGTGTGAGGTAAGGGTCCAACTTCATTTGCATGTGGATACCCAGTTGTCCCAGTACCCTTTTTTCAAGAAACTATTATTTCTAAAAATAAAGCTACCATATGATCCAGCAATCCCACTCCTGAACATATATCCAGAGAAAACCATAGTTCAAAAAGATACACGCACCCCAGTGTTCACTGCAGCACTATTTACAATAGCCAGGACACGGAAGCAACCTAAATGTCCATCAACAGAGGATAATGGATAAAGAAGATGTGGTACATATATACAATGGAATATTACTCAGACATAAAAACAAACGAAATAATGCCATTTGCAGCAACATGGATGGACCTAGAGATTGTCATACTGAGTGAAGTAAGTCAGACAAAGAAGACAAATATCGTATGATATCACTTATATGTGGAATTTTTAAAAATGGTACAAATGAACTTATTTACAAAACAGAAATAGAGTTACAAATGTAGAAAACAATCTTATGGTTAGCAGGGGGGAGTGCAGGGGGAGGGATAAATTGGGAGATTGGGCTTGATGTATACACACTACTATATATAAAATACATAAGTAATAAAGACCTACTGTATAGCACAGGGAACTGTACTCAATATTATGTAATGACCTATATGGGAAAAGAATCTAAAAAAGAGTGGATAGATGTATATGTATAACTGATTCACTGTGCTGTACAGCAGAAAGTAACACAACATTGTAAATCAACTATACTCCAATTTAAAAAAAAAAGAAACTATTGTTTCTCCAGTGAATGGTCTTGGCAGCCTCTTGAAAACCAATCGATCATAGATGTATGGTCTCCTTTCTGGGCCCCCAATTTTATTCAGTTGATCTATATAACTATCCTTATTCCAGCAACTCAGTTTTGATAACTGTGTAAGGAAGTGTGAATCTACCAAGTTTGTTCTTTTTAAAGATTGTTTTGACTATTTGGGGACTCTTGATATTCCATATGAATTTCTGGATCAGTTTTTTCATTTCTGCAAAAATGGTGTTGGGATTTTCCCTAAGGATTGTACTAATCTGTGACAGTTTGGGGGAGTATTGCCGAAGTTTATAAAGTGGTTTCACAGTCATCACTTGATCCTCATATTGTCCTTACGAGGTAAAGGTTACAATCAGTGTTTCCCATTCTACACACAAGGAAACTGAGGTCAATGAGATGGAGTAACAAAGCCCAAGGTCTGGCTGTTAGGAGGTGACAGATCCAGGGCATGAAAAGCAGAAGGAATAACACATGCAGGGTTCACAGGTGACAGCAGTATGATACATCTGGGGAATTACATGTTGGCCAGTAAATTGAATACTGGGGTATCGAAAGTGGGGTGGCTGAGAAAGCTCTGGGGTCCACTCAGGGAGGCAGCACCACATACTGGTTAAGACCACAGTCTCTGGTCAGACATACACAAGACTGAATTTCAACTCAGCTACTTGCCAGCTGTGTGACCTTGATCATGTCCCTTAACCTTCCTGAACTTCAGTTTCCTCATTTATAAGACGGGGGCAATAATGATCAATACAAGCTTGTTGTGAGAATGAAATGGATGCCAAGTGCTATATTCCTGGCATACAGAAAATGCTCAAGAAATAATAGTCTCTAGGGACTTCGCTGGTGGTGCAGTGGTTAAGAATCCACCTGCCAATGCAGGGGACATGGGTTCGAGCCCTGGTCTAGGAAGATCCCACATGCCACGGAGCAACTAAGCCCATGTGCCACAACTACTGAGCCTGTGCTCTAGAGCCCAAGAGCCACAACTACTAAGCCCTCGTGCCACAACTACTGAGCCTGTGCCCTAGAGCCCATGAGCCACAACTACTGAGCCCTTGTGCTACAACTACTAAGGCTGTGCTCTAGAGCCCACAAGCCACAACTACTGAGCCCACATTCCACAACTACTGAAGCTCGCATGCCTAGAGCCTGTGCTCCACAACAAGAGAAGCCACTGCAATGAGAAGCCCACACACCACAACAAAGAGTAGCCCCAGCTCGCCACAACTAGAGAAAGCCCATACTCAGCAACAAAGACTCAACACAGCCAAAGATAAATAAATAAATTTATTTTAAAAAACCCATGTCTAGTCTCCAAACTTCAAAATCTGATTGGCTTAGTCTAGCCAATGAACTCACTCTATCCTGGGTGAGGTGGCCCTATCTGCTCCAAGCAGCTGTAGCCAGAGGGCTGAAGTTATTTGGTGTGAACATTGTTACTGAAGCAGAACGAAGAGTATGTGGCTCAGGAGTGTGCCTATGAGTGAGGCCTAGAGAAGGTGGGAGAGAAAAGTGTTCCAGATGGTCTCTGAGGGCTCCAGGATGTCCTGGTTCCTGTGCCACAGGCATTGCCTTCTGAACATCATTCCTTATCCTCTAAGCCTCATTTTTCTCATCTATAAAATGGGAGAGGTGTTAATTCTACTTGTCTATCTATCTCTCAGTGCACATGTGAAGATAAGAATCAAATGACATCGTGTTTATGGAGACTCTTGTTGTACATGCCATATAAGTACATATGATCGTGTGATAAAATTATGTTATCGAGCTGCTAAAGCAGATCTTAGTCAAGGCTCTTAGGACAGGAAAGACACTCACTCTGAGTCACTTAAATTGATGGAAAGATATGCGGGGTGGATTTGACAGGAAAAAAGGACAAGCCAAATAGCATCTCTGGCTGTGTGAAGGTTATTGATTTTCTCTTGCTGTGTGTGGCTCCGTTCTCTTTGCCAATGGGTCTTTCTCCCTTTACTATTGTATGGGAAGGAGACTTTGAATTGTGTGCTCTTTCCAGCAGTACGTTTCGGTTTTTTTTTGGCCGCACCACATGGCATGTGGGATCTTAGTTCCCCAACCAGGGATTGAACCCATGCCTGTGTCCCCTGCATTGAGAGCACAGAGTCTTAATCAATGGACCACCAGGGAAGTCCCTCCAGCAGTGTGCTTTTTAAAAAATTGTTATGAACATATGTTACCTTTTCACAAAATAGAAAATAATAATGATAATAATAAAGATAATGGGGTAGGGTCTCAGCAGGAATTGCAAGTACCGGCCTGTTTTGTGAATCTTGCCTCCTTGTGAATCAGCTACTTCTCCAGGAAGCCTTAGTTTCTTCTTTTGGAGTGTGGCATTAGAAACCAAGATCTGGGCACGAGGTATCTTCTGCTTGGCCTCATTCTGCCTCCTTCTCTTCACACTCCCTTCAAGGTCTTGGGTTTCCAGTTTCCTGGAGGAATGCACAAATGAGAGATAAATTTGTGTTAGAAACAAAGACAGAGGGCTTCCCTGGTGGTGCAGTGGTTAAGAATCTGCCTGCCAATGCAGGAGACGTGGGTTTGAGCCCTCGTCCAGGAAGATCCCACACGCTGCAGAGCAACTAAGCCCGTGCGCCACAACTAAAGAGTCTGCGCTCTAGAGCCTGCGAATCACAACTACTGAAACCTGCATGACACAGCTACTGAAGCCCGAGCACCTAGAGCCCGTGCTCCGCAACAAGAGAAGGCATTGCAATGAGAAACCCACGCACTGCAACAAAGAGTAGCCCCCGCACTCTGCAACTAGAGAAAGACTGCACACAGCAACAAAGACCCAACGCAGCCAAAAATAAATAAATAAATAAATTTTAAAAAATTATAAAAGAAACGAAGACAGAGCAGAAGCAAGGTCCAGAATACAGGAACCCGAGCTCTGGCTGCTTCTCAAGCAAACTGTTCTTTCAGGTCAGCTTTTGTTTCCTAGACTCCGGAAGTGTGGATCCTGAGCCACAGGAAAGTGAGCTGGTGATGGCCCGACAGTTCTGTGTCCAAAAGAGCCTGGGCAGATGATGAGGGGACCCTAATGACAAGGCTGCTCCTCACTGTGCCCTCGGCAGAAGCAGGGCCATCGGTAGCAAAGGCCAGAGCCTACATCTCAGCACAGCCTTGCCTTTGGTGTCACCGGGCTCCCTACTTGCAACAAGGGGGCTCTGCCTTGGAGCACCTCCAGGTTCTGACTTAAGACAGGGGCAATCGTGCCTGCAAACACAGGGTTATTCTTGGTGCCGGGTCCTGTGGTCACTATGGAGGTGTTTTGGTGAGGGGGACCCCAGGTGTTCAGGACACGCTTTCCCCATAGCAGTTTGTGGTTCTCAGGGACCCACTCACTTCTGCTGTAATGCTGAGTGCTGCAAAGGGGCAGCTCATATCTGGGGCAGATCTGCAAAAAAACCCAACAAACAAACAAAAAAGAAGAACCATCACATAAACAATAATCTGCTTACCAGGGAACCACATCACTGACACTTGGATGCACCTCCTTCATGGCTTATTTTTAGGTGAGCTCCCTGCCCATTATCCCATAGGAAATAGGAAGTCCTTAAGAATTCCTGGGCTGGAAGAGTTCTCTCAACAACTTAATTTTGAAGCTCAAAAGACAATTTGGGGAAGCTACGTGGGCCTTAAAAGATCCAGTTACAACACAGGAGCACCTCAATACATAAGGCAAATGCTAACAGCCATAAAAGGGGGAATTGACAGTAACACAATCATAGTAGGGGACTTTTAACATCCCACTTTCACCAATGGACAGATCATCCAAAATGAAAATACATAAGGAAACACAAGCTTTAAATGATACATTAAACAAGATGGACTTAATTGACATTTACAGGACATTCCATCCAAAAACAACAGAATACATTTTCTTCTCAAGTGCTCATGGAACATTCTCCAGGATAGATCATATCTTGGGTCACAAATCAAATTTAAGAAAATTGAAATCGTATCAAGTATCTTTTCCAGCCACAACGCTATGAGACTAGATATCAATTACAGGAAAAAATCTGTAAAAAATACAAACACATGGAGGCTAAATAATACACGACTTAATAACCAAGAGATCACTGAAGAAATCAAAGAGGATATCAAAAAATACCTAGAAACAAATGACAGTGAAAACACGATGATCCAAAACCTACGGGATGCAGCAAAAGCAGTTCTAAGAGGGAAGTTTGTAGCAATACAATTCTACCTCAAGAAACAAAAAACATCTCAAATAAACAACCTAACCTTATACCTAAAGCAATTTGAGAAAGAAGAACAAAAACCCCCCAAAGTTAGCAGACAGAAAGAAATCATAAAGATCAGATCAGAAATAAATGAAAAAGAAATGAAGGAAACAATAGCAAAGATCAATAAAACTAAAAGCTGGTTCTTTGAGAAGATAAACAAAGTTGATAAACCATTAGCCAGACTCACCAAGAAAAAAAGTGAGAAGACTCAAATCAATAGAATTAGAAATGAAAAGGGAGAAGTAACAAATAATACTGCAGAAATACAAAGGATCATGAGATTACTACAAGCAACTGTATGCCAATAAAACGGACAACCTGGAAGAAATGGACAAATTCTTAGAAAAGCACAACCTTCCCAGACTGAACCAGGACGAAATAGAAAATATAAACAGACCAATCACAAGCATTGAAATTGAGACTGTGATTAAAAATCTTCCAACAAACAAAAGCCCAAGACCAGATGGCTTCACAGGTGAATTCTATCAAACATTTAGAGAAGAGCTAACACCTATCCTTCTCAAAGCCCTGTTAGGACTAGCAGGGCCTGAGTTAGGAGTAGTGTCAGGGCCTTAATTAGGGACAGTGTCAGGGCCTTAGTTATGACTAGTATCAGAGCCTATGTTAGGAATCGTGTCAAGGGCTGAGTCAGGAGTAGTGTCAGGGCCATAGTTAGGGACAGTGTCAGAGCCTGAGTTAGGACTAGCATCAAAGCCTTTATTAGGTATAATGTCAGGGCCTGAGTTAGGAGTAGTGTCAAGGCATTAGTTAGGGACAGTGTCAGGGCCTTAGTTAGGACTAGCATCAGAGCCTTCGTTAGGTATTGTGTCAGGGCCTGAGTTAGAAGTAGTGTCAGGGCCTGAGTTAGGAGAAGTGTCAAGGCCTTAGTTAGGGTCAGTGTCATAGCCAGAGTTAAGTGTACTGTCAGGGCCTTCGATAGGGACAGTATCAGGTCCTGAGTTAGTAGTAGTGTCAAGGCCTTACTTACGGACAGTGTCAGAGCCTTAGTTAGGAGTAGCTTCAGAGCCTTTGTTAGTTATCGTGTCAGGGGCTGAGTTAGGAGTAGTGTCAGGGCCTTAGTTAGGGACAGAGTCAGGGCCTTAGTTAGGACTAGCATCAGAGCCTTTGTTAGGTACCGTGTCAGGGCCTGTGTTAGGAGTAGTGTCAGGTCCTTAGTTAGGGACAGTGTCAGGGCCTGAGATAGGATTAGTGCCATGGCCTGAGTTAGGAGTAGTGTCAGGCCTTAGTTAGGATTAGCATCAGAGCCTTTGTTAGGAACAACCTTGTCTTGTCCTGATCTTAGAGGAATTGGTTTCAGTTTTTCACCATTGAGAACTATGTTGGCTGTGGGTTTGTCATATATGGCCTTTATTATGTCAAGGTAAGTTCACTCTGTGCCTACTTTCTGGAGGGTTTTTGATCATAAATGGGTGTTGAATTCTGTCGAAAGCTTTTTCTGCATCTCAATAGATAATCAATATTATCTCAATGGAAATAATCATATGGTTTTTCTCCTTCAATTTGTTAATATGGTTTATCACATTGATTGATTTGTGTATATTGAAGAATCCTTGCATTCCTAGGATAAATCCCACTTGATCATGGTGTATGATCCCTTTAATGTGCTGTTGGATTCTGTTTGCTAGTATTTTGTTGAGGATTTTTGCATCTATGTTCATCAGTGATACTGGCCTTTAGTTTTCTTTCTTTGTGACATCTTTGGTTTTGGTATCAGGGTGAAGGTGGCCTCGTAGAATGAGTTTGGGAGTGTTCCTCCCTCTACTATATTTTGGAACATAGAGAATAGACTTGAGGACATGGGGCAGGGGAAGGGTAAGTTGGGATGAAGTGAGAGAGTGGCATGGACATATATACACTACCAAATGTAAAATAGATAGCTAGTGGGAAGCAGCCGCATAGCACAGGGAGATCAGCTCGGTGGTTTGTGACCACCTAGAGGGGTGGGATAGGGAGGGTAGGAGGGAGGGAGGCGCAAGAGGGAGGAGATATGGGGACATATGTATATGTATAGCTGATTCACTTTGTTATAAAGCAGAAACTAACACACCATTGTAAAGCAATTATACTCCAATAAAGATGTTTAAAAAAAAAGGATCCAGTTAATGTCATTTTTGGAGGCTTAAAGGGGTGACCCTGTGAAATCAGGAAAACAAATGGTAAGGAAATTAAACTCAAATTGAGCAGTTATTCCTAGGAAGATGGCCTTACATTTGCACATATGCGTGGTGGTGTACAAAAGTGGTTTTACTGTCATTTAGAAGAGGGATACCACAGTGATATTGAGGAAACCACAACTATCCACCTACAGGATTAATTTTTTTAAATGTCCTAATGCCACATGAATGCCTTGCTGTGGTTTGTCACAAACTCCTGATTCAAAAAGTCCTGTTTTTCTTTCCACATAGATGGAAAACAATCTGAAAAAAACATATATATGTATGTATAACTGAATCACTTTGCTGTACACCTGAAACTAACCCAACACTGTAAATGAACTATAATTTTTTTAAAGGTAAAAAATAAATATACATAAAAAATGCTAATAACCTATAGTGAAAACCTATAGTTTTCTGTTATCCTGATTTCTTGTGAAGCCAATCAGAAATGTGTATATTCCTTCAATATGTTAAGGTTTACTCCTCTTCTTAACTTGATTATCAAATAATCCAAGAGGCTAATCATTGATTCTGTTTGAAATTTATCTCTTCCTCTTCGTAAATTATTGCTTTGAGTATGATACAAAAAATTTTTTGTTATATTTCTCATTGTTTGATGCATTTATAAATATATGTGCCACATTACTGATTGTATTCCACTTGGACTGGGTGACCAACAGAATTGTTGTACACACTTGAATTTCCTAACTGAATACCATAGCTTGTTCATTAAGGAAAATGATCCCTGATCTTGCATATTTGGGGCCTGAAAATTGCAGGGGAATATATATTGGATAGGAAAAAAATTTGTTTTCTGGCTGTGCTACGTGGCTTGCAAAATCTTAGTTCCCAGACAAGGGATTGAACCTGTGCCCTCAGCAGTGAAAGCGTGGAGTCCTAACCACTGGAGCACCAGGGAATTCCTGGAAATTTTTAATTTTGGTTATTAAGGACGCAAAAAACCACCACACATCCACTGTCTCCATCATTTCATAAAAGAAAAACCGGGACTTCATTGGTGGCGCAGTGTTTAAGAATTCGCCTGCCAATGCAGGGGACATGGGTTCAAGCCCTGGTCTGGGAAGATCCCACAGGCCGCGGAGCAACTAAGCCCGTGTGCCACAACTACTGAGCCTGAGCTCTAGAGCCCGCGACCCACAACTACTGAGCCCGCGTGCCACAACTACTGAAGCCCGCACGCCTAGAGCCCATGCTCCACAACAAGAGAAGCCACCGTGATGAGAAGCCCGCGCACTGCAACGAAGAGTAGCCCCCCCGCCCACCCCGCTCTCCGCAACTATAGAAAGCCCGCGGGCAGCAATGAAGACCCAACGCAGCCAAAAATAATAAATAAATTTTAAAATGAAAAGAAAAACCATCTTAACACCTAAAGAATAGGAAGGACCTAATTTCAGACCTAAAAAAAAAAAAAGGCCTTTCCCAAGCAGGGACAGCTGGTGTTTGTACACTGACAATTTCACTGCAGAAACCTTCTGCCCCTGGCTTATGGATTTGAATCTTGTCTCTGATACTTCCTAGCTGTGTGACTTTGGGTAAGCAACTTTGCCTCTCTGTGCCTCACTGTCTCCTTCTCCGGGTCATTGTGAGGATTAAATGATTTAACCTATGTAAATTAAAGTCGTTGCTACAGAGGCTGGTGTAGATTTATCGTCGTGGATACTCACGAGTGACAACAGCACCACCTAGTGGCTCTTCATCCCAGGTACAGAGAAGCTGCTTCGGAGGAGGCATCCACACGGGCAGTGAGTGGGAACGTTGTGTAATGGCCAAGGCTGAGGAAGAAATAAAGAGAAAAGCCACAAATATTCATGGAAGTATAAAGAAAGTTGGGTTCTCACTTTATGCCATATACAACAGTTAATTCAAAACTGATCAAATATCTAAACGTAAGAGCTAAACCTATAAAACTCAAAGAAGAATACAGGGCAAAATCTACACGACATTGGGTTTGGCAATGATTTCTTGGATGTGACACCAAAAGCACAGGCAACAAAATAAAAATAGATAAATGACTACATCAAAATTAAAAACTTATGTGCATCATAGGACACAATCAACAGAGTGAAAAAGGTAACCCAGGGGATGGGAGACAATATTTGCAAATCATTCATAAGGGGTTAATACTCAGGATATATAAGGAACTCTTATAATGCAATAACAAAAAACTAATGTCAGCATTCAAAAATGGGCAAAGGAGTTGAATAAACATTTTTTCAAAAGTGTATACAAATGGTCAACAAGCATGTGAAAAGATGCTCAACATTACTAATCATTAGTGAAATGCAAATCAAAACTACATGGAGGTGCCACCTCACATCTATCAGAATGGTTACTATCAAAGAAACAAAAGACAAGTGTTGGTGAGGATGTGGAGAAATTGGAAACTTTGTGCACTGTTGGTGGGAATGTAAAATGCTGCAGCCACTATGGAAAACAGTGTGGTGGTTACTAAAAAATTTAAAATAGAATTACCACATGACCCAGCAACTTCACTTCTGGGTGTATACCCAAATGAATTGAAAGCAAGCTCTCAAAGAGATATTTGTACACCCATGTTCATAGCAGCATCAATTACTAAAGCTAATCCATGGAAGCAACTTATTATCTCCATCATCAGACACAAGAATAAAGAAAATGTTATATATATATATATATGCATACACACACACACACACACAATGGAATAATATTCCATTGGACACAGTGAAATACCAGTCCTGGGTCATTCTAAGGAAATTGTTCCATCCAAGTATCAAATGGTTTTCTAAATTTATAACCCATCACAGGCTCAAAGTCATGCCTCATTTTAATTGGCCTCCTATTTGGCCCATGACTTTCTTGCACAGACTTATTTTACTAGAACTTGTAATTGGCTTCCTTAGTTGTTACTGACATAACAAGCATATGTGTTCTCCTTATTTCCAAAATTTTCAGTCATAGCTTCTTTTTTTAAATTTATTTTTTATTGAAGTATAGCTGATTTACAATGTGTTAATTTCTGGTGTGCAGCAGAGTGATTCAGTTATACATATATACATTCTTTTTTATATTCTTTTCCATTATGGTTTATCACAGAATATTGGATATAGTTCCCTATGCTATACAGTAGGACCTTGTTGTTCATCCATTCTACATGTAATATTCTGCAACTACTAACCCCAAACTCCATCCATCCTTCCCTCACCCCCCTTCCCCTTGGCAACCACAAGTTTGTTCTCTGTGAGTCTGTTTCTGTTTCATAGATAGGTTCATTTGTGCTGCATTTTAGATTATACATCTAAGTGATATAATATGGTATTTTTCCTTCACTTTCTGATTTACTTCACTTAGTATGATAATTCTAGTTGCATCCATGTTGTTGCAAATGGCATTATTTCATTCTTTTTTATAGCTGAGTAGCATTCCATTGTATGTATGTACCACATCTTCTTTATCCATTCATCTGCCAATGGACATTTAGGTTGTTTCCATGTCTTGGCTATTGTGAATAGTGCTGCTATGAACACAGGGGTGCATTTATTTTTTTGAATTATAGTTTTGTCCAGATATATGCCCAGGAGTGGGACTGCTGGATCATATGTTAATTCTATTTTCAGTTTTCTGAGGAACCTCCATACTGTTTTCCATAGTAGCTGCACCAACTTATTAATACATTCCAACCAACAGTGTAGGTGGGTTCCTTTTTCTCTACACCCTCTTCAGCATTTGTTACTTGTAGATTTTTTAATGATGGCCATTCTGACTGGTATGAGGTGGTACCTCATTGTATTGTAGTTTTGATTTGCATTTCTCTAATAATTAGTGATGTTAAGCATCTTTTCTTTTTTTTAAACACCTCTATTAGAGTATAATTGCTTTACAACGGTGTGCTAGTTTCTGCTTTATAACAAAGTGAGCATCTTTTCATGTGCCTATTGGCCATCTGTATGTTTTCTTTGGAGAAATGTCTATTTAGGTCTTCTGCCCATTTTTCAATTGGGTTGTTTGTTTTTTTGTTGTTAAGTTGTATGAGGTGCTTGTATATTTTGGAAATAAAGCTCTTGCAAATATTTTCTCCCATTCCATAGGTTGTCTTTTCATTTTGTTCATGGTTCTCATAGTCATAAGTTGCAAATGGAAAGTTCTTAAGTTCTTAATCATAAGTTCATAATCATAGTCATAAGTTCATAAGTTCTTAATCATAGCATTTCTTATGCTAAATCCAATTTCTTTGCAAAAACTCTTTTCTTCAGGCTCCTTGAATTCTTGCTCTAACATGGACCATGTACTTTCCAGTCCTGCTAAAAATGTGTCATCCTCGGATTGTTTTTATAATTGCACAGCTAGCTTATGTCCACTACACTACTGGTCCCCAATGGTGCCTCTCCTAGAGATATCTCTTGTTGAAAGTTTCATGTGTATATGGTTTAACATCTTTTTCTAGGTTTAAATGAACATACATGCCTACACATAATTTATTTTCAGAACGTGGTATTATTATTATTATATAATTATGCAAGTGGTTTTTTCTGCTTAACCATTTTTCAAAGCCAGTAATAGAGCTCCTTCATGCTTTTGAATAGCTGCATAATATTCAGTGTACTATTATTTGTTTACTTATGCCCCGGGTGATGGAAATTTGGGTTGCTCACATTTTTTTCCACTAGAAATCTTTCTACAATGAAAATTCTCATGCATATATTTTTTCCTATGTGTACTAGTATTACTACATAATAGATGCCTGCAAGTAGGATTTTTGACTCATAGGGTATGGGAATTTTAAAATTGATAAAGACTGCCCTATTTCCTTCTTAGAAATTATACAATTTCATATGCTTACCAACAGTTTTAGAGAGTATTTCCCATATCCTCACCAATACTGGACATTTTTCATATTAAAAAAAATTTTTTTTCCACTCTGTAAGGCAAGAACTATATCACATTGCCCTGTTTTTATTTTTTCTGCTCCCTGATAGTGTGTGTGCTATTTCATCTCTATGTCAGTGTTCATGCTGTAGATGAAATCCTAGTTACCCTCAAACAGGTCCAGCCCAGGTGATAGTTCTGTTGTGAAGTCTTTCTTGGTCTCTTGGGCAATCCTATCCTCTTCCTAGGATTCTATAACAATTGTATAGACTGACCTCTCAGTTGCACTGTAAATAAATTTTTTTTGGATGAAGCCCATTTCCTAATCCCTTATTTCTTTATTCATTGGTGCTTTGCAAATACTAGGTATAAAGAGTTTGGTTGAATAACTAAAGGTAATCTCTTAGGTTCCTTGTAGCTCTAGTGATTTGTGTGCTGTGTTTCCATTGCCTGAGACTTGTATACAGTTTTAGCTTTAGAAGGTAAAGAACCTATATTTTTAAATGAGCACAAAGTCATTCCTCATTACTCATATGTGCATCAGAAATGGATTTCGTTATCAGGAAGATTCCCAAGACAACCAGGCTGGACACAAGAAAGAGAATGATGGCAAAGTATAGATAGTGTACTCCACAGATAATCTTGGGACAGTCACTGGCAGTCAAGTGACTCCCCATCCCATAGGCAACCTCTGTGACCATACAAATGAGGCCAAACACAAGTCCAGTGATTAGGCCCCAGAAGCCCCCTGCAAAAGAAACAAAAACAAAATTAGATTTTAGAAAAGATGAGAAGCTCATTTCAGTGTGTCATAATTACTATCCTGCCTGTTTTCTCAACTAAGGACCTAAAAAGGCTGACCTTGAACACAAGGTAACAAAAGTCAGGGCAACTGAGAATACTCATGTTTCTTGGGAAGTGTTGCTCTCCGTGGTCCTGAAATGTCATTGTGCTGTTGATTCTCCAACTCCAGGACACTACTGTCTACACTGATCCAAACTAAGGTTTTCCTTAACTTTTATACACTTAAAAGCTGGTGACTTATTTGAAGAGTAAGAGAAGTTTATCCTGTATGGACTCATGGAAAAATGTAACAGTATATGGTCTTGATTTAAAGGAAAAATCCTGTGATGTCACTTACATTCCAGTTAAAAGTTGCAATGATGATGCCAAAGCCACTCCTGTCTCCACCAGCCACATGAAGTGACTGCTGACGATGTCAATGGCAAAGATAGAGGTACCCATCTGGAATCCAAGAGAACAAATGACGATCAAGGTTTGAAAGAACCAAAACAGACTTCTTGAAAATAGGAAATTGATGGTATTTCAATCACTACTCCTTAGGGCAGGGTTTGAAAGATCACAACTTGAAGGCTCATGTGTAGGGGACTTACTGTAATTAAGGGAAATGCAAATCACAATGAACTATCACCTCATAACCAATAGGATGTCCACACTGTATGTATATACCACATTTTAAAAGATCTACTCATCTGTTGATGGAGATTTAGATTGCTTCTGCCTCCTGGCTATTACCAACTATGCTGCAAAGACTATGGATCTGCAAATCTCTCTTTTGGATATATACTCACGACTCAGGCTGCTAGATCAAATGGTAATTCCATTTGTAATTTCTTGAGGAACTGCCATACTGTTTTCCATAGTGGCTGTACCATTTCACCGGCCAACAACAGCACATAAGGCTTCCAATTTCTCCACATCCTCACCAGTACCTATTTTCTGGTTTTCAGGGTAGACCCCCTCCACCTTAGAGGTCTCATCATGACTTGGACCCCATTCTGCCTACTCACCTCCAGGGGCTAAGCAAAGGCATCCACCTCAGCATCCCTGTCTCCAGCAGTTAAATTATTTTGGTGGGCGATTACATGGCCCACATTCATTGTCTTTCAGAAGTCTCATGGGGCCATTCATAATTGAATTCCCAGCACCACACCAGGCTATTCTCAACTGTACATCTGTCAAGAGCCCTTTTTGTTACAGAACCAAACTTAGGTCTGCTCACCAGCATGCAGTAAAGCCAATCTACTGACAGTAGGTTGTGAAGAAAAGTGCAGCGTTTATTTCAGGGCACCAAGCAAGGAGTCCAGGGCAGCTAGTGCTCAAAACACCCGAACTCCCCACAAGTTTCAGCAACACAGTTTTAAATGCAAGGTGAGGGAGAGGCATCTCAAGGTGTGTGGTCAGCTCATGCACAATTCTCTGATTGGTTGATGGTGAGGTAATGTTGCCAGAGCTGACCCAGGTGTTTGTTCACAAACCTCCAACCCCCTTACCTTTAGCAGGAGTTAACATAAATCTTTAAGTTAAAGGTCCAGAGATAAGAAAGCAAGCTGCAAGCAAACAAACAAACAAAACAGATGGAACCAGCTGGGACCAAGATGCCGGGAATCTGACCTCCAGCAGCCTCGGAGCCTCATTATATGCTGGTTTTACTACATTAGCATATTAAATGACACACACCTACCAGCGGCCAGGGCCAGATGTTAAGGACCAAAAAAAGGATGAAAAGGTGGTGGCACCCTACTCCCTGGGAAAAAGCCCTGCCCCCTCCCTGGCAGACTAATGCATATGCCTCCCTGTCATTAGCTTCACTCATCCTCCCTTTGTCTTTACTCTTTAAAATTGAATCACTCTCCCCAGGTGGGCGAGAAGTTGATCTGTGAACTTAGTTCCCACTTCTCCATTCTTTGGCCAAGGAATGAAGTTTGTGCTGCGTCAGTCTCAGCTTCAGTTTCCTTTTCCGCCTTGTGATGAAAATGGTGCCGCCATAAGCCATAACAGCTGCCCCCCACCCCAGTGAGCCCTGAGGGAACTCAGGATGGAAACAAACGGGTTGCCTGTTGCCCAGCCCTCAGCCCCTGCAGCCACCCGCAGGGGGCTCAGGATACCAGCCATAGGTAGCTAAGTTTCATATCAAAGGAATGATTACAATGAGCCCGGACTCTTGCATCTTTCTATATATAGAAAAGAGCTAAATTCATTAACTTGAGAGGTCTGGTTTCCTTTAATTAACAGTAATCTTTTGATGTTCCGACTGCCTGGTTTTTGTTGCAAAAACTCCTGTATATCCTGGCTCCTCCCTTATCTCTTCGGAGCAGTCCCCCAGAGCTATCTGAGAGGCTGCCTCCAGGGCTTGAAGTCCTCAGAAAGTCCACCAAATAAAACATAATTCTCAACTTTTAGGTTGTGCATTTTTTTCCCCAGTCAACAGCCTACTCTAACACAAATGGAAAAAGAACCCTCCCTCAATGAGGCAGAGAACTTTGGCCAGGCTGCAGCCCGAGCAGGGTCCAGAGAACTTAATTAGGTAACAGTAACGGGGCAGTGTCACAAGGGTTAACATCATCGATCCTCAGGCTCCAGTAAGTCTGGAGGCTAAGAGCTCATGGTCATCAAGTAGTTAATTTCTTCCATTTGGTGGGGCAGGTTTAGCATCTGAAAAACAACTCAGGAAATGTGCACCAGATACTATTATCTAGGTACTTCAAAGAAGAACTAAAGCAGAGGATATGGGGGACAGGTCTGTCCCAGGAAGGCCCCCAAAGGGTCCTGCTCCATTACAGGTGTGTCCATTAGTTATGAGTCCCAAATACCACGAAGAGGTGGGTACTCAGGGAAAGACGCATTTCAGGTTTGACTTAATGCAGGTTCAGGAAATACTTACTGAAAACCTGCTACGCCTGAATACTGGACTGTGTTCACAAATGATGTCTGGAAGTGTCTCATCCAATCCAACATTACAGAGTTTTCTCCTCTCATCGTCTTCTCTTTTCCCTGTACCCTATCTCCTGAGTTACCCTCCAGACAAGCCGGAATCTTAAACCAGAACACACAATAGGCATGCTCACTACCCAGAAGCACCCTGGGCGGGTATCTATGGCAGCACCCTGAACACTCACAGGCATCTTCCTTGAAATCACTTATGAACACAAAGATATTCCAGGGAAATCTTAGTGAGGACTCTGCAACTTGGGGGAACTAAATCAACATCTAAGTTCAAGACAACCTCAAATTAACAGGACAACAGAATTTGTTATAGTCTAGAACTCAGTGCAACGATTCTAAAGTTCACTTGAAAAAATACATTTAAAGGAACAGCCAGGAATTTCTGAGCACTTAGCGCATTTAGGCATTTCTAGTCTTTAATCATTTCAAGATAGAGCAAACAAAACATTGTTACTGGAGCACCCTGGACAGCGTAGAACTGAGTAAATATTTAGAGCTGGGCGTGCACACAGGCTTCTGTAGGATAACAATGGAATTTCAAAGCAGTGAGTAAGGTGAGGATTATCCAAATGTCAAATAACTATCTTTTTCATAATAAAAATGGGTATTCAGTGTGTGCATCAAGGATATAAATGTGAAACAATGCAACTGTAAAAATATTAAAAGAAAGAATTAGTGATTTAAGAAAATTTTTAAATGGCAAAGCCAAAGAACGACAGAAACCTGGAGGCAATTAACAAAAAGACTGATACAACAAATATCATTTACAAAAACAATCTCCAATAGTTAGCTTACATATCACTGCAAATCCACTTGTAGGGATCTGTGCCAGGGAGACAACTAGGGATGAGCCCAGGTTTGAGTCCAAAGACAGTCACAGCAGCTACAACTGAGTTAGTTATATTGGCCACAGCAGAGATTTAGTTCAAGTATTAAGTGCTAAGGACATAAGTTTCTGGAGTTCCAAGTGCACATCATTTGGTAAAGTCACTCGGCAGGTTAATCCGCGGACAGCTGATGGGTGGGATCAGGTGGGCCCAAGGGCAGGCAGAGCCACTCCCCACCCCCCTTCCCATCCCACTGACACTCGGAGCATCTCTTAATTCACCAGGTGCAGCTTAGAGTTGGCTGCATTTGGGCCCGGATGGAGGCGGCACCGGAAGAGGCTGGGCAGCAGGGTTGAAAATGAAATTGAGGTGGGCCTGCACCAGGCACCTGCCCTGCTCCAGTGAGGCGCATCCCACAAAGCGGCCAGGCTAGTCCTCCCTCCAATCCCACCCCTGCTTGGTGACTGCTTTGGGGGCACAGGGTTGTGTCCTGGGAAGGGCTAACCCTTTTGGAAAGGAGCTTTGCACCTCTAACCCAGCAGAAATCGGCACTCAGACGCTGTGGGGCTGGAGGAGAGGGACCTGAGGGCACAAAACTGTGGGTGCATCATGCACAGATCTTCCTAATTCCAGAAGAGGAAGGAGGGTAGGTGAGCTGTGTGGGCTGAGTCCGGAGGACCAAGACTAGAGATAGGTGGGTGGAGTAGCAGTTCAGAGGTGTGTGTGTGTGTGTGTGTGTGTGTGTTAGAGAAAGTCTAGGGGACACCCGGGCTCCTCACTGTGCTATGGGGATGCCTAGTAGGTAAGAAGAACCCAGTACACACCTGACTCGTAGTAGCAAGCACTTTGACCATAGTGTCTCGTGAATCTGTGTGTGGAAAAGAATCATAATCAACAATTTTCTTAAATTCCCACGAGTATCTTCCCAGGTCCCCTGTCTTTTACTACAGGACACTTCTCTGACAATTTAGGGTCAGTCCCTCTTGTTGGTGTGAATGGAAAACGTGTGTAGCTAGTAACCTGATGCTTTATTTGAAGTCATAGTTAAAAAAAAAAAGTTCCCAGGTAACTACGCAGAGATGTTTAACAAAACCATATTTTTTAAGGGCCTCTCCCCTTCAGGGTCATTGCCTTCAGGACAGCAATAACCGGCAGGGCCAGGGTTCAAGCCCGAGGCAGTTCCAGCATCCGTGGAGCCTGCTAAGCTTGAGGTGGCTAGGGGGTCCTGAATGCCTGAAGTACCCAGAACCGACCCACCACGGAGCTTCGCTGACATAGTGAGACGTGGCACAGCAGTGAGCTTCCTAATGTTCCTAAAGATGCGTTGCTGGAGTCAGTACAGTTCAGGTTTAGAGTTCTCTCCTGCTGAGAGAGAACTAATGCATCTTGTGAGAAAAGTCAGATTCTACGGCTGCCGGTGTGGGTAGGCTTTATTTACCTGGATATCCTCTCTACCCCTTCCCTTTCATGTGCATCTTCATAGATGCAAACAGACTTTCTTCCAAACCCCAGTGGATGGAAAGTCATCTACATCTCTTGGTCTCAGACAGTGACTCCTCTTTGGGGAGTGATTTCAAAATGGGCAATTTCAGGCAAGTGTTTGAACAGACTGAGTTGGATAGAATTTTTTAGTCTTGTTTAAAACTTGCTATACCTGCTGTCTCTATGCATTTCTGTCTTCTCTTATCCCGCATCCACTTTGCATGCTTTAGGGCGTCTTGCTTTGACCTCTGATCGGTCCCGGTGCTGGCTGGCAGTCACGTGACCCCATCAGGTCCTGTTTCTTCCCCTCCCCCACCTGCTCAAGCCTCGACCCTTCCTCCTGCTCCTCCTCCATCTTAATTTTCAGCCTTTAACATCAACTCCTATGTCACTGAGACAAGTAAAGCATCAAAGCAGAACTTCAATGTTGTCTTCACCGAATCTCCACATCCTGGCCTTGGCCCCTCACCTGAGACTCTAGGGCACTGGCTCTGCTCCTACCTAAAGGAAAAATATCCTGGGCCCCTTAGCCAATTCTCTATCCCTTGGCATCTCTCCTGCAATTCTCCTATCTCCCGAGTCCTAGATCATCCCCATCTGCCTACAACCAGCTGAGGTGACCGCCATCCAACAAGAATCCTCTCCTGGATACGCTTTCCTCACAGTTACTTCCTTTCTCTTTGCTTCTCATCAACGAAGTCTTGTCTCTATTCTGAAGTCCAATCCTTATCTCCCTCTTGTCCCTTCACTCCAATCAGGTGCTCTCCCCATTGCTCCACTGAAATGGCTCTTGTCAGGCTTCCCCAGTATCCTCCACTTTGTCAAATTCCCAGGTCCGTCCTAGGTCCTCCTTGGTCTTGCCTATCACTTGTACTTGGAATAGTTGAGCCCTCTTTTCTCCTTGATTAACTCCTTCCATGTGGTGGTCAGGTCACCGCACACCCTTGGTTTTCCGCCAACCTCACTGGCCACTGCTGTAGCTTCCCTTGGCTGGGTTCTCCTCCTGTCCTGTCCGTATGCCCAGGACCTAGTCCTTGGGCCTCTTCTCCTTGGTACATGCACTCACACCCTTGGCCATCTTATCAGTATCATGGCTTTAAGTGGGAGCTGGTATGTGGACCAGTTCCCTCTCCTGCACTAAACGAACATCCCCATGCATGTCTCACACTCCTGATTTGCCCTCCCAGACAATTCCTAACTACTTCATCTGATGAAATCCCTTTCTTCCAGTTGTTTAGGCCAAAGTCTTTGGATTCATCCTCTCTTGACCTCAAACCCTTCACATAAACAACCAGGAAATACTGTTGTCCCTGAC